>NW_005842119.1:434460-468705 GCF_000455745.1 Alligator sinensis | reverse complement strand
GAATTCTATTATTAGGTGATCACTGTCCCCCAGATGGCTACCGATCTGTAGGTCCCCTACCATGTCATCCCCCGTTGCCAATACCAGATCCAGTATGGCATTCCCCCTAGTGGGACCGTGTACCTCCTGTGTCAGGTGGAGGTCCTGTACACAGGTTAGAAACCTGCGTGAATGGTGGAACTTTGCCGTCTGCGTCTCCCAGCAGATGTCTGGGTAGTTTAGGTCCCCCATGACTACCGCCTCTTTAGCTTTTATGGTCTCCGAGAGCTGCCTCAGGAGCCCCGAATCTAGTTCTTCCCCTTGGTGTGGGGGTCTGTAGCAGACCCCTACCACCAAATCCCTTTCTCCTTGCCCCCTATGTAACCTAACCCACAATCCTTCTACTTAGACATTACATTTAGATCAAACTAACTAGCATTAAGTAGATCTAAATGCCCATCTGTACAGGGGGTTTAAACTGGGCCAAAAATGCTGATGAGTAGGTGAACCAACTTAGATTGGCAATGGCTTAACCCAATCCAGAGAATGTCTGTGTGTGTTTGGAGCACAAACCTGGGACTGAAAAAGCCCAACTATTCATCCCAGCTCCAGACCTGTTCTCTTCCTACCCACCCCCAAGCTTTGTAAATGCTATTTTAGTCTCTTGACACCCTCACAACTAGACCACAGATAATGTGTCAGTGTTGACAGCAGGGAGCACAACTCTGCAGCACCACCCCCACTTCTGCTGGGTGCTGGCTCCACCAGGATGCAGCCCTGCACCCTGCTATTGGTGCAGAAATCTGGGGTGGAGGCACATGGCCCCCGTGCTCTCTCCATACACAATGCCCTGGACTGACAATGCCCCCAGTGGACCCACCAACCACACTGCAGATTCACCATGACCCCCCCCCCCTTGATCCTGCCAAATCCTTTCCAGACCCACCAAACTGTCCTGATCCTGCCTACTCCTTCCTCCACCCTGAGTTACTTACACAGAGTTCCCTGTACAGCTCCAAGCACCAGCAAATCCTTGTATATGCTGCTTCTGCTTTATGATCATGTGGCTTAGATTCATAGATTCATAGATGTAGAGTCAGAAGGGACCTTGTAGATCTTCTAGTCTGACCCCCTGCCCTGGGCAGGAGAGAAAACTGGGCTCAAATGACCCCAGCTAGGTAAACGTTGAGCCTCCTCTTAAAGACCCCCAGGGTAGGAGCCATCACCGCTTCCCTTGGAAGTTGGTTCCAGATCCTAGTCATCCTGACTGTGAAGTAGGGTGATGTCTAGTCTAAACCTACTCTCTAGCAACTTATGGCCGTTATTCCTTGTTACTTCGGGAGGCGCTCGGGGGAACAAGGTCTCTCCCAAACTCCACTGGTCCCCCCTAGTAAGTTTATAGATGGCCACCAGGTCCTCCCTCAACCTTCTTTTATGAAGGCTGAACAGGTTAAGGTCCCATAGCCTCTCCTCATAGGGTCTGCCCTGCTGTCCCCTGATCATGTGAGCGGCCCTCCTTTGGACCCTCTCAATGCCTTCCACATCCCTCCTGAAGTGCGGCACCCAAAACTGGATGCAGTATTCCAGCTGCGGCCTGACCAGTGTCACATAGAGGGGGAGGATCACCTTCTTGACCCTGCTTGTGATGCATCTGTTGATGCAGGACAAGGTACAGTTAGCCCTACTGACCGTGTCCTTGCATTGTCGCTCCATGTTCATCTTGGAGTCAATAATGACTCCAAAATCTCTTTCTGCCACTTGTGCTTTCAAGAAGGGAGTTCCTCAGCCTATAGGTATGCTGCTGATTCCTACTTCCCAAGTGCAGGACCCTGCACTTGTCAGTATTGAATCCCATCCTATTTTCATTTGCCCACCCCTGTAACCTGTCCAGGTCCTGCTGTAATCTTTCCATCCGTTCTAGCGTGCCCACCTCACCCCAAATCTTGGTGTCGTCTGCGAATTTAAATGGGCTGCCCTTCACCCTGTCATCCAAGTCGCTAATAAAGAAATTGAACAGTGCGGGCCCAAAGACTGAGCCCTGGGGGACTCCACTGCCCACTTCCCTCCAGGTTGAAAATGACCCATCCAGCACCACTCTCTGAGTACAACCCCTCAGCCAATTTGCAATCCATCTGACTGTGTAGGCATCAATGCCACAGTCACCTAGCTTTTTAATGAGTGGGTGGGAAACAGTGTCAAAGGCCTTCTTGAAGTCCAGAAAGACTACATCCACCACGACACCTCCGTCCAATGATTTTGTGACCTGATCATAAGCCACGTGATCATAAAGCAGGTATGGCCATCATTTGTATGCACCCAATAAGTATAGCAAATTTCTCCTATAGAACAACTATATAAGCCAGATCCAGATCTCATTTCAACACAGGGAAGATATACAGGAAGGAAAGGTCTGAAGTAGTCTCTGTGGCTAATTGGCAATCCCATCTACAGTACAAGATCCATGCACACCTGGAACCCTGTTATAAAGGCCTTAGCACAGGGGTAGGTAATTATTTCAGTTGGAGGGCTGCTTAATGAGTTTTGGTGACCTGTCAAGAGCTGCAAATATAGCCCTGCCCCACCCTTTGGCAGGTGCCCTGTCCCTTGGTCACTATCTTGGGACCAGAAGTCCCAACCCCTGACCTTTTCCACTGAAAGTCCCTCTCCTCACCCTGGATGTACTCTTTTTTGGGGTGGCGGGGGGTGGGGGTTGGGGATTTGCCATCTTGGAACCAGAGAAAAAACAAATCATATACTAAAAATTAAACATCAACTATAACATATTTTAATTTAATTTCAAAAATATTTTGTCCTGATTTATGTGTGTGTGCATAGTGTATATAGAGGCAATTGCATAATACTGTAGCTCAAAATGAGGTCTTACTTTTGTATATTGTGTGTGGGGCTTAGGGGGGTATAGGTGTGGGGTGTGTGTGGTTGGGGTAATATGTGGCTGGGATGGGTGTGTGTGTAGGGGATGTGGATATGGTGGGGGTGTGTTGGGGTTAGGGACTGTCTGTGGGGTGTGGGTGTATTTGTGTGGGTGTGGGATATGTGTGTGGGGTGTAAGTATGGGATGTGTGTAGGGTGGTATAGGTTGTGTGTGGGTATGGTGGGGTGGGGTGTGTGGGAAGGTATTGGGTGTGTATGTGGATACAGTGGGGGGTTGTGTAGGAGGTGTGGGTGTGAGAGTGTGTATGGGGGTGCAGCGTGGGTGTGTGTGGTGTGTGGGATGGTGTTGGGTGTGTGTAGTTGGGGTGTGAGTGGATTGGATGTGTGTGGGGGGGGCTTCCCCCCCTTGCTCTTTGTGGGGTGGCTAAGTCCAGCCCCTCTGCAGGTGGGGGTGGGGGAAATCAGTGCTGCCTGCCTGGCTTGCAGAGTGCTACAAAGGGGCAGGAAAGCAGCTGCTGCCGGTGGGCAGCAAGGGAAGCCCCTAGGAGAGGGGCAGAGGGAAAGCTGAGCCTGTTACCATCGTCTCTTTTGGACTCTTGGACCCTAGGAGAGGGGAAGAGGGCTGCAGCCAAACCTGCACTGGCTCCTGCTGCTGCTGCTCCCACCCCACCTGCCTGTTTTGTGCCTGCCCAGCAGGGCTTTGTGAGCAGCTGAGGTCCTTCACACCCCCGCCTCCTCCATCCATTTGCTCCCCTGTGTAGCCATGCATGAGCAGGACCAAAGGGAGCTACAGGCAGAGCCCGCCTCCCGCCACGCTCCCCTCTGCACCACAGCTTCCCCTCCCTGCCTGCGCTGGCTCCTTGGATTCACTCAAGGCCCAGTAGGCACTGTCCAGTATGATTTGCTGAGTATCTCCCCTTGGCACTCTATTTATTAACCTTTGACCAGCACTCCCATCCCTGTTTTTTCATTATTTGTCTCTAGCAATTTGTTGTCACCTTTTTGTAGCCTCCCCATCTGAGGAAGGCTAATAAATTACCTGGTGGGCCTAGGCCCATGTCTTTCAAGGTGATAAATAGGCCCCTCCCTACCTGCTGCCTGGAGCACTGAAGCAGGAGCAGGAGGAGTCATCGCTGGAGGCTGGGAGAGCCCAACAGTTACCTGGGCAGTTGCAACAGTGGCAGCAGCAGCCCTGCCTGGGAGCTGTACTCGCAGGATAGGGCTGGGGCACTCTAGCAGGGGAGGTTGGGAGCACAGCACACGCTACCCCAAGCAGGAGCTGGCAGCACTCTGCCCCACGTGGAGTGCAGCTGGGGCAGGCACTGGCTGGGCTGGTTACAATTAATTGGTGGGTGCCCACCTGCATGCCAGGTCTAATCAGCTGGCAGGTCAGAGCTGGCCCACAGTCCATATTTTGACCACCTCTGCCTTAGAAACATGTAGACCTTGTGCTAATTTTTTTACACAGAGGTGAATTTTGCATAGTAATGTAACTACCAAGATCTACAGCCTTGGTGGCAGTAGGGGCTGAGCCAGACCAGCTACAACAGAAGTAATGTCTCTGTACCCCGTCTAAGTACAACAGTTCCCTGGTTATCCACCCTTCATTATGCTGGTGATGCTTCCCTCCCAAACTAAAGCCAAGGAGCCACATAACTATCAGGATAGAGTGTTAGTATCTTAACACAATGGACATATACTACCCCTTCTTTGCCTTCTGCACCCTGCTGCTCCCTTTTGTTGAACTGAACAGCAAGAGTTTCATTGCCCAGGTCATTTCAGTGACACTGGTGGTGGCACGATTTCTCCTTATTGAATAAAAATATACTTTCTAAGATACTCAAACATTCCTTCTAAGTCTTTTCATTTATTTAAATCTTAATCCTGTGTTATTAAACGCTAGTCTTGTGAAACAAACCTAGCACAACCTCCTGTTTTATCCTTGACACTGACCCTTCTCTTATTTTAATTAGATACAATAAAAAGGGAATACATGCATGTATTTTTCTAAGTGGTTCAGAATATTTTAAAATACAAGAGTCAGCTAAGCATAAGAAAGTAAAATATAGATATTAAATTATTCAGACTCAATGATATAAAATAGAATCTAAATTGAGCAGTTTCCAGTAGCATTGGGAGACCTCACCCCACAGATAATAATGTAACAGGTGTAGCTCACCAACAACAGAATTATATCCACAAAGGAGAGTTCTCTGGCCTACTTTAAATCTCTTTTTTTTCCTGCTTAAATTTTATATCCATTTTGTTTTCAAAATATTTATAAATAAACAAAATGAAACAATAATCATTTAAAATATGGTCACTCATAGGAAAAAAGACACTCTATCATTTATAGTTCAATATAGTTTGTATAATGGTAATATTTATTCATGGTGCACTTTTGCCACGATGATTACTAATGAATGGGTTTCCAAACAGTTTGGAATAGACCTGAGCAAATACTGAAAGTCTAATCTATTAAATTAAATAAGAGAGACATTCAAATCAGTTAGTAAAATTAGGTATTCATTTATGTATAAATGAGACGTATTAGAATCTTACAAGCAATCTTATACTGTTGACATCTATTAGTAGCAACACATTGGTGGTTTGGTGTTACATTGCTCTGAAGTAACTGTTTCAAGATTGTCATCTGACTATATGGTACAGAAAATGTGAGCTCCAAGTGCAGGGGTCAAGTAGGACAGTGGTTGCATCTGTATATCAACTGTTTATCTGGTCTGTTCACATTCATGTTATGGTGGTTCAATTTTAGTTTTTTTCCTATGATATATATTTGGGAGTCTTTACATGTGCTTCAGGGAAGGGTGCTCTACTTAAAGCACCCACAGTGTCTTGTGTATTCAGCATCTCACGCTTCAAAATGGTGGCCTTAACTAAAGCTTATCCAATGAGCTTTAGTAGAAGTGCCCCTGCCACCATTCTCAAGTGCAGGAACACTGATACACTAGATGCCGAGGCTACTGGAGCATGCTAATTAGCAAGCTCTAGCAGACTCGATTAAGCAAATCTGCTTTGACACACTGTAATTACAGTGCATTGGAGCAGGCATCCTGCATGTCTACAGGCACCCTTTATGTCATTGAAATATATTATTTTACAGTCTGTAAAAATTTAAGAAAACAATAATCCTTTAACAGATCTTTTCTGGAGTTCTGCTTAGGCTCAGTTAAGCAGTTTGCAGCCTAGCTTGGAATTTTTATCCTAATTACTTTGTGTCAGAAAGTATGGAATAAGTTGAGAGTATGGAATGACTTCAGTAGGAGCCATTCAATTTAAAAAATCAAGCCATATTTTTAAATTTATGGAGCTCGACCCTAACTTTAAGGCTTCCATTTCTGCAAAATATGTCCAGAAAATATGGTAAAACAATTTGCTTCAGTGGAATTGGCCCTTTGCAGATTCTGACTATATTCCAGAAGAGATGTGCACATGACTAAGAAATTTAGAAGTTTAATATCTGTGAATAAAAGGAGAAAACTGACACAATTCAGAGGATTCAGACAAATGTTAAAATAGTAATTTAAAATGGTACACAATGATTCATGTTCAGTAGAGTCAATTTCAGTCCAGTTTAATAGATGGTGCCAAAATAAGGGTAGGATGACTAAACTGCCACAACAAAAATATCTAAAAGACAGAAGTAACTCATTTTCAGCATATGGAGAATTGCTAACGTGATAAAGGACTATACCATTAAAAATATATGAAACAGATGAAATTTCCATGAAATTATTGGCACTCCAATTAAAAAGGCAAGAGACATCTATTAGAAATGACATTAATAACATTCATTTACTATTAGCTGAAAGAAACTGCCCAAACTTTCAATACACAAAAGGATACTGGGAAAGAATTTTGTGGGGGGAATTATTAAAACAGTGAGTCAGACAGCATGGAAGCAAATGAAGTTTAAAATCCTGCATAAATTATATGGCATACAAATCACCTGGGTAAACTTGGTTTGAGAAATAATAGAAAATGCTGGAACTTCTTAGAAGTATTAGATGATTATAAATATATGTCATGGGCATGTAAGAAGCTAAAACACTTTTTGGGAAAATCTCGCTTAGCAACACTGATGTGTGAGGGGATGGAGGATTAAAGGCCAAATCTAGATTTTGACTCTGACTGGGAAAAACAACTCTGTTTAGGGAAACAGTGTATATCTTAAAGGTCAGCTCATGTTTCAGTGCTGCTTTGAGTAGAGCTGGCTTATGTATGTGCATAAAAGCTTCCCTGAATTGAAGTTTTTAAGAGATCTACTCCTGTCACTACTCGCATGAATATGGCTTGGTAGAAATAAGCCTACGTTTGGAACATATGCATATATTATCAAACAATTCTGGAGTGAAAGGCTAAGGAAATATTATGGGCACCTGGTAATCTGATTGCAGTAGAATGAATCTGCCAAATTAAGATTATGGTGGCCGTGTCTACAAGACGCTGACTGTGGAGTAGCTCATTATTACTGCACAGTAGTAACGAGCTACTGCGCAGTAGTAAGAAGCTACTGTGCAGCCAGCATTGCCAAGAAGCCATTCGGGGACATTACCATGCAGTAACACCAGTTACTGCATAGTCGTTTAGTCAGTGTCTTGTGTAGACATGGCCAGAGAGAATGAATTGCCTGTAAAATAATTCACATTGGGTACATCTACATGAGACATTTAGTTGACTAATTAGCTGAGCAGTAAACATCTTGGCATCTACATATGTGCCCCTACTAGTCTGGAGTAAACTAATCTACTCCACAGCAGGAAAGTACTTGTAAATACAAGTACTATCTTGCTGCAGAATAAAAAACTCTGCACAAGTGCATGTGTAGACACTGCCCAGTTGGCTGGGGAATGAGGATGCTTCAGTGCGGGGGTCACCTGCTGGCTAGTCCCAGGCTGAAGCTCCCTTATGCCCCAGACAGCCCCTCTGCAGCACATTGAGCTGCAGGGAGCAGCCCCAGGCTGGCAGGCTGGCGCCTGGGGCCCCCTGTCAGTTGGAGCTGCTACACCCAGGCTCCATGTGCTGCAGAGGGGCTGCCTGGGGCATAAGGGAGCTTCAGCCTGGGACTACACATGCACTTGTGCAGAGTTTTTTATTCTGCAGCAAGATAGTACTTGTATTTACAAGTACTTTTCCACTGCACCTGAATAAACAGCGGAGCTTATTGCTCTGGAGTTAATTGCTTACAGGCGCACGTTCAAACAGTGCATCTGGGAGCAATTAAGTCTGAAGCAATAAGCTCTGGACGTGTCCAGTATTTCATAATTATGATCTTGTATAAATAGAAGGTTGCTTATGGTATAGAACATACATATAAAAATGGGCCTGATGAGTGGCACAAGCCTGGTCTGCAGCTCTATTGGGTCCACAGACCAGCCCTGCATTTTAGATTCAGTACATGGGCTAAATCAGGTCCATAGGCTGGCTCTACATGCTGGATCCGGCAAGTATCTTACACCAACCCTGCACTCCACATGCAGTACAGAGGCTAGTTCAGGTCAGACCACATTTAATGAATGGATCCAGTTGAAGAGCCACAGGTAATACTGTGGGCCAGATCTTTGACACCTTGGTATAGAATATAAAATGAATAAGTTCCATCCAATTTGGAATTCACATAGTTTTTACAGACTGAAAAGGCTTTACAAAAGATTTTAGGAATACTGAATAGCTTTTATGTGCAAAAGGTCGGGGAGGAGTTCAGGCTGTACTTCAAGGAAGCTGCACTGAAAGTGCAGGAACAAACCATCCCGATGTGCAGGAAGACTAACAAGTGTGGCAGAAGACCAGCTTGGCTTATCAAGGTTATTAGTTTGGCTTATTAGTTTACTTATTACTTCAGTAAACTAAACCACAAAAAGGAAGCTTATAAGAAGTGGAAACTTGGGCAAATAACTAGGAAAGAGTATAAGAACATGGCTCAGGTATGTAGGGATGAAGTCAGTAAGTCCAAAGCGCAGTTGGAGTTGCAGCTAGCAAGGGACATGATGGGTAGCAAGAGGGGTTTCTATAAGTATGTCGGTAGCAAGAGGAGGATCAGGGAAAGTGTGGGTCCCTGACTGAATGTGGGAATTGACCTTGTGCCAGAGGATGCAGAAAAGGCTGAAGGGCTCAATGCCTTTTTTGCCTCAGTCTTCACAGGCAAGGTCAGCTCCCAGACTACCTCACCGAGCAGCACAGTTTGTTGAGGAGGTGAACAGCCAACAGTGGTGAAAGAACAGGTTAGGGACTATTTCGAAAAGCTGGACATATGCAAGTCCATGGGGCCAGATAGGATGCCCCAAACATGCTGAGGGAGTTGGCTGTTGAGATTCCAGAGTCACTGACCATAGTCTTTGAAAACTCATGGCAATCAGGAGAGTTCCAGGATGATGGGGAAGGGCAAACAGAGCACCCATATTTAAGAAAGGGAAAAAGGAGGATCTAGGGAACTACAGACCAGTCAGCCTCAACTTAGTCCCTGGAAAAATCATGGAGCAGGTCCTCAAGATCATGGAGCATTTCTAAATACTTGGAGGAGAAGGTGATTCAGAAAAGTCAGCATGGATTCAACAAGGGCAAGTTATGCTTGACCAACCTGATTGCCTTTTATGATGAGCTGACTGGATCTGTGGATGTGGGAGAGCAGCAGACATGATATACCTTGCTTTAGCAATGCTTTTGATACAGTCTCTCACAACATATTTTCAAGCAAGCTAAGGGAGTACACATTGGATGAATGAACTGTACAGTGGATAGGAAACTGGCTGGATAATTGGGCTTAATGGCTTGATGTCTAGTTGGCAGCCTGTATCAAGTGGAGTGCCCAGGGATCGGTCTTGAGGCTGGTTTTGTTCAATGGATTCATCAATTACCTGGAAGATGGCATAGAGTGGACCCTCAGCAAGTTTGCAGATGACACCAAGCTGGGGGGAATAGTAGATACGAGTAGATACTGGAGGGTAGGGCTAGGATTCAGAGTGACCTAGACAAATTGTAGGATTGAGCCAAAAAAAATCTCATGAGGTTCAACCAGGACAAGTGCAAAGTCCTGCACTTAGGACAGAACATTCCCATGTACCAGTATAGGTTGGGGGCTGAGGACTGGGTAGCAGTTCTGCAGAAAAGGACCTGGGAGTTACCATGGACAATAAGCTGAATATAAGTTGGCAACGTGCCCTTGTTGCAAAGGCTAATGGCATTGGGCTGGCAATGCAATGACGATGCAATAGGCTGCATTGGTAGGTGTGTTGCCAGCACATCAAGGAAAGTGATTATTCCCTCTATTCAGCACTGGTGAGACTACAACTGGAGTAGTGTTCAGTTTTGGGTCCCCCACTACAGAAAGGGCGTGGATAAATTGGAGAGGGTCCAGTGGAGGGCAACAAAATTGGTTCAGGGGCTGGGGCACATGACTTATGAGGAGAGACTGAGGGAACTGAGCTTATTTAGTTTGGGGAAGAGAAGACTGAGAGGGGATTTAATAGCAGCCTTCAACTACGTGAAGAGAGGTCTGAAAGAGGATGAAGCTAGACTGTTCTCAGTAGTGGCAGATGGCAGAACAAGGAGCAATGGTCTCAAGTTGCAGCAAGGGAAGTTTAGGTTAGATATTGGGAAGAATGTTCTCACCAGGAGGGTAGTAGAACAGTGAAACAGGTTACCCAGAGAAATGGTAGAAACTCCATTCTTGGAGGTTTTCAACAGCTGGCTAGATAAAACTTTGCTGGAATGATTTAGCTGGGGTTGGACTAGATAACCCCCTGAGGTCCCTTCCAACCCTTATTTTCTATGATTCTCAGGCAATACTAATTTCAGCATTGTGGAACTTCTCGCAGATGAACTAATGTAGGCTGAAAAAATATGGTCAACATACAGCAGCCTATAGATATGCATAGTTTTTTGGAAACTCCAGTCTGTTAATTTAAAATGCCTGGATCTGCTGTTCCTCTGCTCCTGCACTGGAATAACCCATGGCTCTATGATATTCAGATCTAGAGAATAACTCCTGTAAGAATAAAACTTATGGCCTTTTCTAGGAACCGCAGAAAAGCAGAAAGCAGAGGGGACAAAAAGTTGTAAGAGGATGGAGTGAACCCTGGTAGCAGATCTGGGATCAGCTACAATGTTCCATATACTTTATTCGGTGCAGCAGAATAAAAGAAAGGAAGTAGGAGGCAAGGATTCAAAGGCTATAGTTCCCTAAACAACAGTATGCTGACAGAGGTTGAACCGAATGATGTAATAGATTTCTTCCCCACACCTGTATCTTCTCTGCTTTCTTATTATTTTTTAACAGGTCTGGGGCTAATTGTAGAGGCCAAAAATATAGAGCAAACCATGCTTTTAAACAAAATTGCAACAGTCAGAATGCCAAATATCGGTTGTCTAAACCGGCTGCATCTTTATATCTCTGTCTTCAGGGACAGAGACACAACATCATAACTACAGAGTAATTTAGCCTAGATTTTAGTCCATATTAAGGAGTAGGCACAACATCATCTCTCCCAAGCTAGCTGCAACCAGTAGGCACTATTACAGTGTCTAGACACTAGGTGACAAAATTCTCTAGGGGAGCAGAAAAAAGCAACCAGTACACTGGAGGGGAAGCAGGGATCTGGAATCAGAACACAAGTCTTCCTCCCTTCCAGGACAGTGGCTGTCCTATTGAGCTACAGGGCAAAGCTCCTTCTAAACCTAAATATCTTCCCCTCTTGCTGCCCGGTGGGTCATTTCAACAAGAGGGTTGGATCTGCCTAACCCATGGCCTGGTTGTTATGGAACTTCACTTTGACTGAGCAAAGCCTAGTACCTTGGTATCCCAGAAGAGACCTAACCACTAGACTATTGGACAAAGAAATATGAAGTGTCACCCTCTGCTTTCTGTCCTTCACAGAGTCCAGTGCTCCCGCTTCTGGCACTAGTCCTGCTCCTGGCACTAGGTTTTTCTCTGACTAAGGCTTGCAACTTATATGGAATTTTGCACTTTTCCAGGCAGAAAAGACCTGCAAGAAGAATGAGAATAAGTGATCCCTTTTGAGCATGCTCAGAAAGATGAGCAGGCGGGAGTAGAATCTAAAATCTGAATATGGGGCCCATAGATAATTAAAGGTGGACTTGGATATGGGTCATTGTGGCCAACTTAAAATCTTTCAGCTTTAAGAATTGTCCCAAAACATGCTTTGCTAATGAAGTAAGATATTTTCAGTTCAGCACTTAGAAGTGGTGGAGTGGTGCCCATGCGTAGAGTCGTAGTGAAGTAAGCAGATCTTCTGAAACTAATGGGCTTCATAGAATCAGTAGAATCCATCTGAATGGCATATTTTGCAGATTTATGACCTAATCATTCTTACCTAAAGCAGTACAGAACTAAAACAAAGTATATAGGATGTTTCAATCGATAAAATGACAGTACATGGTGTGGGCTCTATACATTCGTTTCAGTCATTAGATACTGCCCATGGAAGACTGAGGACTTAAATGGCCCAGTGAATTTTATATTTCTCTGTTCCTAGAAGTTGATAGGACATTAAGGTACAAAATATTTACATTTACTACACAGCACTAAATTCATGAAGATGAAACAAAGTCATTAATCTCCTTAACTCACAATACTGTGGAGGGAAAAAATAGCACAAGAGTCAAACACCTCTTACTGAATATCAGAATCTTCTTTATTTAAATCATGACATGTTTGTGGTACTCTGGGTCATACTAAAAATGTTTACCATTACCATTATGCAAAGATACAAATGTGACAGTCAGATGCTTCATGTTTATCATTTCACATTATTTGCAGACATTTCCTTCCCCACCAAGATGTAACATTTTTACAATAGACTGATTTTGAACATGCTGGATGCATAGTTTTTTTTAAAAGTATTTTGATATTTCTTTTGCAAAGCAGTTACATTCTGAGTAGCTATATAGTAGTTTTCAGTACAGTGTTTTGGCTACTATTTTGAGGGGGAAATTCAAATACATCGACTTGTCAGATCACATGATAGTATAACTACTTGACTTTGGGAATCTGCATAAATAGGGCATGTAAAAGTTGGCATTTGGCATTTTTAAAAAAAATACAGTCAGCTTCTATAAATCTGAGAAGATTTTAAGAAGATAACCTTCCTCTTTGCTTGTACTCAGATATTTAGGACATGCCTGAACATGTATGCATGATCTTTCCTTAGTCACAGAATCATAGAAAATTAGGGTTGGGAAGGACTTAGGAGGTCATCTAGTCTAACCCTCTGCTCAAAGAAGGACCATCCCTAGCTAGATCATTCCAGCCAAGGCTTTGTCTAGCCAGGTCTTAAAAACCTCCAAGGATCCACAACCTCATTGGATAGCCTGTTCCAGTGCTTTACTATCCTCCTAGTGAGAAGGTTTTTCCCAATATCTAACCTAAACTTTCCTTGCTGCAATTTGAGACCATTGCTCCTTGTTCTGTCATCTCCCATCACTGGGATATAGTCCACCTCCATCCTTTTTGGAACCTGCATTCATGTAGTTGAAGGCTGTTATTAAATCCCCCCTCAGCCTTGTCTTCTACAGACTAAATAAGCCCAGTTTCCTCAGTCTCTCCTCATAAATTATATGCCCCAGCTCCCTAACCATTTCCCTTGCGCCCCTCTGGACTCTTTTCAGTATGTCCACATCCTTTGTGTAGTAGTCAGGGAGGGGGCAAAACTGGATACAGTACTCCAGATGTGGTCTTACCACTGCCAAATGGAGGGGAATAATCACTTCCCTCACTCTGCTGGCAATGCTCCTACTAATGCATCCCAGTGTGCCATTAATTTTTTTTGAAGCAAGGGCACACCATTGTCTCAGATTCAACTTATTTCCCACTGTAACCTCAAGGTCCTTTTATGAAGAGGTGCTACTTAGCGTGTTGCCAGCACATCAAGGAAAGTGATTATTCCCTCTATTCAGCACTGGTGAGACTACAACTGGAGTAGTGTTCAGTTTTGGGTCCCCCACTACAGAAAGGGCGTGGATAAATTGGAGAGGGTCCAGTGGAGGGCAACAAAATTGGTTCAGGGGCTGGGGCACATGACTTATGAGGAGAGACTGAGGGAACTGAGCTTATTTAGTTTGGGGAAGAGAAGACTGAGAGGGGATTTAATAGCAGCCTTCAACTACGTGAAGAGAGGTCTGAAAGAGGATGAAGCTAGACTGTTCTCAGTAGTGGCAGATGGCAGAACAAGGAGCAATGGTCTCAAGTTGCAGCAAGGGAAGTTTAGGTTAGATATTGGGAAGAATGTTCTCACCAGGAGGGTAGTAGAACAGTGAAACAGGTTACCCAGAGAAATGGTAGAAACTCCATTCTTGGAGGTTTTCAACAGCTGGCTAGATAAAACTTTGCTGGAATGATTTAGCTGGGGTTGGACTAGATAACCCCCTGAGGTCCCTTCCAACCCTTATTTTCTATGATTCTCAGGCAATACTAATTTCAGCATTGTGGAACTTCTCGCAGATGAACTAATGTAGGCTGAAAAAATATGGTCAACATACAGCAGCCTATAGATATGCATAGTTTTTTGGAAACTCCAGTCTGTTAATTTAAAATGCCTGGATCTGCTGTTCCTCTGCTCCTGCACTGGAATAACCCATGGCTCTATGATATTCAGATCTAGAGAATAACTCCTGTAAGAATAAAACTTATGGCCTTTTCTAGGAACCGCAGAAAAGCAGAAAGCAGAGGGGACAAAAAGTTGTAAGAGGATGGAGTGAACCCTGGTAGCAGATCTGGGATCAGCTACAATGTTCCATATACTTTATTCGGTGCAGCAGAATAAAAGAAAGGAAGTAGGAGGCAAGGATTCAAAGGCTATAGTTCCCTAAACAACAGTATGCTGACAGAGGTTGAACCGAATGATGTAATAGATTTCTTCCCCACACCTGTATCTTCTCTGCTTTCTTATTATTTTTTAACAGGTCTGGGGCTAATTGTAGAGGCCAAAAATATAGAGCAAACCATGCTTTTAAACAAAATTGCAACAGTCAGAATGCCAAATATCGGTTGTCTAAACCGGCTGCATCTTTATATCTCTGTCTTCAGGGACAGAGACACAACATCATAACTACAGAGTAATTTAGCCTAGATTTTAGTCCATATTAAGGAGTAGGCACAACATCATCTCTCCCAAGCTAGCTGCAACCAGTAGGCACTATTACAGTGTCTAGACACTAGGTGACAAAATTCTCTAGGGGAGCAGAAAAAAGCAACCAGTACACTGGAGGGGAAGCAGGGATCTGGAATCAGAACACAAGTCTTCCTCCCTTCCAGGACAGTGGCTGTCCTATTGAGCTACAGGGCAAAGCTCCTTCTAAACCTAAATATCTTCCCCTCTTGCTGCCCGGTGGGTCATTTCAACAAGAGGGTTGGATCTGCCTAACCCATGGCCTGGTTGTTATGGAACTTCACTTTGACTGAGCAAAGCCTAGTACCTTGGTATCCCAGAAGAGACCTAACCACTAGACTATTGGACAAAGAAATATGAAGTGTCACCCTCTGCTTTCTGTCCTTCACAGAGTCCAGTGCTCCCGCTTCTGGCACTAGTCCTGCTCCTGGCACTAGGTTTTTCTCTGACTAAGGCTTGCAACTTATATGGAATTTTGCACTTTTCCAGGCAGAAAAGACCTGCAAGAAGAATGAGAATAAGTGATCCCTTTTGAGCATGCTCAGAAAGATGAGCAGGCGGGAGTAGAATCTAAAATCTGAATATGGGGCCCATAGATAATTAAAGGTGGACTTGGATATGGGTCATTGTGGCCAACTTAAAATCTTTCAGCTTTAAGAATTGTCCCAAAACATGCTTTGCTAATGAAGTAAGATATTTTCAGTTCAGCACTTAGAAGTGGTGGAGTGGTGCCCATGCGTAGAGTCGTAGTGAAGTAAGCAGATCTTCTGAAACTAATGGGCTTCATAGAATCAGTAGAATCCATCTGAATGGCATATTTTGCAGATTTATGACCTAATCATTCTTACCTAAAGCAGTACAGAACTAAAACAAAGTATATAGGATGTTTCAATCGATAAAATGACAGTACATGGTGTGGGCTCTATACATTCGTTTCAGTCATTAGATACTGCCCATGGAAGACTGAGGACTTAAATGGCCCAGTGAATTTTATATTTCTCTGTTCCTAGAAGTTGATAGGACATTAAGGTACAAAATATTTACATTTACTACACAGCACTAAATTCATGAAGATGAAACAAAGTCATTAATCTCCTTAACTCACAATACTGTGGAGGGAAAAAATAGCACAAGAGTCAAACACCTCTTACTGAATATCAGAATCTTCTTTATTTAAATCATGACATGTTTGTGGTACTCTGGGTCATACTAAAAATGTTTACCATTACCATTATGCAAAGATACAAATGTGACAGTCAGATGCTTCATGTTTATCATTTCACATTATTTGCAGACATTTCCTTCCCCACCAAGATGTAACATTTTTACAATAGACTGATTTTGAACATGCTGGATGCATAGTTTTTTTTAAAAGTATTTTGATATTTCTTTTGCAAAGCAGTTACATTCTGAGTAGCTATATAGTAGTTTTCAGTACAGTGTTTTGGCTACTATTTTGAGGGGGAAATTCAAATACATCGACTTGTCAGATCACATGATAGTATAACTACTTGACTTTGGGAATCTGCATAAATAGGGCATGTAAAAGTTGGCATTTGGCATTTTTAAAAAAAATACAGTCAGCTTCTATAAATCTGAGAAGATTTTAAGAAGATAACCTTCCTCTTTGCTTGTACTCAGATATTTAGGACATGCCTGAACATGTATGCATGATCTTTCCTTAGTCACAGAATCATAGAAAATTAGGGTTGGGAAGGACTTAGGAGGTCATCTAGTCTAACCCTCTGCTCAAAGAAGGACCATCCCTAGCTAGATCATTCCAGCCAAGGCTTTGTCTAGCCAGGTCTTAAAAACCTCCAAGGATCCACAACCTCATTGGATAGCCTGTTCCAGTGCTTTACTATCCTCCTAGTGAGAAGGTTTTTCCCAATATCTAACCTAAACTTTCCTTGCTGCAATTTGAGACCATTGCTCCTTGTTCTGTCATCTCCCATCACTGGGATATAGTCCACCTCCATCCTTTTTGGAACCTGCATTCATGTAGTTGAAGGCTGTTATTAAATCCCCCCTCAGCCTTGTCTTCTACAGACTAAATAAGCCCAGTTTCCTCAGTCTCTCCTCATAAATTATATGCCCCAGCTCCCTAACCATTTCCCTTGCGCCCCTCTGGACTCTTTTCAGTATGTCCACATCCTTTGTGTAGTAGTCAGGGAGGGGGCAAAACTGGATACAGTACTCCAGATGTGGTCTTACCACTGCCAAATGGAGGGGAATAATCACTTCCCTCACTCTGCTGGCAATGCTCCTACTAATGCATCCCAGTGTGCCATTAATTTTTTTTGAAGCAAGGGCACACCATTGTCTCAGATTCAACTTATTGCCCACTGTAACCTCAAGGTCCTTTTATGAAGAGGTGCTACTTAGCCAGTCGGTCCCCAGCCTGTACTGGTGCATGGGATTGTTTCATCCTTAATGCAGGACTTTGCACTTGTCCTTATTGAACCTCATGGGATTTCTTTTGGTCCAATCCTCCAATTTGTCTAGGACTTTCTCAATCCTAGCCCTCTCCTTCAGCATATCTACTTTCCCCCCACCTTGGTGTTATCTACAAATTTGCTGAGGGTGAACTCCATCCCATCTTCCAGGGTGTTGATGAAGATACTGAACAAGTCCGGCCCCAGGAATGACCCGTGGGGCACTACACTTGATACCAGCTGCCAACTAGAGATCAAGCCATTACTACCCTTTATTGATTAAAACCATTTGAGTCTGATGACCCAGCTGGTTTTCTATCTACCTTTTTATCCTCCATTCATCCAACTCATACTTCCTTAGCTTGCTTGCAAGAATGTTGTGGGAGACTGTATGAAAATCCTTGCTAAAGTTAAGGTATATCACAGCCACGGCTCCACAGAGCCAGTCATCTCATCATAGAAAGCAATCTTGGTAACTCCATGCTGACTGTTTCTGATTACCTTCTCCTCCAAGTGCTTAGAAACGGATTCCTTGAGGACCTGCTCCATGATTTTTTCAGGGGCTGAGGTGAGGCTGACCTGTCTGTAGTTCCCTGGATCCTCCTTCTTCCCTTTCTTAAAGATGGGCACTAGATTTGCCATTTTCCAGTCATCTGGGACCTCTCCCAACAACAAATTTTCAAAGATTATGGCCAGTGTCTCTGCAATCATATCGTCCAGCTCCCTCAGCACCCTCAGGTGCATTGCATCTAGCCCCACGGACTTATATGTGTTCAGTTTTTCTAAATAGTCCCTAAAACATTTTAGCTCACTGTACAGTTCCCTTCTAAGCCATGCTAGTCTTTTGCCATACTTGTTAGCCTTCCTGTGCTCTGGGATGGTTTGTTCCTGTGCCCTCAGTAAGCTTTCTTTAAAATTCAACCAGTTCTCCTGGACTCCTCACCTCCCTCAGACTGGCCTGCCAAGGGATCCTGCCCATCATTTCCTTGAGGGAGTCAAAGTCTACTTTTTTGAAGTCCAGGGTCCTTACTCTGCTACTCTCCTTTCTTCCATTCCTCAGAATCCTGAACTCAAAGCATCTTGTGGTCACTGCTTCCCAAATTGCCATCCATTACCACCTTCCCCACCAAATCTTCCCAGTTTTTGAGCAGCAAGTCAAGAAGAGAATGGCCCCTACTTGGAAAGTTGTTTTTAATACCCTCAAAAACTTCTTGGATTGCCTGTGTGCTGCTGTATTGCCCTCCCAACAGATATCAGGTCAATTGAAGTTCCTCATGAGAACCAGGGTCTGATTTGGAAACTTCTGCTAGCTGTCTGAAGAAAGCTTCATACACCTCATCCTCCTGGTCTGGTGGTTTATAGCAGACACCCACCATGGCATCACCCTCGTTGCTCTCCCCTCTGACCCTAACCCAGAGACTTTCAACAGGCCTATATCCAGTTTCATACTGGAGCTCTGAGAAATCATACAGCACTTTTACATAACTTGCAACTCATCTTCTTCTCCCCTGCCTGTTCTTCCTGAACAGTTTGTACCCATCCATGACAGTGCTCCGGTCAAGTGAGCTATCCCACCAAATCTCTGTTATTCCAATCATGTCATAATTCTGTGATGGTGTGAGCACTTTCAATTCTTCCTGCTCATTTCCCAGGCTCTATGCATTCATGTACAGACACCTGAAGTAATTAGCTGATTGCCCTACTTTCTCAGTAAAAAATGAGAAGGCCTCCCTTATTATCCCTTCCTGCTTTTGCTCCCTCCGCATCACCTGCTTCCCCACTTATCTCAGGTCTTTGGTCTCCATCTCTCTCCAAACCTAGTTTAAAGCCCTCCTCACTAGGTTAACGAGCCTGTCTGTGAAGATGCTGTTCCCTCTCCTCATGAAGTACATCCCACCTCTTCCTAGCAATCCTTCTTCTTGAAACAACACCCCATGGTCAAAGAAGCCAAAGCTCTGCTGGCAACACCATTTGCACAGTCATGCATTGACCTGCAGTTTGCATCCATTCCTGCCTGGGCCCTTCCCCATTGACCCAAAGGATCGAGGAGAACACCATCTGGGACCCTGTCCCCTTCATCTTTGCATCTAGAGCCCTGTAGTCACTTTTGATCTGTTCAGGATTACCCTGGCAATATCATTTGTGTCCACATTGATGAGCAGCATGGGGTAGTAGTCAGAGGGCCGGATGAGTCTTGATAATCCTTCCATGACATCCTGGATTTGGGTTCTGGGCAAGCAGCAGGCATCCCAAGACAACAGGTCAGGCTGACAGATGGATGCCTCCATCCCCTGCAGAAGAGAGTCTCCAACCATCACCACCTGTTGCTTCCTTTTGCTGGCAATGGTCTTGATCCTTCCAACTTTGGGGATGCCCGGCCTGGCCTCTTCCACCAATGGAATGTGGTCCTTCTCCTCCTCCTTTGTAGCTAGGGCTCCATATCTGTTCTCCAGGCAAACTGCAGCAGGTGGAGATGAAGACTTCTGCTTGCTGCCAGGAAGGACTGCCAGGGGCAGTGCTAGAGGAGGAAAAGGACTTGGAGTCCCAGAAAGGTGGAAGCTGGAAGCTTGAAGTCTTGGAGATCTCCTCCAGCATCAAATTGATGAAGTGTCAATGGTAGCGGATGCTTCAGAGACTTGCCACTTCCTCCTGTAGCTCTCCTTTCTGTTCCCTGATGGACACCATTAGGAGATACTACTTACATTGCAGGCATTCCTCCACCTGCCTAACACTGGAAGGAACCTGCAAGCTGCAGTCACCACAGTGCCAAACGAGGATCTGGGTAGAAGCCTTGACAGTGAGCAGTGTCTATGGCATTGGAACATCCTCCAGCCATTTCTCTGGATCCCTTAATCCGGTACCTACATCTTCCTGCCTTTCTCCCCAAGCAGACCTTCCCTAGCAAACTCCCCCTTAAGGTGACCTGGTTACTGCTCCTTGGTCCCAAAAGGTTTCCTTTTCCTTGCTAACCTGCTTCCTCTTGCCAAGCTTACAGCAAAGAACGGTGAGATTTTTCCAGACAAACTCCCTAGCAAACTCCCTCTTGCTCTGGACTCTAGTTAAACAAGGGTATTGATCTAACTGCTGAGTGTTAGCTACTTACACTAAATATGCATAGGTTAGTTACTCTTAGTTACAGAAAGATCTTACCTTAAAGGCTCCCCTTCAAAGAGGGGCATGGCAAACTGACCTGTGAACTGAGTTGTAAACTGCCCTGTTCGTTGCTCCTGTTGCTCACTCCGTGGTCCCTCCAGGAGTCTCCTTTTATACCCTTCCAGTACTATTTCTCATCTCCATTTATTTTGCTCACAATTTCATGCCTCAGACTTAATTGCTGGTCACTGTATTTAGAAAGCAAGATCCTTGTCTTCTCCTGTGTTCATGAAGATGTAAAATACAAGTGAATTAATATAAAATGACATTTTTTAGAAATGGATAAAATGGCTTTTATTCCCAGTTTGAAACCTTGTATTCCTACAGTCCAGAGCAAATAATAAATCAAGGGTTAATAGGGAAGTAGTGACAGATTTTAGCAACATGACAACAACACAAACAGTTAAGACTATAATCTAGGGAGACTTAAGTGTAAAGAAAGAACCTGATTTATGTGGACCTGGGTGGCTGCCAAGGTGAGATTCACCCCTGTTCAGAGAGCCTAGCATGAAGCCTAAAACAAATCCAATCTAAACCTTACTTTGAAGGCTTAAGTGGGATTCAACCAGTACATAACCCTTTGCTGGCCTCATCTACAGGTGTTGATTCTGCTTCTGTGAGTTAAACAGGGAGTTTGCTATTGGTTACAAAGGGAGCCAGTGACATTTCTTAACAGTTTTCTGTAAAAATTGTGATAAAACAACCTGTTGAGGTTTTGTTCAAATCATCTTCCTTACCTGTTTTGCAAACTGACCTGAAACTCATGGCTCCAGTACACTGAAAAATAAAACACACTCAAGCTACTTCCTAGCAATTGTTTTTAGTTATCATGCAATTGTGGATTATTTGATCCATTTCACTTGAATCTCATCTTGATCCTAAAATTAAAAGCAAATGTTATTGTCAGCATGAATAAAAGGCAATTTTGATGCATGTTTAATACTTCTTTGCTCTATGGTCCATTTTTTATGTGACAGATCCATGCAAAGTATTGGCTGTCCTTTCCCTAGATTTCCAGTTTGCTACAGTGTATAGCAGCATTTCTCAACCCGTGGGTTGGGAGAATAGATGAAAGGGTCGCAAACAAATTTTCAAAATGGATTCCCCTTTAAAGGAGAAAAATGTGGGAAACCCCTTGCAGGCTGCCGGAGTTTCAACCTGCAAGGGGCTGCTAGGGACTGCTTTGGCACTTCCCTGCCCCACACAGCCACCCCCTGCCACACACACTGGGGGCCTGGGGCCTGGGGGCAGTGGGTCAGGAGTGAGGGGCACTAGGTCAGGTCTGGCCATTGATGTTTAAAAATGGGTCCTGGTACAAAAAAGGTTGAGAACCACTGGTCTACAGAATGCTGTCAAGATTATCTGCATTGAAGAAACAGTACATTGAAAGCTGGTACTTCAAAGAGATACCTCAGAAAATGGCATTCTGAAGAACTTCACCAGCATCTGTGGAAGCCTGTAACAAAACAGCTGGCTGTATTTTCGCTCTCATAGGCTGCGTCCAGATGAGCGCAGCTGTGCAGTATGTGGTGCCGCAGACACCGCCACATACCGCATGTTGAGTTGTTTTTTGCACTGCAAGGGAGCAATTTAAAGAGTTTCTTTGACCCCTGGATATCCCCAGATATCAGTCATCCCCAGGGAACCAAACATCTACACCATGTGTGGACACAGCCATAATGTACACTTTTGAATCACCTTTGTGTTTATTTTTATTTAATTTCTTTCCTTTAATCAGCTATATGTCAAGATGATGTCTGTATTTCATGCACATAAAGCAAATGTTTCTCCATGGATACCTTTTCTGTTTTTAATAAATTCTTTCTTTTGCCTGAGGAGAATTAGAAGCTGGCTTTTGACCTCCATTAATTTTTTTAATTTAATAGTGCTCTGCATGCATTAATAAATATTATTAACCATACTTTGTTCTACAGCATTTCTATTCTTCTTCCCTCCAATGCTTTCTCATCTGCTGCAGCAGGTACCCAGTTGGAGAACAGATTAGTAAAATTAGAGGGAATAAATAAAGAGATTCACAACCAATATTCCGCCTCCTCATCAAAAATAAACATGGGGGTCTTAGTAAGTCTCTGTCTCTACCCATGTGTTGTATAATTGACTACTTTACAAAAAAAAAAAAGATGCGATTATAAACTACATGGCTAATTTCAAAGGTTTGTCTTGCCAAATAACATTTTAAAATAGTTCTCTGTTGGTTTTTTTTAAGTTAAAATATTCTCAGATTATAACTATATAAATTAGGTCTTCTAAGAAGTTTTGCTTAAAACCAAATTGTTCCACACTTACCTCTAGCACCTAACTCAGCAAGCAGTCATACTTGTGGTTGGGTGGCTTCTATTGTCAGGTGACTAGAAGTATTAGAAGTATTAGAGTCTAATTTTAGTATCCCAGTCCTTTCAGTATATCCTTGGCTTCATCCCAGTAAGAGCCCCTCTCCTCTCCCCCTCATTTTAAAGCTGTAAAGGTATAATGAATTCTTAAGTCAAGCTGCAATTGCCATTTATGAATACAAATATAGCCCATAATATTTAAGACTTCCCTACAGAAATTTGTAAGACAAACAGCATGTAAAAGTCAAATAGCTCTCTGTACATTTGTTACAAGGCCAACTTTTTTCTCGTTGGTTTTTTGTTTTTAACAGCAAAGTGACAACTAACAAGTATTGTTAAGAGGTTACCCACTTAGCCTTATGGCAAAGCATTTGTCATACAGGAACAATTGACCCCTCTAGTGGAATCAGCAATGTACTGCAATTGTATGTTTATGGCTACTTGGAATTAGCAATTCAAATAGATCTAAAGCTTTTAACAAGATCCATGGCAGAGTGGCTTGTTTTGACAGCATAATGAAATCATCTCTTGTAAAAATGGTATCATGGATCCTTAAAATGAAGGCTAACTTCTTCTGTGATATCCATAACAAAACAAAAACAAAATATTAACTCATCCCTCTGTCCATTTTTTCCTCTGTTTGTGCTTTCCCCATACATGGTGTTAATTCTGCACCAGTAGTTCTGCATGCTTGCTCCTTTGTGCAGGGACTCTCTGCATGTTCTACACTATGGTACTAAGTACGCTGATGGAGTTTAACAAGTAATCTATACTAAAGCAAAGGAGATTTTTTCTATTAGTATCTATTTACACTAAGTTTGTATCTTATCTGGATTTGAATAATACTTGACTGGGAAAGTATTCTATAGAGTTAAACAGCAACATGAGGGTAATTTTTGTATCAAGGTTTGTGTTTTTTTAACAAAGATTTATGGCTATGAAAATACCTCAGAGTTTCAGAGAACTTTTCCATAAAAGATAGCAATAGAAAATGTATAACTCAACAGAATAATGTAAAACAGCACAGATCATAAGCACGGTACACACTCTCTCTCTCTGGCATCAAATGGTTCCTTTATTCCATTTCCCCCCCTCAAACTATTCCTTGCTTTATCTTCTCCTGCTAACATTGCTATATGTTGCCTCATGTTTCTGCCTTGCCTGTGATAAATGTCAATATCTTTGGATCTGCCACTGCATTTTATTTTATGATGTGTAAAAGCTATGTGCATTTACCAAACTATCTAAATATTTTACAACAAAAAGGAGGTAGTGATATTGGTACTAAAGAGAAACCTGCACTAAACAGCACATCCAAAAGGCAACGCCTTGTTTTAAATGATCACTTAGAGCATCCCCACGTTTTTCAGTACAGTTTTACTTGATGGTTAAGGACCACATTGTAGTCAAACAGCAAATTCTTGCTGTTCCGTTGGGTGCCAGCTTAAGACAAGTTTGTGAAATTACTTTGTAGATTTCATATACACCCAGAAAGGATGAGAATTTAGGGCTTGCTTGGCCTTCTGACTGAAGACAATGCACAGTATCAGTGACTTTTTGGGCACTTTTATCTAACAGCTGATTGAATCAGCTATTAGGTAAAAGTGCCAAAAAGCCCTGCGGAAGCACTTGATCTATACCGACGCTGCAGAAGCAGCCCAAACTAATGCGCTGCTTCTTTCAGTAAAGCACTTTTTTGTTTTTGTTTTTCCCCACGTCTGTCAGCAGCACTATGTGCTAAAATGTTTTATGCTCAAGCGAACCCAAAATGAAGCTTATTCATTCTCCCAAGTGTTTGCAATGTGAGATGCCAGTCCTGTAATATATAAACAAACATGTGGGGCCGACTTTGTGCCTCAGTGGTCCTACCAAAGTCAACATAAAAGCCTAGTTAATAGGTCTGATTAGCCCAGAGGGCTTTATAGACATCTATTTATGTATCTGTTCATTATTATTTTCCTTTTAGGAAGCAAATACCCATAAAATGGTCCAATCCATGCCCAAACACCTCTTCAATAGCAACAGCTCATAATATTTCCACTTTAAAAAATAAGCTACCTTGCCTGTATGCAAATTCCCTCCTAGTGGAGATACTAGAAAAGGAATTTCATGTAACAGAAAGTTACTGGTTTAATTTATTCTTGGAAGGCACTCAGCCACCAAACTGAATGTGAGACAAGAATAAAATAGAATGTACAAGTGACTTGAGTGTGGAAAAGTTTGCGGTTTGGTGAACAGGTAACTTAATACTGAATACCTCATTCATGGCTAAATCTATCTTTGAAAGGGAATGGGCTCAATGATCCAAAAGGTCCATCTCAGAGTCCTGTAGTCCATTTCATTGTGCTTATTGAAGAAGATTAAGATTGTACTTATCACATCTGCTAAAAAGTATCCTCTCTTACCCCTCTAGATACTTATATGGTACCTAAGCAAAACACAAAGATGTAAGGATTTAATGCAAAGCCTCAGGGTTAATGTGGAAATTTTTCTGAGAGAAATCAGTCAATACTTTTGCAAATTTTATTTTGTCTTTTATAATAGGGTTTATGCATTAATATATTATATTAAAGGAATGTGATTTTTCTACTGATGCTGCTATTGTTATATCAATTGAAATATATATCATGCTATTTTATCTATAGGTCATATAATACTTGTGGTCTGACATGTATTTTGGAGGCCTAAATTGTGATGTAATTGGCAGAACAATCCAAACCAAAGCAACAACTAATATGCTTTTAGAGTGCATCATGCAAATTCCATTTTTTTTGCTTAATTATAGACACTAAGACATGGCCTTTGGTTGTTGCACTTAAATTGGTATTAATTTGATAATTATTTATTATCACATTTTTGGGAAAAAGCTGTATTGCACTGTCCATTGCAGGGGGTATGGGGGGATGGGAGGGTAACAAATGTGAACTGCATCTTCATTGAGATGTTAACATTTAAGATATGGTATCGAGAATGTTTTGTATTTTAGAGCTTTTTTCTTTATTTTTTCACTTCCACTTCGTATTGGCTTTTAATGAGAAAATATGAAAAGAACAAAACAGCATTTTTTTAAAAATAAGAAAAGAACAAACTGAAAAAAAGAAAAATCAGAATTTTAGAATATATGTTTGTACTGTACTGAATACATTTGTGGACTCTAGCCAGATGATTTATTGTCTCCATTTTTTTGGTTCTGTAATTCCCAGAACTACTGTACCAAATATATGAGCAAAATCAACTTCCAGCTTTATACATATAAAACAGACTGCCTCTCAGAGGAACACAATTATTTCAAGAAATCACAGTAGTGCTAAATATTAGTAATTTTTGAAACACAGGAGTCCAATCAAAACACGTAGCTCAAAAATCCAATGTTTTGTCTTTAAGAGATTGTTCTGAACTGTAATGACCATATGTATGAGCATCAGAGGTTGAGCACCACAGACAAAACCCTGTGAGACTAAGGAAGTATACAGATGTTTGTTCTCCTGGAAGCAACCTCTATCGGGTGGGAGGTGGGTTATTTTTCTCTTAGAACTGCCATTTTTGTTTTAGGAGAAACTGTGTGAATGCATATAAACTTATGGTTTCTACCAGGAGAGCTATAATTCTGCTGGTAGAAAGGTAGCACCTATATGTGATCCAAGAAAATGCAAGGGGTATTAAAAAACAAGAGCTAAAAGTTAGAGTTTTTCCAACCAGCATGGTGTTATATATATTATAACTGATATGTGAATCAACATTAGACAGAAATATCTGATTCTCAAAATGTATTTAAAAAGCTGATATATTAAAAAAAGAAAAATAAGAGGAAATTCAGGCATAACACTAAATCAGACTTACCATAGCAGAAGTATAGAAAGGTGGAGTAGAAATGAGAAGGTGTTATTGTAAATCATGCTTGTGAAAATGAAACTAGGAAATCCATCTGTTGTGGACAAATCAAAGCCAATGTTAGACATCACATGTAGCTGTAAATTCAAAACATATGTGACTACAAGAGTGTTATCTGTATGTTTAGAAAGAGCAGATCTATATATAAATTGGAACAGTAAGTTAAAGAAGCCAATAAGACAGAAGCCTGAAACTCAGAATACAAATAAATCAGTTTTGTTAGCCTCTAACAGATTGAAATCCTGGCAGGGTAGGAAAAATGCAAGGGTCCTGCTGTGAGACTGAGGCAGGCACTGCAGATATGTGATAAAGGTAAATGCTGATATACTAATGAACCATTTGTGCCTGAAGGACTGATGCTGAAAAAGTTTAAGTTGCTTATTAAGTTTTCAAAGTTACTTTTAACAGATTAAGTATTTGCTGCCTCAAGAATTGGAATTCTGCATATCTACTTCAAGGAATTTAGTGCATTGTTGAAAACAGTTAATACCTCTGTAAAATAGGAATAGTTTGTCATGTGTTAGGTAAATAAAATAGAATTTTTCTTTCAGTCTGTCTGAGGTACTTAAAGAAATAATTATCCTATTAACTTGTTACTATTCAATAGATACTCAGAAGAGGAAAAAAGGATATTCCTGACTGATGTTAAATTAGGCAAATTAGTCATTGTTAGCCTTGTATAATACAGCTAATGTAATAATGTCCAACCTAGTTTTGTTTGACATACTTAGTTTTTCAGAACAGGTAGGGTATAGGTCATCTTATCTGCTGTACCCATTAAGCTTGTAGTTCTGACAAAAAGGTAAAAGAGTCTAAATGAAAAAGTCTTTGTCATTTATAAAAAACCAAGGAGATTACTAAAGATATATTGAAGCCCTGACATTTGCAGGCTTTCAACCTTAACTAGCTAAAAGTAACTTCAAAAAGATTTATGATTTAAATAGTGTAATTGTTGGTGATAATCTTCTTTCCATTTGCTATCAGTAAAGGGTACGAACCAAATTCAGCCCTGCTGTAACTCCACTGTGATCAATGGAATTACAGAACAGGTCTTTTTGGCCCATTGTGTAATGTTGCTCACGATATAGTCCCTCTTAAAGGGGACAGTTTAGAATTTGAAGACTGAGCTCGTGTAGACTGGGATCGATCCACGAAACTACTTCAGTTTGCACTGAGGATATGAGCCAATATTTGTAGAGTTGAGGCAAAAGGAAAAAAATGCTTTCTGCTTCCCTGCTTGAAGGATTACAGCTGTTAAACCAGTATGTTAAACATACCTCCAGATATGTGGGCACCCTGGATCATAGTTTACATTCCTTTTAAACAGTCAACAGTGCATACCAGTATTCTGCAAGAAATGCAGCAATGTGTGCTCATATATTTAATGGCTGCATCAAGCCCTAAGCTTTTCAGTAGCAATCAAGTGTAATTTCAGAGAGGAATGAAAAGAGCTGGCTATTACTTAGTGTGAACCAGGGTAGATATGCACATTTATAGACTAAATAATGAACAAAGTAAAACCATGAGAACAAGCTAGATGGAAAGAGGGATATTTGACATGTGAATGAACTGAAGAGCTAGTGTAAGGGGAGACCAATTTATAGACCTCTTTTATTATCAATACCTATGCAATATTGGTGGTTCTTAGTGCCTTACCAAGTCTAAAGTTTTTTATTAATAAAATCTCTAATTTTTTCCTTTCTCATTTGGACCTGGATATATAAGTAGAGAACAATCTCTCTTTGCTTTGCAGTAACAAAACTGCGGCTAGTAAAGCGACCAAAATGCTGGCTTGCATCCATAGATGCTTCTCAAGCAAATCCCGGGACATCATTCTCTCCTTGTACTCGGCCTTGGTGAGGCTGCAGCTGGAGTACTGTGTCCAGTTTTGGGCTCCACAATTCAAAAAGGATGTGGAGAAGCTTGAGAGAGTCCAGAGAAGAGCCACGCGCATGATCAGAGGTCAGGGAAGCAGACCCTACGATGACAGGCTGAGAGCCCTGGGGCTCTTTAGCCTGGAAAAGCGCAGGCTCAGGGGTGATCTGATGGCCACCTATAAGTTTATCAGGGGTGTCCACCAGCATCTGGGGGCACGTTTGTTCACCAGAGCACCCCTAGGGATGACGACTAGGTCGAACGGTCATAAACTACTACAAGACCGTTTCAGGCTGGACACAGGGAAGAATTTCTTTACTGTCCGAGCCCCCAAGGTCTGGAACAGCCTGCCACCGGAGGTGGTTCAAGCGCCTACATTGAGCACCTTCAAGAGCAAACTGGATGCTTATCTTGCTGGGATCCTATGACCCCAGCTGACTTCCTGCCCTTTGGGCAGTGGGCTGGACTCTATGATCTTCCAAGGTCCCTTCCAGCCCTAATGTCTATGAAATCTATGAAATCTATGAAAACAAAACAAAAAGAAAAAGAAAAAATGAGCTGGAATGAATGAAAGAAACCCCTCTTTTTGCTTTGTACTGATTTCTTATACAGGACAATATCACAGCCCTTAAAATGAATCTGTTATTTTTAATCACATAAAGTTGTTGCTTTAGAAAACATATGACCAGAATTTAATGTAAATTCTGAGATTGCAAGAAGCATGTAATACAAGAGAGAGAGAATCTAGAAGACAATACAGAGATGGCGCTGCTCAAATGATCTCGTAACCTCTTCGTAACTATGAATAGCCTTCCATGTCAATACTCCTAAATGTATCAGCAGCCTTGGACATAATGGACCACAAGGTACTACTTGGTACATTTGCTGGACTTGGTACAGGGTGCTAAGAGTTGTACTAAGATGACTCACCCTATCCCTTTTAGCAAGATCACAATGTATTTTAATTGCAGCTGAATTGGCTGTCTGGATCAGAGTGAGTATAGTGCTCAGTGCAAGACACACATATTTTACAAAGCAGTAAAGATACAAAGGGGCCTAATCTATTTCCTCTTTGACTTCTTCCACTTTTTATACTATACTTCAGATTTCCTCCATACCATAATCCACTAAAGTGGAGCAGAAAACATGGTATATCTCTGGGCACTTTTGATACATTTTTTATCTTGTTCTAGTCAGTAAGTTCTCTGGAAACCATAAACTATGCTCATTTTCTACTTCTGCTAATCTAGTTAACTCTCTATACCCTATGCAATCAATTTTAGCAATCCCCCCACCCCCAGACCTTCTGTTCTAATGCACTGTCAAGATTTTAAATGCTTTAACTTTCCTTTCCCTTTCCCTATGTACCGAGAACATGTGTAGGTTTTTACATATCCTTTATTAAATTATCTGAGGATATTCTTGAACATATTCAAGTTATTAAAATAGTTTTAATAAATTCATAAATCCATGTATTTATTAAAGTACATTTTAGTAAATAAGAGCACAACATACACTTTGTTCCACAGTTAACTACCAGTGCACTATTCACTGTAACTTTGGTAGTTTTTTTGGTACAGAAAAGTTTCAACCTACCTTAAAAATACAATACAAGAATGTATGCATTCCCTTTTGGCGACAGTATGAAAAACTGAACGTGTACGACTACTATTAGTAGAAAAGTTGCCAGAAGGCACTTGAGCCTTCATTGGCTACCTTGTAAATACAAGCTGTTTGCTAACAGTAGCACAAAACTGCTTCAAATGCACTTCCTTCGTTCCAAGGTAACTGCTTAATGCCAAAAGCAGTTCTAATCTACTCCTTTTTTACGCTGCTGTATTTTATTTTCATTCCTGAAGTCCAAAGAAAAGGAGAGCAGCAGTGGAGAGGAGGAAAGAATATGTTATACAGATCAGTCTTTTTATTGTGTTCTGAAATCAGTGGGCAGAACTGTAAGTGCACAAAGTACCTCGGAAAGGCAGTGTTTATTGTCCCTGAATGAGACTATATGGAATTCTCTCATATGATGAGAAACCTTGTGCATTACAGACTTCTTCATCCCAGAACTATCTGGAACTGACTACATCAGAGTTTCTGGAGAAGAGCCAGGATGATCAATCTCAGGCAGAGATGACAGACTGAACAGGTGTTTTAAAAGGCACAGACCTAAGGAACATACTGTGTTTACAACAGCAGAAGTGTGATCTTCTACAGTGAATTTTTCAGACTTAGAGGTAATGTTCACAAGGGTACTTTTGCCACCATGACATTTTCAAAAATAAGTGTCAGAGGCCTGTCCGAAGCCCTATTGGTCCATTGGGCTACCATGTTTAAAACACATCAGTTCCTTTAACCCATGGCACACAAAGGAGTAATGTGGCTAGTATCATGCTTGGCAAACTTTGACTCTTCCACCTGAGTATTAACAGCTGGTTTAGTTTAGGTCTGCCTTCAATATGAATCTGAAGTGAGGCTCAAACTCATCTTTAGAACAGCATCTCCCTGTAGCAAATGCTCAGCTACTACATTGATGTCCACCTCTCATGACTATAAAGGTTGCAGAAGTCACAATTACTAGGTACTCTACAACTGCTTACAGACATATCTGCCCCTTCCCCCCAAACGGCACTTTAAGATCAGTGCACCCCTGCACCGAGCCCAGTGCATGTCCAGAAGAGGCACTGCGATAGTTGGACCTGGCTTGCCCAATGTCTGTATATACTGGGTACTTTAGTTGGGCTTTTTTGGTGCTTTCCTCTAATAGTTGATTGAATAAACTTTAGATAAAAGTGCCAAAAAGCCCCACTGAAGCACCCGATCTATACAGAAGATGGAGAGCCAGGTCAAACTAATGTGCTGCTTCTTCCAGAAAAGCCTGTTTGTTTGGGGTTTTTTTCCTAAATCTGACAGCAGCCCTGGGTTTTGTCTTAACCAATGAAGAATACAATAGAGGCAAAGCCAACCAACTTAGCTTGGGAACTGGGAGATGGTCCCCCAGTTAAGGAGCCAATCAGTCAGAGCAAGAAAATGTGCAGAATTTGCTTGCTGCTCCACAATTAGTTTGCCGTTCATCTCATTCACTGTATGCCCATGTTTATCAAAACCAGTGATCACTACATGGTGAACGAAGTGGTAAAATAGAACTTGACAGAACTGAAGATCCAGACTGAAGAAGTTGGAAACTGAGAGCAAGTGGAGCAACACGGCCACTTACAAAGGACAAAGGTCACTTACGGTTTAAGTAGAAGGACAGTTAGTAATGGAAGTTTTGCAACTCCACCTACCCTTCTGATGTCAGACAATTTAACAGAGAACTGGAAGACATTCAGACAAAACTGTTGAGTGATACCTAGCTGCCACAGGGGCAGAAGAGAAAAAATGACCAAGTCAAATTCTCAATCTTTTTGCATATTAAGGGTGGCAGAGGTAGGGAGAAGGGGGGTAATTCCTTTCATATTTATAACACCCTTACCTTTGAAAAAGGTTAAACTCTGAAATTAAGTAAAATATTGTTCAAAACTGACATGTGCTGCATGCTAAAAAAGAATGAGATTCTTAAAAAGACACATCTTTTATGCACAGACAAACAATAAAAAAAGTATAGATCGGCATGTTATTGAACTAAAGAGACTGAGTTAAGAACTCTGCTTTTGGAAACTTGTCAGAATTTCTGATTAGATCTAGGATTATTTGTGACACTGCAGATACTGCATCACAAAAAAGGCTTTTGCATGAGGGAGATTTGTCCCAAGAAATGACTGTCTAAATGTGCAGGACAGCAGAAACTGTGATGGCTCAGTTTGCAGAGCTTAATAAACCAAAGGGGTCATCCATGCAATAGGCATGAAAGAATATGGCCAGAAGAAGCCACCTCACAGGGGATAATTTTCTACTGGCCTGCTTACATGGTAAAATCTTCCATTGGCAAGGAGACTAAGCAGAGGAGAGTGAACAGTCATTTATGCAACAAATGTGGAAAACAATATGGGCCCTATCACTGTGCTGCATTTGGAAAGCTTTGTTTTAACTGTAGAAAGAGGAACTATTTTACCAGGTGCTACAGATCTCAAACACAAAAACCTCAAGGCATACAGCGGAAGGCACACTGGAAAAAATGTGTACGCATATGGGAGAATCAAGCAAAATCAATGAAAGGAACTGGATTTTGCCAGTGGAAGCACAAGGAACAAAGGTTTCTTTAAAACTGGACAGTGGAGCTCAAGTTAATAACTTATCAGAGTATGAATACAGAAAATGAAAATTGAGATGAAAAGTTAGTCCAACAAATATCAAAACAGCAGAAGCGTCTTCTGCTGTCTGGCTATTCAAGGACAAATATACCAGTGAAAAGGATATTCATTGCTAGCATCCAATAAAAAGTAGAATATATACACTCCCATTCATTGTGGTACCTAAGGAGATGACACCAATTTAAGTCTGGCAGCTTGTGAGAAACTGAATCTAGTTAAGTGTGTGCTTGCAATACAAGATGACACAAAATTTAAGCCTCCTGACGATCCTCTTGGGTGTCACGGCCCAAATCCATACAATTGTCTTAGGAAGAGACCAATTGTTCCAAAACACAAGAAACAATCATGTCCTTATGGGAAGAAATATACTTACAGACACAAAAGCAAATACTATAAAGATTTGGAGAAAAAGCTTCCCACCAAAAACAAACCAGAAACTAGATCAAATATTTCATAATGAGAAGAAAGGGAAACCTCCTGATTGACTCACAGAGGCTTATTAATACAGCTGCAGAAAAGGGGGAATAGGAAAGTGAGTGGTGAAGACTCATTTTAGAGTGATGCCCTAGTAACCTAGCCCACCCCTGCCCCAGCCCTGGTAAAATCTGTGTGCAAGGAAGGAGCCCCCCAGGGGGCACTTGCCTGCCTGTACACTAATGCCAGGAGCTTGGGGAATAAGCAGGAGGAGCTCATCCTCATGCTCAGTGCAAACAATTACGATGTCATAGGGATAACGGAGACCTGGTGGGACTCCACCCATGACTGGACCACGGGGATAGATGGCTATACCCTGTACAGGAGGGATCATGTAGAGAAAAGGGGCGGGGGGGTAGCTCTCTATGTTAAGGAAAGCTGCACGTCCCTGCAAGCCGTACACGTCCCTGCAAGCCGATATTGGCGACCAGGGTGGACGGGTGGAGACGCTCTGGGTTAAAATCCGTGGGGAACACGGCACAGGGGACACAATGGTGGGAGTCTATTACAGACCTCCCACCCAAAGTCCTGAGCTTGACCAGGAGTTTGCCCAGGAACTGGCTGAGGCAGCTTGCTCCAGGACCATGGTTGTCATGGGTGACTTCAATTACCCAGACATCTCATGGGAGGATCACTCAGCAAAATCTGAGCGGTCGCAGAGCTTCCTCTCATGCGTGGATGACCTCTACCTGACTCAAGAAGTCTATGGGCCAACGAGAGGCAAAGCGCTGCTCGACCTGGTCCTGGCTACTGGGGATGACCTAGTCGGCGACCTAGTGATCGATGGGAAGCTGGGTGACAG
>NW_005842119.1:428711-432892 GCF_000455745.1 Alligator sinensis | reverse complement strand
CTAGTAAAGCGACCAAAACGCTGGCTTGCATCCATAGATGCTTCTCAAGCAAATCCCGGGACGTCATTCTCCCCCTTGTACTCGGCCTTAGTGAGGCCGCAGCTGGAGTACTGTGTCCAGTTTTGGGCTCCAGAATTCAAAAAGGATGTGGAGAAGCTTGAGAGAGTCCAGAGAAGAGCCACGTGCCTGATCAGAGGTCAGGGAAGCAGACCCTACGATGACAGGCTGAGAGCCCTGGGGCTCTTTAGCCTGAAAAAGCGCAGGCTCAGGGGTGATCTGATGGCCACCTACAAGTTTATCAGGGGTGACCACCAGCATCTGGGGGAACGTTTGTTCACCAGAGCGCCCCAAGGGATGACGAGGTCGAATGGTCACAAACTACTTCAAGATCGTTTCAGGCTGGACATAAGGAAGAACTTCTGTACTGTCCGAGCCCCCCAAGGTCTGGAACAGCCTGCCACCGGAGGTGGTTCAAGCGCCTTCATTGAACACCTTCAAGATGAAACTGGATGCTTATCTTGCTGGGATCCTATGACCCCAGCTGACTTCCTGCCCTTTGGGCGGGGGGCTGGACTCGATGATCTTCCGAGGTCCCTTCCAGCCCTGATGTCTATGAAATCTATGAACCTCTCCTTTATAAATAGGTGTTAACAACAAAATCAATTCACACAAATCAATTATTGCTAAGAGGCAAGATGTAACAGACATTGTAGTTTGGAGACACTCTCTTACTTAGGCTATAGAGGTTGAAAATTGGGAGATGGTCTCTCAGTTAAGAAGCGAGTCTGAGCCAGAAAGGCTCAACGGCAGAAGCTGCTTACTGCTCCACAATTGAAGTTTGTTGCTCTTCTCACTCACTGTATTTTTGTGCTTATTGAACCTGGTGATCACTACACTCCTTCTCATCGCAGAAGCAAGATACTGAGGGAATCTAAATGGGACAGCAGAGTCAAATATATCAAGCCTGGAGAGGACTGGAAAGTTAAAGTAAAGACAAGAGGTGGTGGGTGGCAGGAAAAATGAAAACAAGATAGACAGAGAGAAACAGGGATGGGCAGAAGTTGGGAAGTGCATTAAATAAGGGAAGGCTTTGGAAAAATGAAGGTACCTCAGAAGAACCGAGGAAGCTGCCTCATGGGATGTCAGAGGAGAAGTAGCTGTTCTTTGCCTGGCAGATGTGAAAATGTAAACTGCTGCATTTTCTGGTAAGCAACGAGCATGCAAAAATATGCAAAACATATGCAGAATCTTTTATCTCCAGCTTTTTGATGGTCCACTGTAGCCAGGTCTAAAATGTAGTTATCCAGAAGATGTCAGTGAATTCATGCTAGCGAGGGAGAAACTTCTGAGTATGGACTACTAGTTTTTATTTCAGTTCTACTTCAACAACTAAATTAAAATAAATGAATAACTGCATTTTTGGCCACATGCTGGACTGGAAGTCATTTTTTAAGAGAATCAGAGGGGTGCGTCTATGTGTTGAAATAAAAGAAGAAATACATTCTTCTGAAGTCTCTAAGACAGGGTGCAGTTGTTTTAAATCAGAACTTTACTTTCTGAGAGTGGCTATATATAAGCAGCAGGAGGAGTCACCAAGAAAATATGAAGAGAAAGATTACACTGAGTTTAACTAAATAATGCTTTGTTTAAACATTTGCTAATTAACTTTGTAAGTATTTGTAAAATGCTTCTTCTTTGGTAATAACTATCCATCTTGGTGCTCCAAATAACTATACATGCTCTCTGATTTGGAGGCAACTGTGCCATGTTAAGAGATGTTAAGATTTGAATTTTAAGTCTTATAACCCTGGGTTGATGGTATGTAATTGTTTATGAAAAGTCCTGAAAAAATCCAACTGTGTTCTACTCTCTCCTTCAACAAATAATGAAGTTTCATTGCATGAAGGGGTGCGTGATAGTGGTGACTACTGTTGCGTGAACATTTGTAGAAAATATTCATTCGAATTAACTGCAATTAACTATTCACACCCTTTTTGTGTATACTTTCCACAAATATTCCAGCAAATCAATTTATGTTCCCCACAGCAGTGACTTTGCATTTGTAATTACTATTATTTTTATTAGAAAACAGGCTCTTAGGAAACAAACACGTGACCTGTATGACCAATCAAAGCATCCAGTTTTGAATTTTTAATATGAATTACTTAGGAAGTTTACTTGCAAATGGTTCATTCTAACAGGAATGTGTGTAGAAGTTCTTCCATCAAGCAATTCAAATAATTGAATTTGAAAATTAAAATAGAAAATGAGGGGAAAAACTAATTACAAATTAATTATCAATCATTCAGTCAGGCTGATTACTGCTGTATAATCTGTCCCAATGTCTCAGTTATGTAATCAACCTTTTTTGAACTACTTAGCAAATGGATGGCTCAAGATGATTCAATGCCTGGATTTCATCACTAGATCCAGAAATTGAAGTGCAACAAATAAAAAGGTTCAATTTTGATGATATCAGAGGAGTCCAAGTTAAGCTATAACATACCATTTCACCTTGGATGAATCTTCTTCATCTTATCTTTATCCAACAGGACCACCACCAACTGATAGAAAAACTTAAGACCCAGGAATGAAAAGTAGTGTCTGTATGCATGAAACAAGTTGCTGAACTTCATGAAAACAGTACAAAAATGATTTTAAATAATGGTTAATGCTGATATTTCAGTTAGAAAACCAGGTTCAATCTAATGAGACCGTTCTCTTTTCTTAACTAAACAGTTTGCAAGTGGCAAGATTTCTTTCTTTTAAATTATTGATTGGCTCCTGGAGCATCTGTCTTTGGCAGGCCATTTTAAACTTTGTTACTGTATTTACTCAAATCCAAGATGAGTTTTTTCCCACCAAACAACATGGGGGGGGTGGGTCTCATTTTACATTTAAGTACTGGATTGGGGCACGTGGCAGCTCAGCTCTGGCTTTGTCTTTGGGCAAGAGATGAAGCCAGAGCTTAATCACTGCCTGCCCCAGCCTGGGGTGGATCGTGTGGCAGGGAGGGGACTCACTGTTGGGGGAAGCATGGGAAGACTGCATTGTGGGGAGGATGGGGGAACATGGGGGAGACCTACCTGTGTGGCTCCAGGGGAGACTGCACAGCCCTGCCTACCTTCCCGAACCCAGCTTTCCACCCCCCTATCCCCATGCTTACCTTCTGTTCCAGTTCTGGCCCATCTACCTGTGATGCAACCAGGCCTAGAGCAGTCACTGCTCCTTCTGCATGATAAGCCAGTGCTGGGGCTGGGTTGGACCCACTGCCACTATCTGTCACTGAGTCAGAGTAGAGCAGAGCAGCAGAAGGTAAGTGGGGGGAAGGGGTTGCAGGAAGTCAGAGGGCAGGATTGTGGGAGGCAGGCATAGACACAGGTGCAAGGGGCAGGGGCCAGGCAATAAGGAAGAGCAGGGGGTGGGGGGCAGGGAGTGCTGGGCAGTTATAGGGATGGGGGAAGAGGGAGCAGGTGGCAGGAGGGCAGGCACTGGCATAGTGGGGGTAGCATGTTGTGGGTAAGTGGCAGGGAGTCAGGTAGAGAGGGCAGAGGGTGGGGTCTGGCTCTTCTCCCCCCACTGCTGCTTTTCCTGCCACAGCTATATGGGGGATGAATTTAAGACAACCTTCCACTAATTAGCTTCTATACATGAAAAATTATAACAAATCTGTAATTTCCCATGTATAGCATCTAATACTAGGGCTGGGAGTATCTTAAATTCTATGTTGTCTTGGATTTGGGTAAATACAGTAAATCACCATGTGTGGAAGAAATGACTCCTAACCTACATTAATGTTGAGTTTTTCTGAGTTTTACTTTGCACCTTATTATCAAGTTTCTAGCCCTCTCAAACAGATTTGTTATGCTTAACTTTTCTTTCTTATGAAAAAACAGTATCCTTTCTATTTTTAAGATTGTAACCAACTTCTAAAATCCTATTTGGCCCTTGTCTAACTTTGACTTGGAAAATGTGTTTTGTCCTGAAATTTTCCATATTGTGAAAAAAGGAGGATAATTAATTTTCTTCAAAGTGCATAATCAGAGTATCACTTAAAACTTATCTGATTGTAAATGTATTTATCTAATGTTTATTTTTGTACCTGTAGCATAAAACTTGATTGTTACCTTCTCTTCAAACTTTCCCTATAGTTAAGTTTACTTGAAAGTACATGTGGCCGC
>NW_005842119.1:399605-428680 GCF_000455745.1 Alligator sinensis | reverse complement strand
GTAGGGAAATTATATAATAATTGAGAAAAACTAAGAACTATTTTTGTTGTGCTTAGTATTTGGTCATATCCACATCCAATTTGTTTTAGTGAACATTTTTATTGTCTTTGGTTTAAGCAGGACTGGATGCTACATGTTTGTGAGATGGTTGCTCTTTGACAGTTGTTTGCTACTTTAAAACATATTCATTGAACTGAAATCTTTCTTTAAACCAAGGGGTAGAGGCCTGTGTCTTTGAAGTTGCCAAAATCAAAGACCTATTTTCCAGTTCTGCATGTTTAAATGGTTTATTATAACAAGGTATTACCCTACTAGACTGATTTCTCTGCCAAAGAAACACACTTACATTTTTAGACTTAGCTCTTATTGACAAGACAGTGTTTTCTGAGGAACTGGATTAGATTATGTGTTTTGGTGATTTAAAGAGGAGGCACAACTCTGTGCATGAATACTTCATTATAAGCCTATAAATGTACCTGGATGACTTCTGAAAAGGGAGAAGGCACTCCAAGATCCGATTTCCTCTACTGTCCTCATCAAAATTCCTATTTGGCTTCACAAGAGAGGTACTTGTGTCCACTTCCCACATAGGGTAATCAAGGAAAGAGTTAGTCCTTGATTGCAAACAAAATTCTGATTGCAAAAATAAAAAGGACATCTTTTGTGAAAATGCCAATCTGGTTGAGATAGAGGGTGAAAGGGCCTCCAGTGACAAAAGAAATAAGTAAAAATAATATGTAAAAAGTTTTAAAAAATGGGAAAAGTGACAGTAGCAAGTATAAAAAGTGGTCAGGAAATACAGGTAAGGGAAGCTAAAAGGTATACATGAAAATCTATAGTGATTAGGTTTATGGGGACTAAGGAAGAAGTCTGTAAATATGATCAGAAATAAATGAAATGCTAACGATGATATAGATCTGTTAGTAGATCAGATGTTAAAATTGTTCGGCAAAAGCAGAAACATTTGTTGAATATTTCTGTTGTATATTTGGAAAGAATTAGCATGATGTATTCGTATTGTAAAGTGATAGTAAATACTTTACAGTTAGTAACTAGAGAGGATTTGAAAAAAAAAATCATTAAAGCTACATATTTGTTAAATTGAACAGAGCAGGGGCTAGATCCAGCCTGATAAAACGAGATACCCTAAAATGGGACTCTCAGATATCACACTCATTAGATGTTTACTTTTTGGAGCTGGAAGTTCCCTGGGCTTTTGCTCCCAGCTAAATTCTGCTGAGATCCAAGCGCAAGGTAGATCATTTACTAAAATTTAACTGAATTGTTGGAGAGGAGAAACTGATTTTGTACTAAGTATTCCTAATGCAAACAAATAACAAGTTTATTACAAAGTACAGCAGTCACAGTGGGGGTGTTAGTGCTACCTGCTCCATTTTTTATACCATGGCCTAGTGGTTATAGTGCTTCCAGGAAACATTTCTATTTGCGAGTAGCTTTAAGGAAAATAAGGAACAAGTCTTTAAATATGTCTTTTCTTAGAGCTCATTGAGAGTGCCTCCATTCTATGTCTGGGTCTGCTGCTTAAAAGGGCACATACCACACATTCCCTCACATCCAGTGACTGCCAAATCCCAAGAAGCAGGCAGTGGAACTGACTTCATAGATTTAATAGATTTCATAGACATTAGGGCTGGAAGGGACCTCAGAAGATCATCGAGTCCAGCCCCCTGCCCCAGGGGCAGGAAGTCAGCTGGGGTCATAGGATACCAGCAAGATAAGCATCCAAAGTTCTCTTGAAGGTGTTCAATGTAGGTGCTTGAACCACCTCCGATGGCAGGCTATTCCAGACCTTGGGGGCTTGGACGGTAAAGAAATTCTTCCTTATGTCCAGCCTGAAATGGTCTTGCAGGAGTTTATAACTGTTCAACCGCGTCATCCCTTGCAGCATTCTGGTGAACAAACGTTCCCCCAGATACTGGTGGTCACCCCTGATAAACTTATAGGTGGCCATCAGAGCGCCCCTGAGCCTGTGATTTCCAGGCTAAAGAGCCCCAGGGCTCTCAGCCTGTCATCGTAAGGTCTGTTTTCCTGACCTCATGCACGTGGCTCTTCTCTAGACTCTCTCAAGCTTCTCCACATCCATTTTGAATTGTGGGGCCCAAAACTGGATGCAGTACTCCAGCTGCAGGCTCACCAAGGCTGAGTACAATGGGAGAATGACGTCCCAGGATTTGCTTGGGAAGCATCTATGGATGCAAGCCAGGGTTTTGCTCGCTTTACTAGCTGCAGCATCGCATTGCAGGCTCAAGTTCATCTTGTGGTCAATGATGACCCCCAAGTCACTTTCTTCCGTAGTTCTAGCCAGCGTATCACTGCCGAGCCTATAAGGATGCTGCAGGTTTTTCCTCGCAAGGTGGAGACCATGGCGATTAACGTTTGACTTCCATCAATTACTACCCTCTGGGTCCGACCATGGAGCCAATTTCCCAGCCAGTGGATCGTGGTGGGCCCAAGACCACAATTGGCCAGTTTTGCCAAGAGGTGATCATGGGATACCAGATAGAAGATTTTTTGAAGTTAAGATATATGACATGAATCTCTTCTTCCTTGTCCAGGTGATAGGTCACCTGGTCATAAAAGGAAATGAGATTGGTCAAGCAAAACCTACCCGCAACAAACCCATGCTGGCTATCCCTCAGGATGCGGGCGTCAGCCAGTCCATTAAGGGTGGCCTCTTTAATAAACTTTTCTAAGACCTTCCCTGGGATAGAGGTCAGGCTGATGGGCCTGTAGTTTGCCGGATCCACTTTCCTTCCTTTCTTGAAGGTGGGCACCATGTTGGCCTTCTTCCAGTTTTTGGGCACTACACCAGAGCGCCAGGAGTTCTCAAAGATCTATACCAGAGGCTGGGCTATGATTCTTGCCAGCTTCTTGAGTACCCTGCGGTGTAGACTGTCAGGGCCAGCTGACTTGAAGGTATCCAGCCTCTCAAGGTGTTCCTTCACGAGGTCAGCATTGATCTCCCTCACCTGGACCTCCCTGTCCCATACTGGGCACGGGCATCCCATGGTACAGATGAAAGACTGACGCAAAGTACCCATTTAATAGGTTGGCTTTTTCCTGGGCATCAGTTGTCAGTTGTCCCATCTGATTCAGCAGGGGTCCAATGTTGCCCTTGCTTTTCCTCCAGCTCCCCACATATATGAAAAAGGACTTTTTATTCTCCTTGATACTCGAAGCTAGTTGGAGTTCAGTTGCAGCCTTGGCTTTCCTGGTTTGCTCCCGGCAGGACTGGACCAGTGCAGAATATTCCTCCTTGGAGGTGAATCCCATCCTCCATCTTTTGTAGGCCTTTCCTTTTAGCCTCAGGAGGTCTGCTAGATCCCTGGAGACCCAGGGGGGCTGCTGTGGCCTCTTGCTACCTTTTCTCCGAGATGGAATAGAATTAGTTTGTACATTGAGGATCGCTCCCTTGAAGAGCAACCACTCTTCCTGAACTCCCCTTCCCCCTGGGGTCATGATCCCTTAGGGCCTCACTGACAAGCCTCCTGAGCTTGTCAAAGTCAGCTTTCCTGAAGTCAAGGACTTCCGTGTTGCTGACTGACTTGCCAGCTTTATGGTGGATGGTGAAGGTGATCAGCTTGTGGTCGCTGTCACCCAGCTTCCCATCAATCACAGGTCGCCAATTAGGCCATCCCCAGTTGCCAGTACCAGGTTGAGCAGCGCTTTACCTCTCATTGGCCCGTAGACTTCTTAAGTCAGGTAGAGGTCATCCACACATGATAGGCAGCTTTGTGACCTCTCGGATTTTGCTGAGTGATCGTCCCATGAGATGTCTGGGTAGTTGAAGTCACCCATGACAACCATGGTCCTGAAGCATGCGGCCTCAGCCAGTTCCCGGGTGAAGTCCTGGTCATGCTCTTGACTTTGGGTGGGAGGTCTGTAATAGACTCCCACCGTTGTATCCCCTGTGACATCTTCCCCACAGATTTTAACCCAGAGGGTCTCCAGTCATCCACCCTGGTCGCTAATATCAGCTTGCAGGGATGTGTACCTTTCCTTCACATAGAGAGCTACACCCCCGCCCCTTTTATCTACTTGATCTTTCCTGTACAGGGTATAGCCATCTATACCCATGGTTCAGTCATGGGTGGAGTCCCACCAGGTCTCTGTTATCCCTATGACATCATAATTATTTGTGTTAAGCAGGAGGATGAGCTCCTCCTGCTTATTCCCCAAGCTCCTGGCATTAGTGTACAGGCAGGCAAGTGTCCCCTTGGGGGCTCTTGCCTTGTCCATAGATTGCACCAGGGCTGGGGCAGGGGTGGGCTCCCTTAAATGCCTTGGCCTGCTGACTTTGCAAGGGTTGCTCAGGAGGCCAGCAGTGGTGGTAGTCCTCCTGTCCCCCAGTGGGCTTAGTTTAAAGCCCGGTGGAGCAGGTCAGCCAGTCTGGCTGAGAATAGCCTCCTCCCCAGCAGAGAGAGGTGGAGGCCATCACTTCCCAGCAGCTCACTGCCTCTCTCACCAAAGAGTGGGCTGTGGCCATGGAAGCCAAAATCTGCCCAATGACACCATCACTGCAGTCTTTGGTTAACTACCTGGATCCTCCTCTCCCTCCTCAGGCCATACCCCAAGACTGGGAGGATCAAAGAAAACACCACCTGTGCCCCCAGACCCTTTGACCCCACTTCCAATTTATAGCTTCTGAACTGTACTGATAACTTACTGCCACTCAGATTCTTTTTACTTCAACTGTTCTTAGACTGACCAATAGCAGTACAAGCCTTGCATTCCTTTGATAAGGTTAATTTCAACTACGCCACAAGGCCTTACTACTTCAAGGCTTTGCTAAATTTACTAGGCCTTACTTTATACAAGGCCTTACTACATCTTAAACTTTAATTAGGCTCTTAGCAACAACATAGCTTAATATCTAAACAAATACACAAAAACACTTGGTCTAATCTTCATACAGCCTTCAGCAAGCACCTTTATCACACAGACATAATTTTCAGCTGTCACACTTGGGGCCCTTGACCACCTTGGTCCAACACCTGGGCTGGACAGTAAGGGAGGTTCCCGAGTCCTCACTTGTCCTGGAGGGAGACCGTGGTCTACCCTCTGGCTCCTGGGGGAGAAGGGCCTGACAGTAGGAGTCTATCTCCTGCTCACAGTCCCTGATGGCACACAGTCTCTGGACTGTGGCCTAGAGCTCCTCCAGCTGGCATGCCAGAGACCCCAAAAGGGACCAGACCTCACAAGGGGAGGTAGTCATGCTCCTGGGCCCCAGAGCCTGAAAAAGGGACAGGCAGCCCCCGCAGTCTAGAGCCAGGGGCTCCATCTACGTGGAGCCTGAAACCATGGGCTCCGTCTGGGTGGCCATCTCTGAGGTGCCGGGGGGGGGGGGCACTTAGAACAGCCCTGTGCACACTTGGGATGCACAAGCATGGTCAAATAATTAGGAAGGAAACTCAAGAATAAAACCTAAGAGCAAGCTCTCTGGAACATGGACTAAGAGCTGCTCTAGTTGACTACCTGCCTTGTTCCAGGGGCTTGGCAGACTCTGGGTGCATCTACACATGCATTTACTTTGGCCTAGATTTACTCTCGTGTAAAATAAGCTGGAGTAAGGGTTCTTGGGCAGGCATCTACACATATGGGATTAGGGAGCAAATTTGCACCCAGTTCCATGTAACCCTGCAATCAGCCCCTGCTGCCACTGGGGAGAGCTCCAGGCTCTTCCTGGATGCTAGCCCAGGGGCTGGGACAGCTGTCTCCTGGTCCCAGGGGGCTGCCAGGAGCTGCCCTGACAGCTGTCTCCTGGTCCCAGGGGGCTGCCTGCTGTTGGAGTGGGGACATCATCCCCCTGCCCTGGCAGCAGGGAGCTCCTGGCCCTGGCTCCCTGATAAGGGCAGGAGCCAGGACTGGGACAGAGCTGGGGCTTCGAAAGAGCTGCAGGGGAAGGGCAGGTTCCAGCCCCATGCTCCAATCTACCAGTGGGGCAGCTACCAGGGAATCGGGGCAGGGGGCTGGGACCTACTCCACCCCTGCAACTCTTTCCAAGCCCCGTTCCTCAATCTCCTGATTGGGGTACAGGGCTGGGACCTGGCCCTGAACAGGATAATTCCTGGCCAGCTCCAGGCTGCATGGGGAAGTCTACATGTACAGCCTGGAGCTGGCTGGGAGCTGGCTGAAACAGGACAGTTCTCAGCCACCTCCAGGCTACACATGCTTCCCCATGCAGCCTAGGGTTGGCTGGGAACTGTCCTGCTAAGGGGTATGCCCCAGCCAGCTCCAGGCTGGGTGGGGAACTGTCCCCAAGCAGAGCAGGGACTGGAAACAAGCTTCCAGCCCCTGCTCTGTGATCATGATCAGGGAGCGGGGGCTGGAAGGTTCCTGCTGCCAGGTCCGGGGGACATTGTCCCCACCCAAGCACACAGGGCAGGGCCTGGCAAGCTTGTTCCCCATCCAATTCTGTGACTGTCAAGCTGGGGTTAGACACAAGATTTCCAGCCTGTTCCTCCCCCACAGCTTTGCATTCACAGAGCTGGGTAGGGAACAGGCTCCCCTGCCCCCAGCAGCAGGGGCTCCCAGCCTGAGCTCTGACATCACATCTTTATCAGTGACTTGGATGAGGGCATGGAGACCATTCTGTCCAAATCACAGATGATACCAAATTATGGGATAAAGTTAACATACTAGAGAGTAGGGAATGAATCCAGGTGGATCTGGACAGACTGGAAAAGGGGGCAGAACAGAATAGGATGCAGTTCAACAAAAACAAGTGCAAAGTGTAGCACCTAGGGAGAAGGAATCACCAACACATTTACAGCCTGGGGGAGGACCTTCTCAGCAGCACAGCGGTGGAAAGGGATCTTGGGGTCATACTTGACACCAAGATAAACGTGAGTCATCAATGTGACGAAGTGATCAGTAAAGCTAACTGCACTTTATCATGCATTAGCAGGTGCATGACGAGGGAGGTGATACTTCCCCTCTGTGTGGCATTGATCAGGCTGCAGTTGGAGTACTGCATCAAGTTTTGGGCACTGTTCTTCAAGAGGGATGTGGACGACCTTGAGGAGGTTCAGAGGAGGGCCACTTGTATGGTTAGGGGCCAGAAGACAAAGACCTACGAGGAGAGATTGAGGAACCTGGATCTCTTCAGCTTCCACAAGAGAAGGCTGAGAGGTGATCTTGTGGCCACCTACAAATTCATCGGGAGGGGAGGGGGGAGCAAGAAATAAGAGATGCTATGTTTACCAGGGCACCCCTTAGAGTAACTAGGAACAACGGCCACAAACTGATGGAAAGCAGATTTAGGTTAGACATCAGGAAGAACTTCTTTATGGTAAGGTTTGCCAGAATCTAGAATGGGCTTCCAAGGGAGGTGGTGCTCGCCTCGACCTTGAGGGTCTTTAAGAGGAGGCTTGACATTCACCTGGCTGGGGTCATCTAACCCTAGTGCTCTTTCCTGCCCAGGGCAGGGGGCAGACTCGATGATCTACTGAGGTCCCTTCTGACCCAAACATCTATGAATCTATGGATCTAAAGATTACTTAAGCCTCCACTTCTTGTCTGCCTCAGCATGCCATAGTCATCTGTGATCAATTTTAACAGGAATCATGCAGTGTCATTTGTCCCAACATGAAGGATGATGAGTGAATTCTCCCTCACATCTCTCAGAAGGTTTTTTTACATCCGGTATCCTTGCTCCCTACAGATGGCAGATTCTTTTGATCTGCTCTGGTGATAGAGCTGTCCGTTCCTCTTAAAAAGTTGTTCCTAGTCACATTATATTAATTCTGGATATTTTTGATATCCATAAAAATATCCAGTTCCTCCGTAAGTCTCAATGAAGTTTTGGTCAGAATGCCCTCCTGCACTAGTGAGTTCTAGAGTCTAGTTACAAGTTGTAATAAAAGCATTTCCTTTTGAACAGCCAACGTTTTATTGACTGCCCTTTAGTTCTTGTATTATGAGACAACCTACCTTCTCTGGGTCATTAATTATTGCATATATTTTATTGCATGCACTCTTACTAATCTCCTTATTAAACAAGCCCAGTCTTTTCAACCTCCCTTCATAAGGAAGCTTTTCATGCTCTTAATAATTTTCATTGCCGTTCTCTAAATTCCTCTTTCAGTCTGAAATACCTTTTTTGAAATTGGGATGGCCATTTCTGAACACAATGCTCACAATTAAGTCATACCACTGGGTTATATAATGGCATTATAACCTTTTATGTATTTTCCCTATCCAATTATTTATGCATCATAGCATCTTATTTACTAATCTGATGTAGCTGCACATTGAGCATACATCTTCACTGAAGCAGTCTACAGTGGTACACAGGTTCCTTTTTTAAGTTGATACAGCCAATTTAGAATGCTGTCAGGAATACAAATAGCTTATATTTTTCCCTCCAGTGTATATTACTTTGAATTTATCAACATTGAATTTCATTTGCCATTGGGTGACCTGGTCACCCAGCTTATCTAAGTCTCTAAAGCAGTGCATAGTAGTCCTCGTTGTCTCTAAATAATTTTGTATCACTGCACGGTTCGGTACCTCATTGCTCAGTGTCATATCTATATCTTAATAAGTATATTAAAGAACTTGGAAACTAGTGTAGAACCTTGTGGAACTCTTATACTAACCTTTGCTGTGATGAAAGTTGACTATTTGATTCTCCTCTTTACCACCTTCGTCTCAACCAATTTTGACCCATGACATTTGGTTTCCTAAGTTACTTTTTGATGATGGCCTTTGGAAGTCTGAATAAGGTATGTCAACTATTCACTTCTTAATGTATGCAAATAATTCTAAGAGATCAGTAAGATACTGCTTACCTTTGCATAAACCATACTGGTTTATGTTCTGTCCTGATCTTATAGAAATTGCATTATCTTATTTTTTTATAATTAACTAAATTTTTAGATATAGGGATCAGAATTATTGGTCTATAATTCACTGGATCACCCCTGGAACTCATATATTGTTATATTTACTATATACCATTCCCCTGTAACATATTCCATAGGCAGCTGTCCGTAGCCCAACTCTAGTCAGTATTTTTGTAGAGCAAAAAGAAAGATCATTCATGATAAGAGATTTATAAAATATGAACTATAAGGAATCAAGGTCTTTTAATTTAGAAAGTTAAAAAAGAGGGGGACATGATAGCAGATTGTTATAAAGGGGACAGTGATCAATTGTTCTCCATGACAAGTGGGAAATGAAGAAGAAGAATAAATAAGGTTAATTTGCAGCAAAAAATAAATAAATAAATAAAAAATCAGGTTGAGTATTAGGAAAGAATTTCTAATTAAAACACTGGAACAGGGCAGCTAAAGAGATTGTGGGATCTCCTTTGCTGGAAGCTTCTAAAAGAGGCTGCACAAACTTTTGTCAGGGATGGTCTGAGTATACTCAATTCTGCCTTACTATGGGGCTAGATTTAGATGGTCTCTTTCAGACTCTTTGGCTAAGTACAGACAGTCAAAAAGCCCAGGGCTGAATTGATTCAGTCTTTGCAGGTTAGTCTAAACTGCAGAGAATAAATTGAAACAGAAGTGACCAGACATTTCCTTTGATTCAGGAAATGCAGTCATGTGCCTACAGTGGCTCAGGCCAGAAACCAGTAGGTGCTAGATGATGGCTTTCTAGCACATCCAGTATGGGCTGTATGTTTGCTTCCTCTTCCTGCTGCCGATGAGGCCTCTGTGATTTGTAGTCCAAAACCAGAGCAGCAGGACCCTGCAGGGTTGCTCATCACTTCCTCTTCCTTCTTCCAGGTGCCTCTGGGATTTGTAGTCCACAGTTGCAGACAACAGTAAGTTTGAGCAGGGGAAGGGGTGTTTAACCCCTCCCCTGGCCCCAGACCCCAGCTAGGGTTTGCCTGGGCGGGGCAGCCCCACCCCTCTTTGCAGACTGAGCTGCATCCCCACCTAGGCTTGTTCCCCACTTCCTACTCCCCTTGTCAGCCAGCCCTCACTGCTTTGGAGCAGACAGCACAGCTCAGACCAGGGCTGCAAAGCATGATGGTATGCTGGGGGACTCTAATTTAATTTGAACTGAGAAGGGGTCTGGGACAGAAGTTTCATAAATTTGTTTGACCCAAATCGGTTAAGTCTGATACTACATTCAACCAGATTTATCTTAAAACAGTTTCAGCCAATTTGAAACTGGTTTATGTGCACTGTGCTTCTGTTCTGTTACAGGTTTAAAGCAGTTCCTGATCACTTAAACTGGTTTACGTGTAACTTCTGTCCCTAGCCTTTTAGCCGTACATTTTTACAATTGGTGAAATGGAAAATAGGAGTGGGTATTGGTCCCCCTAACTGATCTATCTGGATAGCTCATTTGAACCACGTGCACTATAATATAGCCGAACACAAGGGCAGATATCTAGGAACAAAGAATGCAGATCACACTTGCAAAGTAGGAGACTGTCCTGGAATGCACAGCTCATTTCAGATCTGGAATGCAGTGACATTTAAAAGGCATGCGGGATTATGGTATATACCAAACTGAATAGGAGTTCCCAGTGAAATACTGTAGCTAAAACAGAGCATGTAATGTAGAAGCAGGGTTATATCAAGCAGAAGTAGGGAGGTTGTATTACCTCTGGACACAGCATTAGTGAATTCATTACTGAAATATTGTGACTGGTTCTGATGGCTACATTTAAAAAAGATGTCAAGTTGAAAAAGAGCTATAAGGATTAATTCAAGAACTGGAAAATATGCCATCTACCAGGAGCTATAAGAAGCTTAATCCATTTGGTTTATATAAGAAAAGATTAACAGTAAATTGAGAGTGGTCTACAGATATCTACATGGAGAAAATATTTTTGATAGTGGATAGTTCTTTAATGTAGCATAAAAAAGCATAAGGAGATCTGATGGTTGGAAGCTTTCTTTCTCTGCCCCTTTTTGTGTTTACTACTTTCAAATTTTCTAACAAAAAGTTTACTGGCAGGAATATTGTAAGAAACACTTTGTGTTTAATGACTTCTGGAAACCTAAGTCTATGTTATATGCATTGTACTAGGTGATAGATACTTAACATGTGATTAGGGTAGCCAGTAATATAGCTTATGTTGGTAACTGATAACTTTAAAATTAGAAATAAAGAATTTTTCTTTAAAATTTTGCAAAAAGTTTCAAATACATTTGAGAAGGAAAGGTGTTTTGATGATATCTTTCATGTGAGTAACTTTATAGCTGGGAGAGATATTAGATAAGCTTTTGGGCTCAAAGGGCACAAAGCCTGAAAGCTTGCCTAACATCTGTTCCAGCTACAGAGTTGCTCAAATGAAATATCACAAAAAGCTAATTTCTTACATTTTCCAGGCTATCACAACTACAGCACTTCTACCCTACTACTAAACAAATTTGAGACATTCATAATCTCATCACAAAGTTCCTAAATAGAAACAAATTTACATTTGTTGAATAAATAATTATGAATTATTCACGCAGCAGTAGTCAATTGTTTGGCTTGAAACAGTCTGCACAACTGTTTATGGTGTATTTTCAAGTTGAGTTAATTTATTGTTTCCTTGCAACTGACTTGTTTGTTCAAATATAGGGAAAAGAAAAAATGTCTTAAATAGATGATGATAGTCTTACCTTTGTTGTCATATTTAAGCAAATAGTTTCCACAGTACTTGGAAATGTGTTGAAATTACAGATTTGTTTCTTGTTTTCAGCATTATTTAGTGACTATAATTCATAGGATCACTGGAAAGTAGGTGCTTACAAAGTCATTTGGTCCAGTCCTCTGATCAAAGAGGATCGTTTCCAGTTGAGGCAACCCCAGCCAAAAAACTGTGTAATCGGCTCTTGAGCACTTCTAAGGATGGAGATTCTACAGTTTCCCTAGGCAGCCTGTTCCAGTGTTTGATAACCCTGTGGCAGTGTAGCCCAATCAGCTGCAGCAGCAGTTGGGCTGAAAGTTTCCGATGGTGACCCAGAAGCACACCAGGCATGTCTGGGGATGCTGGCCCCAGGACGAGCCCATCTAAGAGCAGCCTGCCAGGCCTGGCAGGAGGGGCAGAACATGGCGGTGTTCAAAACCCACCCAGGCATGGTGGAGAGGGGGCAGGTTTTTATATTGCTGGGGCCAACACAGGGCAGGAGAGGGGGACCAGAAGTGGATGCAGTAGCTCCGCAGCAGCTGCCCGCTGGAAGGCAGGGCCTGGCAGGGGCAAATTGTGGGAACTGCAACAGGAAGTGGCTCTTACCAGAGCTGGCTCAGAGGAGCCAGATCAATTGCTGGAGAGCCAAGACTGGAACTCGGCAATGACGACTACTGAAGACAGGCCAGGCAACACAGTGTAGCCGTTAGTACTGGGGCTGAACACTGAGGAAAGAAAGCTGAAATCCCCTAGCCTCAGTATGCGAAAAGTGGTGTAAAATGGACTTTTAAGCTCCCAAGTGGGAGGGGAAAATGTACCCCCCCATACACATGCAGGATTGCGTATACCTTCACAACAGCGCCAGAAGAGACTATTGCAAATTCTGATTGAACATTATTTTCCTGTGTTTTCATAGGTTCATAATGTAGGGTCAGAAGGGACCTTGTAGATCTTCTAGTCTGGCCCCCTGCCCTGGGCAGGAGAGAAAACTGGGCTCAAATGACCCCAGCTAGGTAAACATCAGGCCTCCTCTTAAAGATCCCCAAGGTAGGAGCCAGCACCACTTCCCTTGGAAATTGGTTCCAGATCCTAGCCGCCCTGACTGTGAAGTAGTGCCTGTCATCTGGGAGGTGCTAGGTGGGGTGTAAGGGAGGCAGAGCCCTGAAATACAGGACCTGCAGCATCTGTGTGGAGGCTATATCAGGATAAAGATCAGCCTCTCTATTTTTCATGCAACATCAAAGCCTTGGCAGGAGAGAACTGATAATGCCTACACAGACACCCTAGCCAGCAAGCTGACTACACATCGGAAAACAAATATCCACTCTGCAGGCCAGGGGTCCTGCCAGTCAGTGAAGGACATGCATGGGAGATTACATACCCTCATAGTCAGAAAGTTCCTCCTAATCTCCAAAATAAATTTCATTTGCTGCAGCTGAATGCCATTTCTCCTAGTCCTGTCTCTTATGGCCACAAAAAAGTGCCATCTCCAGTCTCTATATAGTTGTCCTTCAGGTATTTGAAGACTGCCATCAACTCATCTCTCAGCCTTCTCTTCTCCAGACTAAATAACCTTAGCTCTTTCAGGCTTTCTGAAGTCTTGCATCCTGACTCCATAATTTTTTTCTCTCTCCTTGCTGGACTCTTTCCAATCTTTCACATACTTCCTGAAGTGTGGAGACCAAAACAGAACACAATATTCTAGGTGAGCACCTTACTGGTGCTGAATAGAGTGGAAGAATAACTTCCCTTGATTTGCTGATAACACTCCTGTTAATACAACCCAGGATCATGTTTGCTTTTTTTTGCAACAGAAGCACACTGTTGTCTCAAGATCATCTTATAGTCCACTCTAACTAGGATGATCATATGGGGCAATGAGAAACCCAGGACACTGCTCCTCTCCCACCCCAACTGCTGCTGCAAACTGCAGGGTATCAATGGTGTGTTAATGACCCATTGTTCTTTACTTCACAGGTGTTAAAAATCACCTGTGAAGCAACAGTTAGTGTTAATCAAGCCAATGTATTTTAGGGCAATTTTTCTGTCTCCTAGAGCTTCCTATTTCACAGCTCCAGCCACTTTGCCTCCATGCCCCATGGCCTGTGCCCAGAATGCTAGTTTTAATTTTCATCAGGCAGCCAGGACCAGCCTCTGAAATCCAGGACTGTCCTGGCCAAACCAGGACATATGATCACCCTAACTATAACCCCCAGGTCCTTCTCGCAGTACTGCAGCCCCTCCAATCATTCCTCAGTCTGTATCTACTGTATCTTACTGTATCTATGCATGCAGTTATTCTGTCCTAAATACAGGACATTGTACTTTGATCCAATCTAATTTTTGCAGTCTATCTAGGTCATTCTGGGCCATTGTTCTACCCTCCAGAATGTCTGCTACCTACTGTATTCCTGCAATTTGGTACCATCCACAAATTTGCTAAGCATGCACTCAATCCCATCACCCACATAATTAATGAAGATGTTAAGCAATACGGGACCCAGGAGATAAACCTGGGGTACTGCATTTGATACCACCTCTCAACCAGATACTGAACCATTTATGACTACTCATTAAGTATGATGATCCAACCAGATATGTATCCATTTTACAGTGCTTTCATCTAGTCTGCTTCTTAACTAGTTTATAAGAATGCCATGGGAGACGATATCAAAAAGCTCACTAAAGTCCAGATACATCACATCCACTGCTCTCCCCCCATCCACAGTGCCCGTCACTTTAGCAGAGAAAGAGATTTGGTTGGTTATGCATGACTGGGCTAACTCATGCTTAGCCCAATCAGGATTATTGCCTGTGAACCTCACAACAACTATTTGTCTGTCTCCTAGTTAACTAGCTGGTCAGCATCTCTGGCTGCGTTCATGAATTCAGTGCCCCTGGCGGCTGGGTGGGGGGTGTGGGGGGGGGCATGGCTGCTTTGGCCATGTGGTGGGAGCCCAGTGGCAGTGGTGGGAGCCTGGCAGCAGCAAGCGCAGAGCTCCTTTAAGAGTATTTAAGAAGTGGGTTCAGCATTCACGAATATTTGAAACCATGAATGCTGAACCTGTGAATAGTGAGGGTTTCCTGTGTAGCAATAAAACATTGCCCATCTGACCAATTCCTCTCTCTTTCTCTTTTGTTCTAATTGTGGAAGAATGTGGATTTTGGGGTATTTTAAAAAGTGAATTTGGGATGCTGCTTCAGCAGTCTAGTTGACACAAGGGGCTACTGTCCCCAGATACCACGTGGCTGGGCCTCAGAAGCTCCTGTGTTATTTGTCCATCTAATTACCATGGGTAAGGCCCACCTGGCTAACTAGTAACCCCTTTTTACGGGGGCTAATGGATGAATAGAACACTAAATTCTTGGGACAACTAATGAAAAAAACAGGATAGGAGTGTCGTGTGGATCAAAGAGTCAAAACATAAAAATAAGTGCCTGAGGGGGGCGCCAAGCAGAGGCCCCTGGGCCACACCCACCAGCCCTCAAAGTCATCCAAGGAACCAGTAGACACTGCCCACTGGTGCTCTGACTAGAAACATGCACAGACAAGTAAGAGGAAAGTGGCACCGCAGTCTCCATGCACCTTTCCAGCCACAGCCTCCTTCCTGGTCAAGTACAGGGCCCACTTGGCCAGGGCCAGGAGGAGGTTGACCAGGAGGTCCCAGGACTTGGTGGGGCCATGGATGGGGTGACCAAAAGCAAAAAGGTGGGGGTGAAATTCAACCAGATCCTCAAGAGGAGGCTCTGGAGGTGGAGGTGGAGAGGCTGGAGCTCTCCCTCTGCCTGCAAAAGGGGCAGGAGACGGGGGTGTCCATGAAACTTGCCACATACATGCCCGTGGTGACAGCTCCATGGAGGAGCCATCAGCTGAGATCGCCAGCAGCTCATGGGATGAGGGTGGAGTACAGACTCAGCCACTGGGCTGCCTCAGACATGCCCTTACCGAACTGGCCCCACCACTTGGCCTCAGAAGCTCCTGAGGGCAAGTAGCCCTGAGCTGCTGGCCAAGGCAGGTTTTTATATTGCTGGGGCCAACACAGGGCAGGTTTTTATACTGCAGGCTCTAGCTCCTCCTGACTGCAGATCCAGGAGGAGCCAGGCAGGGTTATTTTGCCACAAGTGGCACAATTTGCTCCACAACAAAGTCCATGTCTGGGCTTGAGTGCTGAGGCAAAAAGCCCCAGCTAAAATTGGCAGCACTTCTATTTGAGCTGCTGGAAGTGCAAATGCTTGCATGTGTGGATGCGCCCACACTCTCTACTCAGGAACAGGCTATGGGGTTCCCATTACAGTGACTTATAAGAAAAGGCTGAAAGAGCTAGGATTATTTAGTCTGGAGAAGAAGGGATTGGGAGGGGTGAGTGATATTTGATGATAGTCTTGAAATAGTTGAATCATGATTGTAAATAGGATGGAGATAGAGTTTTCTCTGTGGCTGTCAGGGACAGGACTAGAAGTAATGGCTCCAAGCTACACCACAGGAAATTTGGGTTGATTAGGAAAACCTTCTGACTACAAAGGCAGTCAAGCATTTGAATAGGTTACCTAAAGATGGTATAGACTCTCCATTTGTGGACATTTTCCAGATCAGGTTGAAGAGACACTTGTGCATGGATGGCTCGTTTCGTGAGGGGTGATTCTGCTTTAATCAGGGGAGCTGAGCTAAATTGACTTGTGAAGTCCCTTCCAGTTTTATTTACTATTCCCCTAATTACCCAAAACTGAACAAATCAAATAGGCTGCTACCCTGGACTGCAGAAGATCTAAGATTAGTTTCCTTCACCACAAACTCCCATATACGTTGGGGCAAGTCATGTACTCCAAGATAAGAAAACATGTTAGGAGAGCCAAATAGGTACATTACATATACTCATGAAGAATGGTGTAGGAATTTCTCACTCTTGTCTTGCTGCCCAATTTTAATTTATTGTTGCAATTTCTAAACCGAGATAGAATTTTTAAATAATTAAAAAACCCTCTTGATTTAGCTTTACCATCACTAACACAGAACACAACATTTGCACTGCCACAAATGCTCTTCCTGCTACAGAATGAGAATTTGTTCAACAGCACCTGCCAATATCTGAAAGGATGACTGCTGCCTGAAGGGAAATCTCACATAGTTTGTGATCCGATGTGGCAGCAGGGTAGGAAACATGCTGTGGGTCAGCAATAGCAGCACTCTTCTTCAGCTGCAGGGTAGCTGCACAAGTCATGACCGCAGGAGACAGCATAGGATGGCAGCCAAGGAGAAACAGAGCCAAATCGGATGTCAGGGTCTTACAAACACAAGTTGTGAGGGAGCCACCCTTGCCTGTAAAATGCTGGTTGCATAAATCACAGTTCCCTGAGTGAAGAGTGGTGTTACAGATGAGATGCTCAGTGGAAATTAAATTAAAGCACTCTGGAGATGTTAGAAGAATAAGATTTCATTTCTGAAGGTAAACCAGGAAAATTGATTTAAAACTGCTTATTCTACTTATCCAGCCATCTATCCCAGGCAATTCCAGGAACCTATCGCTGTCACCATGAGCCCGGTGTGGTGGCAATCTGCCTATGGAACCTCTTCTCACATGAGCCTGATAATTCAGAGTTCATCCAAACAGGATCTGGACAGAAAAAAAGACATAACAAGAAATCCCAGGCCTCTTCTGATTCTGGAACTGATTCATAACCAAAATTATGTGGTGAAATTTGGATTCAAATCAGAATTCCCCTTGAAATCCAAGCATGGGAGAGCATTAGTTGACATTCTTGTTTTGAAACAGGACCTTCACTTGAGTGTCAAAGAGCCTAATTTGGAAATCTTTTCTAGGACCTATGGCCCTTCCAAGGTGACGCAGATGACCCAGTCACTCAACAAATAGGTGTCTGCAATTAGGCACAAGGGGGCATTTGAATTCCTGTTCTGCCTCAAAGCTTAGGCTTCTTACTCCATGCTACACATGGCAAGGAGGCACACTTCTGTCATGTCAGGATTGCTCAGAGCAGCACTACCTACCTGAACTAAAATGTGTAACTCCTTCAGCAGCACTGGTGAAAGAGGGAAAGGATCCATCTACTCTTTGCCCAATAGACTAGTGATTAGGCAGCACCCATGAGGTAGGAAATCTGGCTTCTAGCTCTCTTTAAACCTGAAAAGGTTTGAATTCACATCTCCCGCTTCCAAGAAAAGTACCCTAACTATTTACATAGGGACTGAAGAAATTCTCTGTTTCTTCTGTTGAAGTCAGCCGACTGGGCAGCCATGAGTGAAAGACTGATGGGGCCAGAAGGTGAACAAGCAAGAGGAAGTTTGCTTTGTAGTTTTAGTGAGAAGGACATTGTCCTTAGACTGGGGAGATGGCTGGTTCTTGTTTTTGCATTATTTCCATGCTGCTGTTGTGTAATGGCATTCTTTTTAAATGCATTATTAGTGTCCTTATAATAATGTACAAACAAGGAGGTTGGGAAGGGAGATATGAAAAGAAGATTTACTTTTAGATTTAAAAATATGATGATCTTTTCTACTCAGGATTACTGTTAGTTGTTTGTTTAGCTACTAATGATTTAATGTGTAAGCCACTTGAATATTCACTGTATTTATGTAATACTTTTCTTTATCTCCATGTGATTTTCTCCAGATATTTGCATTTATTTTCTTGTAAAATGAAAAAAAATAATGGAAAATAATAGTTTTATAAAGCATATGGAAAAAGAAGAGGAAAATGTATGTGTCAGAGAAGAGAAATTAAGGGCAATAAAAAAGGAAAGCTACCAAAACCCAAAAATCTGAAGTAAAGGGGACATTAGCAAAGGGAGTCATGTGTGGAGAGTGAAAGAGGGGAAAGAAGGGAGTGACAATGTAGTAAAAATATTCTGAACCCTCCGCCTCAGTGGCCTATCTGAAAAAGAGGCCAAGGAGCGGTCTATTTTTAATACAAGAACATTGTGACTAAAACAGAATATTCTGTTATTGACTGGATGCCCTCCAAGACTTCAGTTGAGCGAGAGCACACTAGTAGTCCAAATACTTTCTGGCACCAGAGCACACGAGAACCCAAGGATGGAAACAGACATCACTTTTCTTTGCCTTTGTGCCACCATAATTTTTTTATGGTGGAACAAAAGCAAAGCAGACAGAAGTCCACATCCTTTGTTGTGCCACAAATGTACAAAATTTGTGGCCACAACAAAGGTAGTAATGGATTGTGCTGCTTTATTGAATCAGACATCTGTTTGCTTGGTGATAGGAAAGTGTGGACAGCCAGAGTTGTCTGTATTCTCCAGCTGTCCTGGGCAAGGCCTCTGGAGGCCTGAGGGGCCCTTTTCTGCACACCTCAGGGAATTCCTGGGCAAGATTGGGCCTCTTAAGCCTTTAGTGTGCCGTCCCAGGGGATAGATCAAACTGTACTGACTTTTCCTCAAGGCAGAGTGTAGATTGGGGGTGCTGGGAGGAACAAATAAAATTGGAGCCTAAGGAAGACCCTAATAATTCTCATCATTGTTGGTACTACCTGTCTTGAAAAGAAGAATTAAAACTAACAGGTCATAAATGGTGGTTTGGAGGGTATATGACCTTAACAAATTGGATGGTTCCTGAATTTAGATTTAATAAAGCATTAAAACCTTCTATCCATTCCTTCCCTGTGTAGAAGTATATTTACTCACATATCACACATCTTTTTCCTCAAAACTAGCCTTCCAAAATTGGGATGCGACTTAAAATGGGAAGCTCTTTTTCCCTCAGAATAAATGCACTGCACTTTGATTCCTGGTCCATCCAAAATCTAAAACAAATTGCCCTTCAGCAGAAGTGGCATTTCCATTTAGGCTACTGGAGGAGGCATTTGATGTAATGACTCATTGTTCTTTATTCCACAGCTGTTAATAGATATCTCTGCTTTTTAATTGGCTCAATGTTCCACTAATCAAGCAAACCACTAATCAAACAATTTTGCTGTCTGCTAACTACTTCTGGTCTCTCTTCTATTTCACAGCTTTGCACGGTTTTTTTTAAATTTATAGATTCACTCATGGAGACTGGTCTTCAGAAGCAGTTACTGTTTCAGCCTTCAGATGAGCAGGAAGGGAGGGGGGCCAAGCTGAAGATTCATTTCTATCCTTGCTCCATGCAGCCATAAATCTAGAAAAAGCTTATTTCCCCCCATTCTGCCTTCCCCAAAATAAAGTGTTTGTCTTATTTAGAGATGTATGGCATGCAAAAAACCATGGTAGCTTTCATTTCCCTCCATTGCCATAGTATCAGACTGCCTAACAAGCATCACCTGAGATTACCTGGGAAAGACCTTGTGTGTTCAGAAGCTTGTCAAACTTCTTTCCCAACTATACATTCTGCGCAATGAAGGATAGTACAACCTCCCTACCCCCAGTCTCTTGTGCATTTTCTGGGCCATCACAGCAACAGTAATACTCCAACCCTACTACAACATAGAGACTATATACCGATTCATCAATACCTGGTTTTGACCAGGATCTTTCAGTACTGTAGAAAGACCATTTTAAAATTGCTGTGTCACTTCTTGGTATCAAGATGGAACTGATGAAGAGAGACACTGAATCACAGAAAATAAGGGTTGGAACGGACCTCAGGAGGTCATCTTGTCCAACCCCCTGCTCAAAGCAGGACCATCCCCAACTAGATTGTCCCAGCCAAGACTTTGACTAGCCAGGTCTTAAAAACCTCCAAGGATGGAGATTCCACAACCCTTCTGGGTAACCTCTTGTAGTGTTTCACTACGTCCCTCATGGGAATTTTTTTCCTAAAATCTAACCTAAACTTCCCTTGCTGCAACTTGAGACCATTACTCCTTGTTTTGTTATATGCCACCACTGAGAACAGTCTAGCTCCATCCTCTTTGCACCCATGCTTCAGGTAGTTGAAGGTTGCTATTAAATCCCCACTCAGTCTTCTCTTCTCCAGACAGTATTAGAAAAGCAGGTTCTACCTCCACAGAAGTAGTTTTTCACCTCATTTGCCAATAGCCTTAGGTCAATTTAAGATTAATTCCCTTCTTTAGAAAATCGACATAATCATCAGGTTTTGAAGAGATAAGGATCCTTTGCCACAAAGCTATTTCATTTGTTATAATCCATGCCAAGTCTGCATTTCCTAGATGATGATGTAGTTGCCCATGAGTGTATGTAACAAGGTCCAATTATGAGTCTGATTGTCCTTTGCAAATATTTCCCTCTGCTTAGTTTGAAGAAAGACAGTAAAATGCAGCTTGATTTTTTTTATTTGTGTTGTAATTTGGAGTCCATTGAAAGCATTTATGTCTCTGAAAGTAGATGCAAACAATGCTAGTGCTCAAGTCAGTCAAGGACTAGAAAACCTTCATAGGTAGCATTTTAAAGTGTTATCTTTTAAACCACTTGAGGCTAAATAAAAGACAAAAGAGGTATAAGCACAGAGAAAGGAAGTGATCATGGCAATCAGGCCTGCTAGAGGCTCTCCAGGGCTAAGTACAGACATTCACAAAGCCCAAGCCTGAATCAATTCAATCTTTACAGGCTAGTCTCACCTGTGTAGTTTGACCTGAGAAGAAGCAAGTGAATAGATATTCACTTTTGATTCTGGAAATGCAGCCACTTGCCTGCTGTAGCTCAGGCTAGAAGCCAGGGGGTGCTAGAGTAAGCCCTTGGCTGGAGGGAAGCTGTGCTAAAGGAGGGGCATGGCCAGGCCCCAGCAGGCCAAGTATGATTGGGGAGGATTTTAATGGAGGCGAATGGGGGGGATGGAGCCGGGGGGGTGGGGGCAGTTAATTCCCCCTCCCTTGCCTCCTCTGTCCTACTGGCACCGACCCCAGCTTGGGTCTGCCAGGCATAACTCCCTGTTCACTTTAAGATGTTGCTAAGGCTGGCCATTCCCCCCCCGCCCCCCCTGCCAACAAGCAGTGAATGGGGCAAAATGCCTGAGAGGGACTGCTGTATCCCTGCCTGGCAGAACCTGGCTGGGGTCCATGCTGGTGGCACAGGGGAGGGAGGGGGAAATTAAACACCTCTCTATCTCCCTGTTTGTTTCAGGCTGCTGCCAGGAGTGGCCATGCCCTGCACCATTCAATGAGGGATGCAATGAGGGGTGTGGTATACCTTACATGGGCTGCTATGCCCCCACAAGGTAGACCCTGGGAGTCCCTTATGTCCCTGCTGGGGGGGAGGGGACAAAGGAGGGAGGGAGATAAACCCCTTCCCTTCCCAGGATGGCATCTGGCCATGCCCCCACCCTTGCTCCAGCTATAGAGCAGAAGGGTGGGGCGATTCCGGCTCTCTGGAGCAGACAGCACAGCCATCCCAGGGCATGCTGGGATTCTGGGGGACTCTGACTTAACTTAAACTAGGAAGGGTTCTGGGACAGAAGTCCCATAAACTGGTTTGACCTCAGTCAATTAAGTCTGATACTAAATTTAACATGGTTTTTCTTAAACCAGTTTCGGCCATTTTGAAACTGGCTTATGTGTGCTGAACTTCTGTTCTGTTACAGGTTTAAACCAGTTTCTGACCACTTAAGCTGATTTATGTGTAACTTCTGTCCCTAGCCCAATAGGCTTGACTTCAGCCAAAGAGACAGAGGATGCCCTCAGCCCATACGTTGGTAGTTAGAGTACTTTTTTTGGAAGTGGTAGATGTAAGTTCAAACACTCTCAGGTTTAGGAAGACTAGAGTCCAAATGATCACAAAGAAGACTATTAGCTGATAATACTATCTGAGAGCTATCACAAACTATTTCTCAATCTCTCAATATAAAACTGTATGCTTTAAATTGCTATGCCTTATATATCTAGCTAACATTTATTTCATAATAGTGAGAAACTGTTTGGAATGTTTGCCATGATTTCTTTAGCTCTTCTAAGTTTTTTTCACATCATTTGGGAATGATGCCTGGTTATAACATATTTGATTAATAGATGCTACCTTGTCAATATACTGATAAAGGACCATGTTATGAACCCTTTACATCAACAGATGAGCAGCTGCTCAAATGATTCATCCCACTGATTTCAGTGGACCTACTTTTATGAGAACAAATTTGTCACCTATGAGAATATGTAGCAGGCAATAACAGTATTTGGCTATACTAAAAGTAAGAAACACTAGCTAATTCTTTCCCCTTCTTTATTGGGTACATCTACATGTGTGCCATTGTTACTGCACCATCTTTTAGTACTTGCTTTTGGAAATACTAAAAGACAGCGCAGTAACAGCTTGTACTGCATCATGTGTGCTGTGTACGGTTATTTTTAGGCACTATGTTGCCATAGCACTGCACTATAATGGGGGAGTGCGTCACTACAGCAACACAGCTGCAGCATCATGGGTTCTTCCTGTGGACACTACATTGCCATAGTGCATTGCTACAGCGATGTAGCATCATGTCCAGACATGCCCCCTGTATATTAAATTACCCAAGGGTGGGGTGTATTCAGAACAATATGATGATCAGTTAGGTTGCTCACATCTCCTATAGCTCTGCATACTTCTTCTGGATCTGATCTCTGACTGTTAGGTCTGGAATGCCACACTAGACAACTTTGTAATGATCTGTGGCATATTGCCAAATAGTTCCTATTTGATTTCTATCCAAGACAAAAAAAAGTAATATTACATTTACCAAGTCTTGTATCAGACTGGTGACATAGTTGGAGAGTGATTAATTGTGCCCTTTGTGTCTATATAATATTCTATTTTGGACAAAAAGATCTTTAAAAATACATCTAAGAACAATAACTATGAATGAGGATAGGGATCCATAACTGTTAACTAGTTCTCTTTGTTCCTTATTAAGTATCTGAGAACAATTGAAAGAAGGAAAGCTGGAGAGTATTTTGTACCAGCAAGCAGAATACAGAAACTTTTCAGGATAAATTCTATTTGCTATGAACAGTTTTGTCTAGTACCATATTTCACAGTGTATAAGTCAAAGTTTGGAGCCAAATATTTATCTTTAAATTTTTACCTTGACTTATACACCATATACACTTTTGACCTCCACCCCAGCAATGCCCTGGCCTGGCTCCAGCCCCCGCCAAACCCCGGCCTGGCCCTGACCTGACCTAAACTTCCTCACCTACTGACAGTGTCCCTGTTGCTGGAGGCCATGGGGCCTGGGCCCAGCCTGCCTTCAATCCTTGCCATCACCATGGAGATGCTGCTTGGCTGGGCACAAAGCCCAGCCCTGTCCCCTGCGAGCGGCGCTAGACTCAGTGGCCAGCTGGCACTGCCCCATCCCCTATGTATGGCACCAGGCTCAGCACTTGACTGGTGCAGCCCAGGCAGCGCCCCTTGCAGAGTATGGGGCCAGGGTTGGTGCTCAGCTGGGGCAGCCCAGGCAGCACTGCTTGCAGGGGATAGGGTTGTGCCAGCTGAGCACTGAGCCTGATCCCATTCCTAGTGAGTGTCACAGGGCACTAAGGTGCTTGCTCCTTTAAGGGCTGAAACTGACTAGGGAGAGAGCCCTAGCTGTCAATCAGGAACCCCTCAGCTGCAAGTTACCATGGCAGCATGAATGAGGGAATTAGCCCATACCTGCAGGAGGTCAGCTGACCAGAAGAGGCAGGGCCTGGGGCATATATAAACCCCAGGGCTGGGACCAGAGGGAGTTCTCTGTCAGCAACCAAGAGAGAAGGAGTTCTCCTAGAGGAAGCTAAGTGAAGAGGCTTGATGGCCCATCTCCTGTTTCTGGTAAGATTAAGGGACTTCAGGAGTTGACCAGACCCTGGCCTACAAGATGTGTTGCGCTGGGGGAAAGGTGATTCATTTAAAGGGACAGAGTACACCCTGAGCAGCTTGCATTATGTTATAGCCTAGGGGCTCATATTTTGATTTCTGTTTGCAAACTGGAGGATCAGGTTGAGGCTATTGGGAAAGGAGGAGGCCTCACTGGGGGCCCACTACAGTGTAGGGACCCCAGCACCAGTGTAGGCACAGTATCCAGGGTGCACAGACCCCAGCGCCAGTGTGGTCATAGTATCCAGGGTGCACAGAGCCCAGTGCTGAGGGGCACTTGGAGAGAGAGCGACAGAGTTGACCAGACCCTGGCCTACAAGATGTGTTGCGCTGGGGGAAAGGTGATTCATTTAAAGGGACAGAGTACACCCTGAGCAGCTTGCATTATGTTATAGCCTAGGGGCTCATATTTTGATTTCTGTTTGCAAACTGGAGGATCAGGTTGAGGCTATTGGGAAAGGAGGAGGCCTCACTGGGGGCCCACTACAGTGTAGGGACCCCAGCACCAGTGTAGGCACAGTATCCAGGGTGCACAGACCCCAGCGCCAGTGTGGTCATAGTATCCAGGGTGCACAGAGCCCAGTGCTGAGGGGCACTTGGAGAGGACAGGGCTGGGGAGAGCCCAGCCCAGCACCGAGGGGCGCAGAGAGAGAGAGAGAAAGAGACAGGGCTGGGGAGAGCCCAGCACCGAGGGGCGCAGAGAGAGAGAGAGAAAGAGACAGGGATGCAGAGAGCCCAGCAACGAGGGGTGCAGAGAGAGAGAGAGAGAGAGACAGGGCTGTGGAGAGCCCAGTGCTGAACAAAGGCCAAGTGAAACTAAGACCTTGGAGGGACACTGAATGCCATCTGCGAGGCTTGGGACATGGTAAAGGGATGTTTTGGAGCCACGCATCTCACCCATAAAGCTGAGGGTGTCTCAAGAGACATCCATTTTGGAGCGGGACCCAAAAGGGGTCCAAGAACCCACAGGGTTCAGTGGGGTCCATCAGAACCATGTCTAAAGAAACTTGAGGGCAGCCTCCCTATTTATTGTAGTTACACCAAGACATGGCAGGAGAGAAAGAGGGTGCCCATTGGGCAGGATTGGCATGGTCCAGGAGCCCTAGGGGTACCACAGCCATCCCTAGGGACCCTATCCCATGACAGTGAGCGGCACTGCCAGGGCCATACCAACTAAGTACCAAGCCTAGCCCCATCCCTTGTAAGCAGTGCTGTGGCACATGTCGCCCCCTGGGTGCCCGGCACACTGTAAGGGTGTATAAGTTGACTCCATTTTTCTGATCCAAGAAGTGGGGTCAACTTATACACTGGATCTATGAAACTTCTGATTTTTTTTGGATCAGAAAAATGGGGACCACTTATACACCACATCGACCTGTACACCATGAAATATGGTAAGAACTAATGAATTTATTAATCTTTTCTACAAAGCAGTGGACAGCAATGACCTGTCATCTTAATGAAATACATCAATGTCTAGCCATATCTTTCTGAAGAGGGCCCAGATGCCCTCTACAGACTCCGCCTTCCAGTAACAATTCTGACACTCTCAGTACTGGAATTATAAGACTTGTTTTTCAGAAGTTCATAATGCAGAGAGTTGACATTTATGCATGAGTTCTTAATCAAATGAAGAATGAAGTTACTATGTTACTATGACTCTTCAAATTAATTTAAAAATATGCCCCCAGCCAAATTGGACAAAATTTGAGATATTACTATAATACAGTTATTTTTATATCTGTATGCTTAATTGGAAGGAAGATATAAAAATAGAGTGGATAGCCAAACAACTATAAATATCTTAACACTGATATTTAAGGGGTCCACATGTATTCCATTGACAATTACTTAGTAAATATTGAAACTGGCTCAACTTCTGCATTTAATTTTAAACACAGATTTGTAGACGCTAACTCATTATTCTTCCTATTGTGTATTACAAGATGAGGGCTTCCTGCAAAGACTGGTGAAGTCAATGGGAGTGTGTCCATTGAACTTGGATTAGGATCAGAGTCCTTGAATTGTCTCTCATTTTAACCTAGATCAGAAGTTACTCCACTGAAGTCAGTGAAATCATACCTGGGTGAGATTGCAATGAAAAACCAAATCCACTCTTAACATCCAATAAAAGGCAAACATTCAGCTGTTTTAGATATACACAGCAGCAGGGTGCTTCACAGAAAATGTAAGATAGAAAGTTTCCAAGACTATTGGAAGAGTAATATAAGAATGTTGGCTGACTTTCCATAATATTTAACATGAGGAAAACGAAAACTAATATGAAAAAAAATACTGAAGTTCAATATTAAATTGGAGGGGAAATCTTGGAAGTTGTTAAAATAGAAAAAATCCTTGAGATTAGGGGTATAGAAAAAGACTTGTTTAGACCAGCAAATTGTACCACTTTAACTAATATTTGTAACTGAATAGGCAATGCCCCTGGTTAGAAGATGAGCCCCCAGTAATTAGAATCCATATGTGGAAAATTTTATAAATTTGTCATCTTTTTCCAGGTATAGAATCTAATTATTGGAGGTTTGCCTTGAATTTGTCCTTTTCCCACTGCTATAGCAGGGAAAACAAATCTGGGGGTGATCAGAGAGCTCTTTGCTCTCTGCTTCCCCCCATCTTTTTCTCCTGGCAACATCTTCCCCCTCCCCTTACTGTCAGACCCTGACTGTAGCCATTTGCATGCACTACCCATAGACTTAGTTCATCCAGAATTGATGCATGTTACCTTTTTTGAAAAGGCTGCAAGTTTTAGCACAGGGATTTCATTAACACACTTTTAAGCAGCAATTTGGCACCTACTTATATCTAGTATAAACTGGGGCCAAATCAATGCCATATTCTAAATTCACTTGGGCAAAGCCCAAGAGTCAAGTTCTGAAACTTGACTGAGCTAAGATCAATCCTCAAATCTGTGTGGCTCTACCACCAGGAAAGTATCCTTCCCTCAGACCCCTCAATCTGTGATATAAGATACTCCCCAGATCCATGGCAGGCATGCTACATGCAAGGCCCAGGCCTAGAAGCCTTGGAGTTCAGATGGCCCCCTAGTCTCACTTGCTCCTAGCCAAAAGGCTGAGGAAAAAGCTACGGGGAAAGTACAAGAGCAGCACCCCATTGCCACAAAATGCCCAGAGTGCAAGGGATAGACCTCACCCTATAACTTGGTTTTAGTGCGCACGCACGCGCGCGCACACACACACACACGCACGCACCTCTTCTACTTTAACAGCCCTGTGTTTGTAACTGGTCCGGTTCATTGACAGTCCCTAACACACATACAGTACATCGCTACACCATCCACTTTCTCTTACAATTACTTTACCTGTGCACCCAGCTGGGGAAATGAACAATGAGATATGGTAGAATACAAAGCCAATGAAGTTTTTGGTCTTACAAAACAAGTAAGCCCCAGGCACCAGCATCACATCATAAAGCAGAAAGGTAATGTACTCTTCCACCCAGGCTCTGTTTGAGATATGACATTCATTTGTGGACTTCACATTATTAAAAAACATACTTAGAAACTACTGGTTGATCAGATAAGCAACAAAAAATGACCAGGTAGCTGAAGGGACTGACCTATGAAGAAAGAGCTAGGTAGGTGCAGTTATCCCCTGCCCTAACTAGGTAAGGATACAAATTAGCATCTTTGAAAATACTGGAGCAACAGAATTTGGAGTAAAATGATCTTTGCCTTTTCTGCAGAAGTGGGACAGCCTGTTGCTAACTCCAGGTCATCAATCACACATTTATGAGAGCAGTGGCTACATTCATTTTTTGACAATATATCCTTTCTTCGAAGAGCCTTGACACCCAGCACTTCAGGCAGAGAGAACTCAAGATGTGTTGTCTACAAATATTTGAAGGGTTTAAATACTATGGTATTTTATTTAATATAGTATGTAAGAATATAAAAAAAGCATAGAGTGTATAATTCAGGAAATGTTTCCTATGGATATCTAGCACCTCTTACTAACAACAAAATTTATTAGCCTAGGATATAAATCACTATTAAAAATTGTAAGACTCGTGATTTGGGACATTTAAAACTAAAATGGAAAAAATACTTGAAAATAAATCACAGTTAAACCTCCTATTGAAAGGGAGAGGGAATGGATGACCTAAATGATCTTTTGCACCTTTCACCAAACATTACTGTACCCCAACAAAGAGAGGGATATTGCAAATTGTAATGAGGACTAGCCATTGCAAGCAAATATTGATACTGGCTCAGTGCAAATATTTGATTGTACTGAGAAACCAAGATGCCTCACATCCAGATGTGAAAGACAGATGTGCAAATTCCAGCTATTTCAGTAAGTGAACAGGTTGATAGATTATGGGAAAAAGCACACACAAGTCATAGAGCAGCAGGATTGCAGTACGTTTATTTTAAAAAAGAAGTAAAAAAATAATCATTTGAACTCCCCTGCAATAGTCACATAGATAATAAGATGTAATGATTTCTATAGCTGTTACACCTTCCTTCTTTGTACTGAATAATGTAGCAATCACTTGTTGCCCTTTCTCTTAATTTAGGTTCCATTTCTACAAGCACTTATCTGTGTGCTTAACTTTAAGCATATGCAGAATCCCAATGACTCCTTGGTCAAGACTAAGATGTTTGTTTATCACGCAGCATGATGGGCACTTATCCTTATTGGGACCTTTATGTATTACTGTAGCACAAATACTGATTATTAATAATATTGAGATAAATGACTTA
>NW_005842119.1:390024-399574 GCF_000455745.1 Alligator sinensis | reverse complement strand
TAGGGAAAGTTATTTCCAGCAAAATAAAAACTAAAACAAGTGCTTTAAAATAAGGCTCCTGTGTAAAGAGTATGTAGAATAAAGAAAACAAAAACAACATGGAAAGAGGAGGAGAAGGTCAAAAGGGAACAACAACAACCACAACACACCAGATGCAAGAATCATGTTATGAAGAGAAGGATATGAGAAAAGCGAAGTGGTGCTTTTAAAATTCAAGGGGTATGGAGAGAAGGAAGGCTGTCATAAACCACATTAATAAGAGTTCTAAGTAGGGATGTTGATTAACTCAGAAATGATTTATATGATTGATGGGACATTATGCCTAGAACTGAAATGACAGGATATTAAATGTGTATCTGAGAAAACAAAGTGGAAGCTGCATTTCTTGTGGATAGGTAAATGTTTATGTGTTATAGGAAAATCTTTTACATGTTATAGGAAACTTTGTAGCAGGTTTATTGAAGAGGCCAGGAAAATCTAATGAGAACATGAAAGTACAAAGGTGCAAGTAAGTAAGAAATTTGGTGTGCTATAATTGGGACCATGAACATATACAAGAAGTATTTAAAAATTTTAAAAAAGAACTGTGGAGTGGAGCAAAGAAAACACGATTAAAAGTGGAAAAATTATTTCACAGTATACTTATTCTACCTTGTCATGTACTGGAAAACTGAACGTCCATAAGTCTAAATCTACTGACAAAAAATAAGATAGTTTTAGTCAGGTGTACTAAATTATTGGCATTTAATTAAGTTTTGAGAGACGCTAAAACTACAGGTGCCCATCTAGTAATGTTTAGCAGGCCTTACCCTACAGAATCGCTGTGGACATACATAGTGAAATATTTAACAGGAGGGAATTAATAGACATTAAGTAAAGGTGTTCAACACTGAAAAGGAAGTTTTGCTGTATACACTTTGTTATATGAACATTAACTTACAGCCAATTATGGAATGACCAGAAGTTGTGTATTTTTCTATTTTTATTTTATTTTTTTTCTCAAGAACAAGATGCCTGGAAGTATGACTATAATTATTATTTTCAGAAAAGAGGCACACTAGACAGTCCATTTACATGGTTATCCACGAAACAAAGCAAACTATGGCAGAAGAATATATGCTGTGTTACAGAATATTCTACGCCTCATGAAATGAGCCAAATGAAGTGGGAAGAGAATAAGAAAATGATGAGCTGGTGGAACTGAGGAGATGCATTCAGACAGAAGAGTTATTATAAATGAAGCTGCAACCATATAGATCAGTAGAGTGAATTGAGTGTGCAAGTTAAATTACTCTACAGGGAGGACTCTGAAGAGCAGTACAATGACAACAGGGAGCAGACATTTTGAATCTGGCATATTAAGAACATGGGGCATCACAAAAATGATCAAAAGTGTGGTGGTCTGGCATCAATAAAGAAGAGAAGTTAACTGACAAAAGTTGATATGAGTATCAGCAGGTAAAAGCGATAGATTGACCTGAATCAACAAGGAAGAATTCTTACAACCGATACCATAGGATCATTACGTTCATTAGCCAGCATCCTCAGAACTTTAACTTTGATCTATTGATTGATGCCTTTTAGAATATATCTCACAGTTATTCTAAATGCTTGCTTTGCACATTACATCATCTGATAGATCCCTGAAAGTCTGGATTAAGCATTTATGACTCAGAGAATTGATCAGCATTCTTATCAGGTTCCTTTAATGAGCATCTTGAACAAAATGGGTACTGTGTAAAACTCTGACACCATTTTGGCTTACAACACAACAGTAGCGTAACTAGGGTGGTACAACCAGGATAGCTGCCCCGCATGCTGACCTGTGGGGTAGAAAGTATTTGCTACTGCACCTGTGTGATTGCACCATCAGCGGAGTGGTAATTGGAATTTGCTGCTGCCCCTGTGTGTGGCAGCTGCTTCCGGTACCTATATTGTTACACCTCTGAAACAAAACATCATAAATACCAGCATTTTCTAGCTTGTCAATGAAATAAAAACTCATGAAGATATGTAAATATGCCTGCAGCATCTGGAGGGTTAACAAAAGCCATCAGAACAGCACAAGCACTAGAATATTACATTGGAAAGGAAAGTTGAGAGTGTTTCTAATACATTATGGAAAGATATTACCCTCTACAACAGGAGTTAGCTTAGCTGAATGACTTTTGAGAAGACTATTAGGACAAAATTGCCAGAAATAATTGAGATCAACAGAGATGATTTAGAAATCGGATTCAGGGAATGGAAAGAAGAAGAGATATGCAGATTAAAGGAGAAAGCTAGAATATTCTCAGCTACAACCAAGCAGACCAAATATTATTGCAGAGAAAATGCAAAGACATGTTTAAAACTGTGTTTGAGAATGATCCATATCTAGTGATTCAGAAAAGTTTCTCATCGAGAATGCAGTCCTCTGAAGGATAGCCATATATATGAGAAATTCATCCAATACAAAGGATATTGAGAGTGAAGAAGACTATAATAAATCTGAAATAGGAGGTAACAAAGATGATACAGGTGGCTTTAGTAGCCAGAGTAATGAGAAGAAAATTGTATCAGCTAGACCAAACACAATAGAAAAAAATCCTCCCAAACCACAAGCACTGCCTAGATTGATGCTGAAAGATTGTAGGCAGATCTCTCCTGTCTAAAGCAAATAAAGGCAGCAGATGTATTGGTTTATGAAACATTTATTTATAGTGTGTGTGTGTGTGTGTGTGTGTGTGTGTGTGTATTTGATTTCAGAAATAAGCAGTTCTCAAAGAATTTAATTGCAAGAAAGAATAGTGATTCTCAAAGGGAAGGAAGAAATAGATTGTTCTCTTGTTTTAGATCAATATCCCATGGCAGAAAACACTACCGGCTAGTTCACTGAGTTGACATCTGCTATATAACACCGAGTAGACATGGAAGACACAGGAAATTTAGGATTATAGATTAATAAACGAATAATAAAAAGTTAGATGACACACAGACTGCTCATGAATGCCATCTCTGTGTGAACTGAATTCTGAAGCTGAAACTATATGATTCATATATTTGTATAAATCAAGAGGGGCCCTACACTAACCCACACCTTTGCTTATTTATGAAGCCAGAATTAAGATGTTTGGAGGCATTTAGAATAGGAAGAATAATCAATCTTAGCTTTTATATAAAATAATTAAATAGATGTAAAATGGTTGTTTCCAGCTCTTTCCTCTGCCACCCTACCACGTCTGTTCTTACCAAAATATCTCTAGGAGGACTGTCCCACATGCAGTTTTTGTCAAAGCTGTCCAACAATGACTCTGTCTTCACAGTTCAACTCTTCCCTCCAGGAGACAATGCAGCTACCATATTTACCCAAATCCAAGATGACTGAATTTAAGACAACCCCCAAAAATTAGATTTTATATGTGGAAAATTGATAAATGTTATAATTTTCCACATATAGAATCCAGTTATTTGTATACCCCGCCACTGCAGTGGGGAAAGTGGCAGAGGAGAAGGTGGTGGAGGAGGCAGTATGGGGGGGCTGGAGGAGGGGGAGGTGATAGGGCAGGTGGTATCAATTTCCCCACACCTTCTGTGCCAGGACCTATCACCTTCTATCCTTTTTTTTACAATAGATAATTAAGAGATACTACTTAGAATCAGTAAAAAGTCAACCAACCTAGCCTCTTCAGCTGCTGTGCCATGTTGTTCCTACTCTTCACTCAGTCTGGGGAAGAGAAGAGATGCTCAGGCAGGCATGTACTGAGCTAATCTAGCTGTGGATAAGAACCTCCTTGCAAATTCCTGCCTGCCTCACAGAGAACTACATATCCTAAGGCAAGGTAGCTGCCACTCTCTGCTAACCAATCACCTTTCAGAGGCCAGGATCTAGAGCAAGGGGAGATTTGGGTAATCTGGCTGTATGGTGGCTGGCCCACACAGGAAAGTTATACCAGTATAAGCTCAGAATTTAGAGCAGTGGTTCTCAACCTTTTTTGTACCAGGACCCATTTGTAAAATTGATAGCCAGTCCTGACCCAGTGCCCTTTGGCCCTGACCTGCTGCCCCTTGCCCCAAGCCCCAAGTCCCCCAGTGTGTGGGATGGGGGTGGGGGGGGCAGGGGCAGGCGTGCCTGGGGCATGGGGGGCCCCAAGCAGTCCCTTACAGGCTGAAACTCTGATAACCTGCAATATTTAACCACAATAACAGAACTAACTTTGATTCACTGATTGATGCCTTTTTTTTGCTTTATTATTTTTGTTATCTTGGAATTCGGTGTGTTTTCCTGTTACTAATAGCTGGTAACGCCCCCCCCCCCCCCAAAAAAAAAAACAACCCCAAACAACAAATCAAAACAACAGCAACAAACAAACAAAACCGCAGAATATGTATGAACTGAAAGAATTTTTTGTAACATATAGTATTTCTAGATCTTGTGAATGTTGGGCACATCTACAGGCAACTACACACATCTACACACAACTACGAGCTTACATTGAGCTCGTAGTTACAGCAATGTACCATCAGCGGGCACAAACTGGGACACCATTGCTACTGTATTGCTTATTGCTACTGCACAGTAGAGTCAGAAACTCCGTGTGTGGCAGTGGGACTGCACAGTACTGGTGGTTACTGGGCAGTCATTTAGTATTGCTTTACTTTCTGTTATTTTTCCTAAAGCAAGTACTAAATGACTGCACAATAACAACTGCATAGTTGGGCGCACATGTAGATGTGCCCAGTGTTTCTAATTTAATGGGAAACAAAATTCCACAAACACATAAATGGACCATAATAGATATCAGTTATGATAAACATGAGTACGTTTGTTCATTTGCTCAATGGCGAGACATAATTAAGGTTCTTATGGTGAAACAGGAATTCTTTTATACAGGGTAAAAATAACAAATGATAGGTGATAAGTGATGGGGCCAGGAGATGACCTCCCAAGGTCCTTTCCAGCTTTATTTTGATTTTTATAATGATTTTCTATATGGATGATATAAGATATATATTGTATTTAACTATTTCCTTGCAAATAAGTGCTTTAGTTCGGTAAATGCTGTTGTGGATAACGATATTGTTTCATTGTGCAATGTTTTGTTGTTTTAGGAATTTTCCAGTTTTTCCCCCACACAAACAAATACATATTTATAGGCATGCAAAAAATTGGAAAATTCCAGACTTCCATTTTGAAGTGCCAAAAGGCCAAGCAGAGAGGAACCAGCTTTAATCCATACCAGTCTGCTTACATAGACCTTTATGGGTGACATACACCACTTTTTGATCAAACCCTGCATTTGTAGCAAACACCACTAACAGGCATCACAAATAAACAAAAATGGCAGCTGCTGTTGTTGCCAGCCAAGCCACTGCCATTCCTTGCCCAGCCACCATCACTGCTGCCCACCCTGCTGCTGCCACCACCCCTACTGCTGCTCCTGCTCAGGGTGCAGAACTTGGTTGTTACACCTCTGATACCTCCATATCCTGTTCTGCATAAAAGATAAAGAGCTGCTGAACTTTCCAACTAATCTCAGCATTTTAATGACTTCATTCCATTTAGTACAAAGTTTCATCTTGGAACATTTGCTTTCAAAGACATTCAGATATCTCTTATCTCTTTGGTAGTTTTCCAGCATTCACATGCATAATTCAACATAGAAATAACATTTGAGTAGAAAATCTGTATTTTGGTCTTTACAGTTGAAAGTTTCAATGACCAAATGATGGTTAAACTGGTAAATGCAGTAGCCGCTTTGCCAATTTATGATATTATTTTCTTCTCGATATGTTCATGGGCTTGTACATTAATGCCAAGGTATGTGAGTTGACTCACGTCTTGTATACTTTGTCTTCTGACATAGTGCTATAGTTGGGAGTTGCTTGGTTCTCATTAAATTTGTTTTTTTTCATAATGAATTATTAACCCTGTCTCTTTTGTGATACTTGCTTGCATGCTGTTGAGCTGTCACATAAAGCTATGCTGTCAGGAGAATCTTCTAGTGATATGTACTTCTAGTGTAGTGTTCTGAAGCCATGTAATGCCTGTGTTGCATCTATATTTTTTCTCATAAACAAGCCAATAGTAATCCAAACAAAAGAGGTGAGCAAGCACTTCCTTGCTTGACACCAGTACCTACATGGAAACTTTTGTTTAAGTGTGCATTTACTGAACCCAACATACTCCTTTGATCATGTTCATTATTTTGTTAACATAACACTTCAGGATGTTCTAGGAGTGAATCATGATGATGGGTGTCAAATTCTTTCTTAAAATCTATGAAATTTCTGCTGTGTGACTTTTGCTATTTGATGTTCTCTTCAATCATTGTGTTTAGCATGAAAGTTTGTTCAATACAGATCTTTGAGGTTGAAATCCATCCTGCTTTTCTCTTAGATTTGTTTCCACTGCTTTCTCTTTTATGCTTAAGATAATACTGCAGGAGATTTGGCCTTTCACTGAAAGAAGTATATCACCTTACCAATTATTGCAGTTGCTTTGGGTACCTTTCCTTGTTCTGGAGAATTTTCTGGGCCCTATACTTTTTGAAAAGTACAGTAATTTTATCCATGTTCTCATCATCACATGCTTTCAACAATTATCTGCTGGCTCGGTCTTCACGTACAACTTTAACTTTTGATTGTGTATTTCACTCTGTTTAGGATGTGAGATGTTACAGTGTCTAGTTGTGGGTATTATATTTCTTTGTTAAAAGTCAATAGTTTCTTGTAATAGCCTGGTTTGCAATTCTGTAAAGAGTTCTGCCACCAACTCCTTTGTTCTTTTTTCTGTAACTAAAATGTTTACTGTTAATGTTTCCTGTTGCTGATACTGCTACACTTCCTGTGGAAGTCACTTAAACTTTGTGTTCCTCGATATCTCTCCATATGGCAAGTTAATCTGTGTCTAATTCTAGGTCACAGTTATAAGCAGGGGTGCAATAAGGCTTTATTTTGCAAGCTACTTCCAGCAGATAATGAGGCTCATCATGATTTACTGTGTAAGAGATCTACTTTGAAACAATACTAGCATACAGGCAAAAATGCTGCAAAGCTTAGTGGTTAACTATAGGGCAATGCAAAAGGACTGCAGCAGAAAGAAATCTGAACTTTCATTGCTTACTTGTGTAAACAAAATTCAGGTCTACCAGTATGGAATTTTTATGGGCCCATTTTATGGACAATGCCATTACTTTAAAAATAATGGCATAAAAATATTTTGACTAAGACCATACTTTAAATGGAATAAACTAGTTTGAAGGCATTGGAAGTGTCAAGAAAAAAACCCAAACATAATGTTTTCTTGAGGAAAAGTGTGACTGGGCTCCCCTGCCAATGTTTAAATTCATGCTTGGAAGTTTAATATCCTGTAAAATAAAAAAAAAAATCTTTTTTAAAAGAACATGCAAAACATGAAGTACTTACCCCCAGATGCCAGATGGATCAATCACAATTATTATGCTCATTTTAATAATATTTAGATCAACTTAAAAAACCTAGAACATTTAAATTTAAAACTAATACTATTCTTAATTCACATAATCTGGTGTTCTTTTCTAAAGCATGTATATAATTGATACTACCGACTTGCTTTGGAATTTCCTTTTATTGGTCTGTGATTAAACCTTCATGTTATTCAAATTCACTTTTTGTATGTAATGGATTTCAGCATCCAGATAGTTTTAATCAGAAAATAAATAAAATGTGTAAACACACTGACCTGTAGTGACTAGAAGTTAAAAGTTCTGACTGCTACCACTTGAATAATACTGCCTGTAATAATCTAAACGTGAGGGGTACAATTTCAGTAGAATACATGGATGTTGGCTAAATATATTGTATTAGTCTTAGTAACAACTATATGCCTAGTTGCTCACACTCCAGGGTAAAATATATCTTGTTTTTTACTGGAAACTAGGTATGTGAAAAATTCTTTCATTTTAGGAGTATAAGTTGCTCATACAAAACTCACAGGCATCTCACTGGTATAATACAATTAAAACAAATTTGTTTTTACAAAAACAATACCTACTGTGTTCTGGTAGACAAATGTATGCCAGCTAACAATCCAAAAGCAATAAACAATAAACTTAAATTATAGTAAAAGTCAATTAGTATGGCAATTAGTCTATATTGCAAGCATCTTGCATGAAAAAATCTTATTTTTCACTGTCATACAAGGTGTCAAAGAATTAACTCTATCATTTAGGATTCACTAATAATTATAAAGGAGAATTTGACAGATTATGATGTGACTCCATAAAGTAGTAATGTAAAATAGCTAACCACCAAATGGTAAAAGCTTTTATACTTCAGCAGCTTTTAAAAGGGTACGCATGGTAATAGAGACTCACTTTGCAATAAGACAAATAAATCTGAGAATACATATGCTTTGTGTCAGTTTCATGTGGTTCCTAAACAAGATTTTTACTGGAAATGTTCTCAATGCAAAAAGATAATAACATGGAGAAAAACACATTCATCAAGTATAACACACACAAAAGCAAGACTTCACTTTATTCTTTAGGGGATAAACACAAAAAGGTAATAATCCATTCAAATCCATGGAGAGCACTCTCCCCAGGACAGAAAGGTACTGTAAAAGAAAACATACCCTCAAATAACGTTATAGAAATACTGCACGCTTCAAGAGACAGAGCACCAGGCAGTTACTGACCTGGGTTTCATGCACTGGCTCAGAAACAAACATGGTGTGCACACGGCCACTGAAGCGCCCGGGAAATCCAACGGCTATTAATTGTAAAGGACCTGGGCATCCCAATTCCTTAGTCATGTTTACAAATCTCAGCCTGCAGGCTTCTTTCCCTTGTTTCTTCTTGCCTTACGCTTTGTTTGTGCTACGCTTGCGCACAGACACGGGCAGTACTTAGGTGGTTGGAATCTTCACTTGGCTTTTGTCTCTCCAGAAAAACTGCCTCTCTGGAGATGCTGGCCAAACATTCAAAGACTCAGGGACCATCAACGCAAGATGCTTAACTATGCAGTAACATAGTTTACAGTAAGCACACACGTAAACACGTGCTCATGTTCCTGTGTAGTAAAAACCCCTAATCATGAGCAATGCATGTGCAGATGTGACCTGGGAGCAAATTTGCTCTCAGGTCAGCCCTGCTACTGGGGGGCTGGCATCAGGCTAGCCCCAGGACTCTGGGCTGGGAACCTCTCCTGCCCCAGGGCTGGGCTGCCTTTATGGCAGCCCTTGCCTCAGGCCTTTAACAGCCTGTGGGTATTTTGAGCCCTGGAGCACACTAGCGGGCAGTCTGAGGTGACTCCAGGCCCTGTGTCCCCCTGGGCAGGATGCAGGCCAGGCTTATCAGCCTGCCTGCACCTCAGCACTGCTGCCAGGCCCATGCCATCCAGGCCTGCAGGCTGCTCCAGGCTGCTGCAGCTCCAATGAGGCCTGTCAGCACCCAGGGCCAGCTGCAGGCAACTTCTGGCTGCCAGGCCCAGTTCCACCTGCCTGCAGCTCACCCCCAGCAGCCTGCCCCGAGCCTGCAGGCTGCCACTCCCATACCAGGCCCCCATGCCAGGTGCTGCAGGCAGCTGC
>NW_005842119.1:381700-389993 GCF_000455745.1 Alligator sinensis | reverse complement strand
GCTCCGCAGAGACCCATAGATCTAGTGTAGGACCCACAATAGCCTCATAATCACCGCCGCCCATGCCCGTGCCAATGCCCTCCACCTGGGGCCCCAACTAGACCAAGAAAGAGGCTGGCAACCATGTGGCACTGTGGAGTGAGGCAGAGGTACAGTGCCAGTTTGAGCGGGCCGGGAGTGCCAATGCCCACGTTTATGAGAGGCTGTCAGACTGGATGCAGGAGTACTGGCATAACCAGTTGGCACTGCAATGCCACATAAAGGTCAAGACCTTGTGAGTACAGTGGGTTGCCATCACTGACCACAATCACCGGTTGTGGAGGGCCCGTAAGTCCATGCCTTTATGTAGCAACTGACAGATATCCTTATGCCCTGGGACCCAAGCTGCAGCTGTATTGTCTACAGCAGCGTGGGTGGCCTGCCCAAGCCCCAGCCCCAGCTCGGCACCCATGGTGATCCACCAAAAGGGACAGCTCCTTGGGCGTCCAGAAGCCCATCCCCCCTGAACTCCTCAGTTACAATCTCCACCTGCAGCTCAGGGGGGCTTGGCCAGTGACTGCCATACCAGCTACACAGCCCCAGCCCCAGCCCCCACCACAAGTTGCAGTCAGCCATGACAGCACTGGCCACCAGCACCATCAGCTCCTCCTTGGAGGGCCCTCCAGCAGGGCAACCACCTGCCCACCATGCCCTACTGTCCCAGGACACCACCCAGAGCTGCACTCTGTTGCATACAGCTGTGATGATGCAGAATTGCTACCCATGCCAGCCCTGGCCATGTGGTAAGCTCCACATGGGGGGAACAGCCCTCCCCACCCTGGCCCCTGGCCCTGCCCCTACCACCCCTCCCCACCTGGCCTGCCCACACTCTGCTAGCCCTCCCCAGTAGCATGCAGGGAGGTGGGAGACAGTGCAAAACTTTATTGAGCAGCCTGTGCCACTGCACAGGACCGGTGCAAGGAGGCACGGGACTAGGCAGACTGGGAGTTCCAGCATGTGAGAGAGAGAGAGCCACAGGGGGCAGAGGAACACTGGCCAAAGGTAGAAGCAGCTGCCCCAGCCCCAAAGCCCCAAAGAGCTCGGCAGAAATACTCCTTAACCAGGTGTTTCTGGAGGGGAGGGGCCAGGAATTCAGACCTGTCTATAAAGAAGAGCCCGGAGCAGGCAGGAGGGGAGAGCACAGGACCAGAAGGAGAGGAGCCGGGTTGAGCAACGTTGCGGGAGAACTTGAGAGCAACCTGGAGAGCCGGCAGGAGGCTCCTGCAGAGAGGGAGCTCCCCAGAGACAACTTAGAGGAAGGTGTGGTGGATTGGCAGTACCAAGAACTGCTGGCAATCTTCCTGGCAGCCGGCAGAGTCCGACTGGGGAAGGCACCGTAAAAACCCTAATAGAGGGGCACTTCGGAACAAAGGTACCCTAAAGACTCTAAAAGGGGTGCAAAACACAGTGTCAATGGCATACCCAGTGGGGTAAGGGGATTGTAATGATCCGAATAAGAGGCTCATGAGAAGCTGCCGTAAAGAAGGGAACAGGTGAAGGATAAAGCAACCTCACTGGATATATTTTTTTCCTTTTTTTTCCCCTCCAAAAAAAAAAAAAAAAGACGGGGGAACAATAATCCAGGACAGGAGCACTTGGTTTCTTTTTTTTGACAGAGGCATGGGCGAGAACCCAAAGGCTGAACATTGACAAAAGGACGATTTTGATTCCCGGTGGAATGGGCGAGAGTGTAGGGGATGGTGGAGCCCTCAGGAACATAGGCTTCAGGAACAGAGGACAGTGGATGACAACCAACTGGAACTACATGCCCAGGTACTGAATCTACTCCTATAAACACCAAGTCGTGGCAGGAGAGGACGGCAGTGCGTGGACCTCCAGTTGGGACCCGCCCCTGATATAAGTCAACAGACTGAGGTCCTATGGTGCTACCAACAGACAATATATATATATATATATATATACACACATACACACACACACACACACACATATATATAGATATAGATATATACATACATATATACATATAGAGAGAGATATAGATATATACATACACATATATATCTGTATCTATATACTTCTCTATCAAAAGAGAAAACAATAGGCCGGTCAGAGAAACAAAAGGAGATAACCACTTCTACACTGAAACCGAGCGGCTGGAAAGGCAACGACTCTTGGGAGGTTGCTACTTGACTAGATACTTGACAGTACTGAACTAGTTACTTGACACAGCGCAGCTCCTGGCCCTGGAGTCTGAGCAGATGAAGGCCCTGTGGGAGCAGACCAAAGTCCTGGGCAGGGCAATGCAAGCCATGGATGATGACCACTGGGGTCTGGACACTGTTATGGCCCTGGTGGTGGCCTTTCTGCTGCCTGATATTCAAACCCTCACCCTTGCCCCACCTGCCTCCTCCAGTCATCCACCACCCAGCAGCAGGCCCTCACCTGGGCCTGGGATGAGGTTTTGCACTGCCTTCAGTAGCCAGGAGCTCTTGGCCCTGGCACTACCCTGAGCTCTATGCTGTCCAGCACCCTTGCCTGGGCACAGCCAGGCTGCTTGCCCCAGCACCACGTGGGCACAGAGCCAGAGCTTCCTGCAGTAGGGCCGGGACCACACGCTGGCCCTACTGGCCATAGACAGTGGCTGCTGGAGGGGGAGCTACCTGCACCAGGGGAGCACTAGCCACCATAATCCCTGCATAAGCCCCCCACCCACTGCACTCACTGTGACATGTGCATCCACGGGGGAATGGCCTGAGACTGGGGTGCTGGCCGCCTGTCCCTGGACTCTGCCCCCTAGCCACATCCACTCCATGGCTCCCCACCCCAGGACGGCACACAAAGGACATTGTACAAAATTTTCATGGGGAAGAAGGTTGTTTATTGTTGGTAGAGGGGTTTCAGGTGGTGAAGGGGCTCTGTTTGGTGAGGGGGGCTCTATTTGTTGGGCAGGGAGGAAGGCTCTGGTTGATGTGAAGGGAATAAAAACTCATTGTTCTGAACTATGTCTGCAGTGAGCATAGTGAGGGTGGGGGGTCCATGGGTGGTGGCATAGGAGGGCTAGAGTGGGGAGTACTGGAGGTGGTGATCATCCAGAACCTCCCGCACCTGATGCCCTGGCCCCCATTGGTGGGTGCGTGGCTCTCTTGGGGCCTCAGTGGTGGTGTGGGGGGGCACCACTGTTGCCACACGTGGTGCTACCACTGCATCCTCCACATGCCACATCTCCTTTACCCAGGACACATGAAAAACTCTCCCCAGGCCTTGCAGATGTTATGCAGTACACCGACTGTGATGTGCTGTGACCTGGGGAAGGTTGTCCTCAGTGAACTTGAGGTGGGTGGTGAGGGTGTGCCAGCAGCCCTTGAGGTACCTAAAGGCACGCTCCACCAGGGTGCGGATCTGGCCCAGGCAACAGCTGAAATGGGCCAGGTGGGAGTCCAGGTGGCTGGTGTAGGGCCGCGTGAACCAGAGCAGGAGTGGATAGGCGAGGCCCTCAATGAAAAGGGGTGGGACCACCATGGTGCCCAGCTGCAGGTCTGGCATCCTCAGTATGAACCACCCACTCTCCACCAGGCCCAGCAGGGCAAAGTTCTTGAAGATGAGGATGTCATCAGCACTGCTCACCCAGCTGGCACTTATGTGCATGAAGGCCCTACAGTGGTCTACAATGGCCTGGAGCACCATGGAGTGAAAGCCCCCCTGGCTGTAATGGGGGCAGTCTCCACGGGGCAGGCAGATGATGAGAATGTGGGTCCTGTCCAGAGCCCGGATGTACTGGGGGAGTCCCAGGGCATGAAACTCTGCCACCACCACAAGGATGTCTGCCAGCACATCCTGAAGGGCACCAAATGCCTCCAGGACACCCTCCCAGAGGTGGCCTTGCCCATGCCAAACACTGTCTGCTGGATTGCAGGTTGTCTGGCCAGCTTAAGCAGAGAAGTCCAGGCAAGTGTCTGCAGGGAGGGGAGGCCACATGGTGGTGTCTTGTTTCTCCAGGTGTGGCTGGAGCTGCTCCAGGAAATCCCGGAAGGTAGACCAAGTCATCCAGAAGGCCTCCAGCCACTGCTCATTATCCCAGGTGTGCTGGATGATGTATCACCACCAGTCCTGGTTGGAGGCCCAGGACGGTGAGGGTGGCCTTGGAGGTGGCATCCTGGAGCCTGTCATCAGTGTCCCTGGTGGGGTTCAGCCAGGTGGATGGGGTTGAGGTGGCAGGTGCATAGCATCAGCCCTGGGACGTCACACGATGGGCGGGTAGGTTTTTGCTGAATGTGAGGGAGCCAGCAGCGGTGAGACAGCCGTAGGCCAAGTGGTAGTCACTGCGGTGGGCCAGCATTGCCAGTGTAGTGGCTAGCAGGAGTGCAGGGCACTGGTCATTGCTCCCAGGGACATGGGCAGGAGCAGTCATAGTGTGGGGAGGCACAGGCGGTGAGGAGAGTGCTGCCATGTACTGTCCCTACACTGTGCATGCTGCTTCTGGCTAGGGAAGTGGCTGGCCAGAGAGCAGTGAAGAGGGCTGCCAACTGGAGCCTGGAGCTCCCCGCGGTGGCTGCAGGGACCCATTGCAGAGTCCCAGGAAGAAGGAAAAGATTGGCAGCAATTCTGCTACCACTTCTCTTCACATGTAGACACCTACCTGGCACCCTTTTACTCGCAAATTATTTACTCATGAGTAAACTGGTGCCACAGCAAATGCATGCGCAGATGCACTCTGATTAACATTCTCCATTTTCTTCTCAACCCACTTTGTCTATTTGTGAGACCTGAACATTGCTTTGGCTAAGAAAAACTGGAACCTATATGGTCCATACACATACACTGTTGCTTTGTCAAGTAAACTAATGAGAAGCTTCCTTCTGTATGATACCATTGTAGCTATGCTGTATTTTTGCATCCAGAGGTTGATTTTACTTAAAATGTATATATTTGTCTCTCAAGAGTAGTCTTAACCTAGTCTTTTCAGAGTTAAGTGCTTGAAATCTGACCTTTCTCCTTACTCTTAAGATGATTTAGTGCACCAATTCTTATGTTCTTATTTAATTCATTCCCCTGATAACTGTGAAGACCTCTTTTGTAACATGTCCAAGAGTTTTTCCTTTGTACCAAGCAACTCCCCATTCTTCATCATGGAAACTGATGAGGTAAAATACCAACACAGCAAGTTAAAATGCAACATAAAGAACAGCCTAGCTGATCAAAACAAGGCTTATATGTAAAACATTACAAAATCTAAGAAGAGTAAACATGATTTCTGGAAAACATCTGGACAGCAAAGCATTGGCAAAAGTATGGTATCCTGTATAGGGAAAATATACCCTTCTCTTATATTTGTCTAAGTACATTGCCCGTGCATTACCACCAGCTGCAGAACATGCAATATTCCATGCTGCTTCCATGTTGAATTTATCAACATAGATTGCTCTGAAGAGGCAGTCAATTTCTTCCTTCCCCCAAAGCTTTCAAAATTATTTAATAAGAGTGAAGCCTTGTTGAAAAAAAATACAAGTGAGTGCTTTATAATTTCTTAATACACAAAAATGTAGTGGCAGGATAGGCCTAATTTTCAAAGTCCAGCATCTGTCACACTACTGGCTGAGGAGTTTTCCACCAAACATGCTAATCTCTCTTTGAGTTTCGTCTGAAATGTCTTGGAATGCTTCCAGGGTTGCCTCCTTACAGTCATTAAATTCAAGTATTCATGGAAGAACCTGGGACAGCTTGTCTATGAAGACAGGATGCTTTACAGATGAGGGATGTTCCAACACCAAGGGAACACTTCTAGCTATGGGAGTCAGGGGCTAATTGGGCAAAAGGCACAACTATGTATATGAGTTGATAGGGAAAAGGTAAAGTCATATTCCACCCCAACTTTCAACTTGTCAAAAGCAGTGTGCCCATTACCTTTACCCCTTGACTTTTACCCCTCCTTGAAAGTAGAAGTGGAGGCTTCAGTCTAAAGAAATACCTTTTATCCTAGTTTAATCTTTGTGAAATGCCTGTAATGTCTTACAACACTCAGAAACTTTACTACAGGAGAGGAGATGGAAGATGTGTGCTGTGTCTCCAGAAGCCAAACCTATGCCTCCATTATCCAAAATACTTTCTGAGGGTTGTGGTAGTATAAAGAGGTGTAGCAAAACCCCCAGTTTTTCTTTTTTAATACACACACACATATATATATGTGACAGATATGCATTCCCTTCCCTTCCCCAATTATTTCTGGCTTTTCTTTCTCTCCCTCTCTATTCCCTATAGACAAGCATAAGCGAGCTCAGACTTAGAATAAGCTTTAACATTTTTATTTTGGTAGCAAGTTTTTGGTCCTGGATATCCACTGTTTTATATTGTATTATTATTAGGTTTGTATAGATTTTTACTGTTGTATATTGTATTATTATTATTTTCCTATTGATTTTTATTGTTTCATATGGATATTGTATGGTTTAGGCCTGTGTTTATAAGTGAACCAAAGTAATGTCAAGTTTCCATTTTGTATGTCATCTTGTGTCCTCTGCCCAGGCATCCCCTGTGTTGCAACTGTATGATTCATGTATCCCTCTCATGTAAATTGTTTCCTGGATGAATGAGAATGACTGAGAATGATTGAAATACAATGGTAGCAGGCCTCTACTGAATGGCCTGTAAATGACCAGGCCACCACCTTGCACTGATTCATCCAGGAACCACAGACCTCACCCAGGAACAGAGACAAGAACCCAGCATTTGAAAGACAAAAGACCCTGCAGAACCAGCAACATTGTACCCCAACATTACAGACACCCGAAACTGCACATCCCTACCTGAAGCACACATGCTTAGTACACCAGGGGCTGACCCTTGCCAGGGCATGCCTCCTGTCACTAGGGTCACACAAGTTCTTCCCCTATGAAAAGGTGCAGTGAAGACAGACCCAGAGGGATGCCCTGTCCATCTGGACCAGCACCATGCCACACCACCTATCCACCCAGAAGCCCTGCCGGTGACCACCTCTCTGGACAACACCTATTGGACAAGGACCCCTTTCCAGCCTGGATAGGTAGCTATCACCCCCACCCCCTCTTCAACCAAGGACTTGGGCTCTGCTTCTCTTCCACCAAGGGCTTGGACTCTGTTTCTCTTCCCTACCTGGACTCCAGCCTTCCACTGAGTCTCTTTCTCCTGCTGCCATTGTGTGTGTGTGTGTGTGTGTGTGTGTGTGTGTGTGTGTGAACCAATAACTTCATGGGGTTGTGTAGTGTGTTGTCTGTATAATAAAACTGTTATTTGGACCCCTAAGTTGGGTTTTGCTTTACTACGGTTTGGCCTTGCTCTAGTCTCTGCTCCTCGTCCCTCTAACTTCTGTCTCATTTCTCCCTCTCCTGCTTCTGGCTCACTGCCACCTCCAACACCTGTCCTGAGCTCCTCTCTGCCTCCAAATCCCCTGTTTCTTTGCCACAGTCTTATCCCCACTACCTTTTCCTTTTCCCCTGGGCCTTGTTCTTTATAGAAGCAGACACTAGTCCACAATGCTACTCTATGTCCTTTTCATCCAATGACTATTAAATGCATGAGGCAGTCACTTTGCTAAATAAGTAGTACTGGAGAGGAGCCTGGATAATGTAACCAGGTGCTAGAGCACTTTGCTACACAGTCAGAGAAACATAGGCTCAAAACCCCTTGGGGAGGAGGTATTGGGCTTTGGACCTGAGTGTCCTAGGACCTGAGCGTCTAGCTTCCTGGGCAAGTGCACTTGCCACTCCTGTCTTAGGGCTAAAACATAGGAAGGCTGCTCTCTGATGTCTGTTAGTTGTGGGTTGTGGCTAGCTATTTTTTCATGACTTAGATCAGGGGTGGGGAAAATATGGCCCATTGGCTGGATGCAGCCTGTCAACTGATTGTATCTGGCTTGCGGATGGGTAGCCACCAACTCATGGGATCTAAGCCATGGGAGGCTGGCAGCTCTAGCCCGACTGTGATGTAGCGCCAAGCAGGCAGTGAGCAGGCCTGCTTCCACCCAGTGCTGACATGGCGGTGTCAGCAGTAGACCTGGGCAGATGTCCTGATCTCCACCTGGAACCTGCCAGACGTGTTCATGGCTGACACTGGAGCCCACCCAAGGCTGTTTCTGCTGCACTGGGTGGGTGCTGGTATAAGTTACAGGTTGGGCTGGCAGGCTCTGGGTTGGAAATGGGGATTGGAGCATGTACAACTCTGCAAAGTTGTGGGAGACAGGAGAGAGAGGGGATCAAGATATGCTACAGTTCTGAGAAGGGAGGGAGGGAAAAAGCAAGCGAGAGCAAGGGAGGATACA
>NW_005842119.1:381157-381690 GCF_000455745.1 Alligator sinensis | reverse complement strand
GAGGGGGAAGGGAAGGAGTGAGAAGGAGGGGAGAGAGAGAGGGAGAAAGAGAGGGAAAGGATGGGGATTGGGGTGTGTTACAGCTCTGGGGAGGGGGAAAGAGAGAGAAAGAATGTGACCTTCATGAGGATACCAAAACTCATTAAGTGGCCTTCCAGCCAAAGTAATTGCCTACCCCTGACTTAGGTGTACTTACATGTCTAGGATAGGTGCATGCATTTAATTGTGTACCTTCCTAGCCAGGATATAGCATATTGGACAAGCTCAGTCTATGCATGCACACATGTCCACATTTTAGAGGAAGTAACATTATTACCTGTATGAAAGTGGCAAAAACACCACTGCTGTTTAGACACATAAAGGGAAATAGAATTCCACCCTAAAGTCCTTAAATGGGTAGATGATGCCTTGGAAACAGTGTAAATACAGTTGTAAGACTAGTTAGGTAAGGCAATATAAAAATATTATGAATATCCACTATACTGGCAAAAGCAGAATCTGTAAGCACTTCAAGCCTAATTTTGACTCTTTGA
>NW_005842119.1:374227-381126 GCF_000455745.1 Alligator sinensis | reverse complement strand
CAGGAGTTGAGGCTATGTACCTGTCTGAAAATCAAAATCTTTGAGATGAACACAGCTGGAAAAGACACTGAAGTTTCCTTTGTTGAAGGCCATACCAGAGCTGCAATTTAGCCTTATTGTACCTTATGTAATAAAAGTAAGGCTGGGTTTTTCAAAGAGACCTAAGGGAGGTAAAGCTTCTAACTCCCCTTGAATTTTATTTGGATTTAGGAGCCTAATTCCCTCATGAGTCTTTGAAAACCCAGCCTATATATTTTGTTCTTGTCTGTATTTTCTGCCCTTCTACATTAGTTATTACAGTCCAGAGCAGACTCACTCTTAGGAACAATGCTGTTATTCTACACAATGTTTCATTTCTTAATAATGTTACACCTTTGTAGCCCAGTGGTCATGCAAAATTTGGACTCATATGAGTTGTTTCTTTTAGAATGAGAAATTGCTGATGGAGTCAGATATTCTTTGATGTAATCCTGTTTATTTACAGAGAATGAAGACAAAGTCCTGTTTTCCTGAGCACAGTAGGAATCAGACAGCAGGCAGTTTCCTTGCTTACAATAAACCTCTTTGCAGGTAGCAAGGAAAGCTTGCTCTTAGATGTCTCTCAAGGTCACACTACAGGTGTCTCTGTTCCTGTCCTCTCTGTCTGCATCTGGACGATCCCACTCAGACACATGGACTTCTTCAACCACAACAATACCCAGTCCCCTCTGTTTGCATTCAGCCCTCAGTAATAAGCCTCAGCACACACAGAGTTCACTGCTGACTGGTCTCACCTATGGTCTGTGCTTCGGGTGCTGACTCCTGTTGTTTCAGCTGTCCGACTGCTATGAAGAAGTTTCACTGTTTATCACATTTAGCTTTATTGAATAATGTCCATCATACTCATTAGACTCAACAAAGTCTAACACATCATACATTTTGTTTTTAAAAGGAGGCTCACATTTTTCCCTACTGAGAAGGAGCTTTATCTTCCTTCTCAACAGGCTTTTAATTGAATAATTTAATACATGGTTTCAGCAGCATGGCTGATATAAGTTACATCCAGACCAAAGGGACTTTTATACTTAGGCATGCGTCTTTTTAGCAACTGATTGATCTTTAAAAAAGGTGTGTCCTGTTTTTATTATGTTTTCTTTATCACCTCCTTTGAATGCTCAGCTACCTGGAGGAACTTCAAAGGGATGCAGCAGAACTGTGAAAAACAAGTGTTCCTATGGCAAGACAGAATAAGTTTAAATCACATGCAGTTAAAGGTAGAGACTCAAGCTAAGCAATGTTATGTAAAATTGTATTGGGTCTCTGGAATAACTACGAGCCATGCAAGGCAAACAGGACATGGTTTATTAACTTGAGTATTCTTGTCCCAAAATATTTGGAACATTGTATTCACAAATATTAATGTGTCTTTTTTCAGATTCTACAATAGAAACCTACAATTATAGAAAATCTGTAAAATTCAGGTGGCCATTTTCAAAGCACACTATGGGAATTTGATTGCACTGAGAACTGGATACTTAGGTTAGGTACAGACATTCAAAAAGCTTGAGGCAGTTTCAAACTAACTTATGCAGGTTCCTCTAAGAAGACTGGGTTGGTTTGGGAGTGAACAGAACACAAATTCGCCCTTTAGTGGGTGGGGAGGGAGGCAGGCTGCACCTGCTGAGGCCCGCAGGTTGGAGGCATTTTTGCATGTCTCCTAGAAGGCTGTTGGAGAAGGCCGAGTGCAGCTGGCAGCTGGCTACCCGACTGGCCAGTGCAGTGCTTCGCTGCAGCCCTGCCAGTAGCTGCTGTCAGCCACGGCAGGAAGGCAGCAGGAAGTGGGGGAACAGAACCTGGCTGGAGAGCCAGAACAGCGGGGAATGAAGGCTCCTTTACATGGACCTGGCCTTGGTCTCCCCAGAAACAGATGCTAGTGTTCCCCTCTCCCTGCTTCCTGGCTGCAGCTGTGTCTGTGCCTGGCATGGGGGGGAAGTCCCCCTTCCTCTTGCTGCTCTGTCATGCAGGGAGACAGATACAGGGACACAGATGCCAGGATTTCCCCTCCTCTCTCACCACCACTCCCCCCATCTGCTGCTGACAACTGGTTGGAGGTAGGAGGCAGGGCCAGGGACAGAGCAGGCTGAGTTCTGGTGTGCTGCCCTTCGAGGAGTGGGTAGCAGAGGCCTGCAAAGCAGCCTGGGATGCTGGTGGACAGTGACCTAACTTGAGTAAAGAGGGGATCTAGAAAATCTCAGCCTCAATTAATAATACATTCAATTACCCATTTTTCAATTTAAATAAAATCATTGCCTACAATGGACTCAGGTCATTGTTAAGATGTCATTTCTCAACTTGTGAACTGATAGACACTCTAGCAATACCACCATTTTAAAATCAGCATCATAACACGGCTCTCTTTATTGAGATCTTGCATTAGTTATCCACCATAACCATGCGAGCGATAAAATGCTGCAGAAACAAAATTGCAAGTTGTGAAGTTGATCCAAATCAGCATTTTTATATCTCAATAACAAAGCACATAATCTTTTTCCCTTTTCAATAATCCTTTCAGATCTGTGGCCTAGAATTGATATCAATAGCTTATAGCTAGAGTCATATCAGACTCCATTTAGTTTCCATGTTCCTTTCTATACAGAGGACAGATTTTCTGTGGCACCTTCTGCCCCATAGAGGCACCTAGGAATGGCTGCCAGGTGATACTTTCAGTAGCTGATAAGGACCAGAACCTTCAATCCTTGGGACTTCATTGGGCTCATTTGAATCACTTTTCTTAAAGAGACATCATGCACTTACATAATTGTTATAGTTCACAAAATTTAATGTAGTATTTTTTGTATCTGATACACTAGAGGCAACTATTCAAGTTTCTGCAGCTGCACAAGCTAAATCTTGGCACAATCTGCTAATATATCTTAGACAGAAATATGACCCCATAAAAGAAGAGTATTATGAGCACTAAAGTTCTGCTATGTCTCAGTCAAAATATCAAGCTTTTTAGTGTACTATACTGCTCAGTATTCATGGAACAGAATGATTAAAGAACCACTATTTCTTTTTGTAAGCATTTTCAATAATAATGGTCTTTGTTTCTTTTCAGGTATGCACAAATTCACACCCCATTCAAACTGTAATATTATAAAACTCTGATGACAGGGGAAAAAAGAAGATAGTTTTCAAAACAGTAGTAGCAAAAATGGGGGCTATTTTGCAATGGTTATAAATTTCAACAATCTCTTTAAAAAATGGTTCCAATTGTTCTAAAATACCTTTTAACTGATCAACGGCAGTATTGCAATTGCTAAACATGGAAGATTTTGTACAGAGAATAATAACCAGCCTTAATGTCTACTTCATATTATATCTAGTGGTTATTTATTATGATTATTATTTATGGATTTTTGTAGAAGGGTTTACATCTGTCAAAACATACACCTGTCAAAATTATGATATTGCTTATAACTTGTTAACAGCTCTTTTTGCAACAGTTTGCCAGCTCCTATATTATCTAAAACGATCAGCAGAAACTTCACAGTACTTTCTCACTGTTGATAGGTAACATTGTTCAGATGATCTCACCTACAGCCATTCTGACTGCTGAGAGAACTATAGCTTAAGATGGGGCTGCCTGGCTTCTAAGCAGCTGGGGATTGTATGCCCCGTGGGCTGAACTAACAGGTGCTGCACACCTCCAGGCTGAACAAGTAGGGAGGTTACAGGACCCCGAGCCACACATCACATGAACAACCCCTTCAGTGCAATAATCCTGTGTGGATGCTTTCCCCTCTATTGCTGCACTGTGCGCTGTACAGCATGGCCTCATTCCAAGGACCCTGCACCACCCCATGCCGTGCCTCCTGCTTCCTGGGGCGAGCATAGAACGCAGAACCTGGAAGAGCCTTTGAGGAGTCAGGGGAGCCTGGAGGTGCTGACTTGGTGCAGCCAGAGTGATAGAAGGAGTTGGGATCGGGTGGAGCCTGGTGGGCTGAAGCTTAACCTCTTGTAGCATTGCATGCGGCCCACAGGCTGCCACTTGGACAGCCCTGGCATAAGCAAAATGCAGAGTTAAACGGAAGGGATCTTCTAAAGAAAACTTCAGCTTCCTTTACGTCCTGTAAATTAAAACCAAGTCCTCTCTTCTGCAATTTCATCTGCTTTACAAGAAAATGTAGAGTGGTTTGTTTTGAGGCATTGCTGTTAAAAGCAGTTTAGCTTAATGCAGTGGTTCTTAGCCTTTTTAAAACCAAGGCCTGTCTTGATAGACTCAATACTTCCCTTGGAAAATGCCTGCTCTTGGCTTTCACTCATTTTTTGACTATGGAAAAATAATAAAGCAATTCTCCTGTTTCAAAGAACTCAGAAAGACTGATGACTTCAAATCCTTTCAGGCAAAGCACAGAACTGAAAGTAGGTCTCTGTCCTGGGAGAGTGCTGTAACCACTGGGATTTTCTATTGTGGGAGAGGAAGCACTATCACCACCATCTCCTCTAGCCATGTTAAGGAAGGCATGATTCCTACCTTCAGGAAAGGGAAAAAAATCCCCAGCAGAGGAAGGTGCCTTCTGAGAGTACTTGGTAAGATATCCAAGCCCTAGAGAAGGGAGGGATTTAAAAACAGATCTCATTATAATGGAGATCCCCCTCTCAGGGTGCAACTTTGAGACCTCTCCCTACTTAGTATGCTGGTTATTGTGAATACCATTATGTGGTGCAATTGTTTTCACAAGCATAGTATAAATGACCTAAACTCCTAATTTAGTGTGGGGAAATCCACTAAGGAGGTAAGGGGAACCTATATCCTAGACCTTTTGGGCTTTGGGCCAGTCATGTGGAAGTTGGATAACTGCATCGTATATACACACACATATAAAATCTTTTTGGACATATGTATGCTCTGTTTATTGATTATAATGTTTTCTTCAGGAAGCTTTTATTCTGAATAAATTATACTTTGCTTTATGAAAGCTGAGTGGTCACTGAATAAGCCTGTCATTGCTCCTAAGAAAGAAGGACTACAGGAGTGAAATTAAATAAAGGCAAACCTGCTAAGATATCACAGTGACTCACAAGAATTCACACTCCTGCTGGGCCAGGAACCAGCAATTCTCTCCTTCCTAATGGCCAAAAACCTGAGATCTAAGAGGTGGTCCTCAGGACATCTGTGAAGGGGTCAAAGATGCAATTAGCTCAGACACCGTAGCAATTTATATTTATTTTTTATAAATAAATATAAAACACTTTTGTCAGGCATACTCCATTGCTTTTTTAACAGTTATAAGATTAGGGGACAAAGAAAGTGCAATATATATGATAAACATGGATTTTTGTAAATCTTTTTATGCCAAATCTCATGAAGTCTTAGCTGTTTTGATTTTCAAATAAACTATCAGCCTTAATTTACCTTTGTGCCAAGAAGGCAAAAGTGTTGCAACCATACAAAGCCAGTTGCTGAAACATCTATTCCAAGTATGTATGGTGATATCCACTGATGGACCAGAAGAAAAGGGGCATTAAAAAAAAAAGATCAGAGAAGAGCATGGAAAATGATCGTCATGGATGGAAGGGTTTCTTTCTTTCTCTTTGATTTTTATCCACAATGTATTAAATAGAAAAGTTTATCTGCATGGCTTGTCTGAGAGACCACTACAGTGACATGATGCCAGGCTGAAAATAGTCCAGTCACCAGAGAACTTCGAGCTGCGATATCCCTGTTTGCATTCTGCTCTTCATGCATTTCCTGTCCTTGATACCTGAGAAATTGCCACCAGAATCTGGTTGTTCTATGCTTGTGCTCTGTCTACTGTGCACTAAATGAAGCACATTAGTGATGCAGGACCAACCATTTCAGTTCCTTTTCTACCACTTATCCAAACATATTTTAGCACGTTAATATAGTTTAGAGAGGGAAAAGGACATGTACTGAAATGCAAACAAGAACAACATCTCAAAGGACCCTAGTTACTCTACTGACTGGTAAACTTCTCTTTCTTTTTCCATTGCTTGCCCTTGCATATATTCCACTGAAAGAAACTCTCAAAACATAGCCAGTGTGTGTTCAGAGCCTTATTGTAGAACAGAGTGCAGTACTGCCCTTTTAAAAGAAGCATTTGAAGCAGACGCCTGTATTAGTACATACTGCTTAGAGAGCACGTGCTATTCCCTGGAACTGTTTGTATACTCATTGTCGCCCTGTGATAAATGCAAGGTGGCTCACACCTCAATGAAATAGGGGTAACCTACGTTGTATGGTAGCAAAACTCCCAGTTTTTCTTTTTTTTAAATTTATTTTAAAATGCATTCCCTTCCCTTTCCCAACCATTTCTGACTTTTTCTCTCCCTCTCTATTCCCTAGATAAGTATAAGTAAGCTAAGATGTAGGATAAGGTAAGGATAAGCTTTAACATTTTATTTTAGGTAGTAAGTTTTATTTTTCTCTCCCCTCTTTGCAAATAAGTGCCCTGCTATTTTGATATAGATCCACTATTTTATAAGTGATAATTATTATGTTTTGTATTGATTTTTTTGACTGCTTTTATATTGTGTAATTACTGTTTTAAATCTATATATGTAAGTTAGCATAAGTCATGTCAAGTTTCCATCTTGTAATGTCAATCTTATCCCCATGCCCGGTTGTGTAACCCATGACTCACACCTACCCCCCACCGTGTAACTTGGTTCCTGAATGAATGGGGATGAATGAGGGTGCTTGAGAGACAATAGCAGTAGGTCTAAAAATAGCTCCCTCTGAATGACCAAACCATCAACACCAATACCTGGACCAACGACCCCGCCCTTGGAACCACCCTCAGCATTCAAGAAACAAAAGATGAGGCAACCCACCATTGTGCCAAGCTGCACATGCTCAGTAAGAACACCTGGAGCCCTCTGGAAAAGGATTGATT
>NW_005842119.1:359037-373637 GCF_000455745.1 Alligator sinensis | reverse complement strand
TGTGTGTGTGTGTGTGTGTGCGCGCGCACCTAACTGATTTGTGTGTTTGTATATGTGCAATTGTGTCACACCCTCCTGTCTAACAGCACAATATTGACATCCTGATAGTTGGCCTGGCCCCACAGGGCAACAGTATTTACAAGGGAAAGGGGTAAGAGAATACACATGCAGTGATACCAGGAATGGCTGACATGATGTAAATTTATGCCTTAGCCATATACCAAGAAGCTATTATGAGCTAAACTACACAAAAAACATTTTACTGTCATTTCTAGGTTGTTGTTTTTTACTGCTAATGGATATATCTTCATACATCAATAATGGGGATACTTGCAGGAGAAGCAACTGCTAAGTAGGGTCAAGTTGAATGAATATTAATATTCAGAACTAAAAACTGGGTGAAAGGCAAGACTAAGGTATAAGAAATTCCCTGTCACCCTCTGGAAGTTTACCTATACTAACTCCAAGAGAAAAGAACTAGGTAACTAACTAACATTAAAAAAGAATAATGTATAATTGTCAGAAGTAAATTAGACTAGCTATAGCAGGGATAGGCAAAATATGGCCCAGAGGCTGGATCCAGCCATGCCCAGGTGGAAGGGCCTCCCAGATTACCGAATGGGCAGGGCATATGCACAAACTTTACATCACTGCTGTCAAAAAATTCTGGTTTTGGGTGAATAAAACACATCATACCTACAATCAACACTCACGGGGACACACACTCAGAGATGACCTGAAAGGCATAATCAGCAATGGAAAAGTCACAATCCAATGGATAGTGATGGCCATGAATATTAGTATTATTTAATAAGATACATGCTTGCATAATTTGTTGTGTATATGAAAGGACACACAGTAGATAATTCAATAGAGCTTTAATTCTCTCCTTTGAGTCTTTGAAATAACCAAAGGTATATGGTTATATGATTTCTTTAGGTTTGGCAACTGTTGTTCAATCTTGAATGTACTGTTAGTGATCGACTGATATATTTGACCCAAATCTGCTCTCAGTTCTCTGAAAACAACCTTCCACTGAATTAACTGGGAGTTGTACCCGGATAGCTGATGATACTGGCCCACAATACATAATAAATACTCTATATCTTTGCTAAAGCCTAGGTCCACAATACATAATAAGTATTCTATATCCTTGTTAAAGCAATTAATTTAGTTACATAATTTAGTAAATGTTGAATAATTGTTAAGAAAATGTTTACTGAAATTCAATTGTTCAACATTCATCTTCATGTAAACTATTGTTACACTTTAGTAAGTATTCATAGTATTCAGTATTCATTCAATTAATGTACATTGGCCAGGTACAGACATTACACTTACCAGTATAGGTGATGTGAAACTGGTTTATACCCGTAACAGAACAGAAGTTTGGCGCACACAGACTGGTTTAAAAATGGTGAAACCTTTAAGATTTGCACACACCCCCTCTTCCCCTCACCCCTGCCCACCAAAGGGTGAATGTGTGTTCTCTTTGCTACTGAACTAAACTACACCGCTTACAGAAAACCGCTTAACTTAGATCAATTCCACCTCAGGCTTTCTGAATGTCTGTATCTAGCCATTACGTATAAGTTAAATTCTTTCTTGGATATTTCATTTAAGTGCAACTAGAAATATCTCTTTGGAAGATTATGTCATAAATCTTATTTTTGGTTCATCTCCTAAACTGCTGATGGCTATGCTGAATTGCCTTTTGCCTGAATATGCCTCTATACTTTGATAAAAATCTAACCAAAGTGTTTGAGGACAAATCAAGAAAGAATAGAATAAATCTGTTATTTAGCTTGTCTGTGATTTCAAGATGGCTTATTTGCAAGTCATGAAAGCTTTGAAAGAAAATGACAGAATACAGTTTACAATAAGTAACAAAGTTATGGTCAATTTTAATTTACATCAAATACTAAATCACACTACAGATAAAAAAAATGACGACATCTTTAAAAACATTTAAAATAATTTATTCACTATCCATTTTTCATTCATGTTTTTTTCTCTTCATTCTTTTTGTTTATTTAACCCTTTTCTTGAACTGAAGTATTAAATTATTGGTAAAATATGCACCTCCCTTTGGCTTAGAGTCCAGTGAGCCATAAATGGATTTAGTTACTTAGCTTTTGCCTTTATATTTAAATCAGGTGTGATTATTTTACATAATAAATGGAAGTGGGCAGAAACAATTTTCCCACCCAGAGGGATTGCAGAAATCTTCCTATTCCATATTAAGATGAAGCAGACCTACCACAGAACTGCCAGGTGATCAGGATATTCATGTAGGTTGGAAGACCTAGGTTCAAGTTCCTACTCTGACTGCTTTGAAGTATGAAATGTGGTCGTGTATCTAAGTACTTCTCTTATACTCCAGGTGAGTACACTAACCAGCAAGCCATAAAATTGGTTAATGCATAGCATGTTACTATATTTACACAATTCCAAGACAAGGATTTTTCCCCCCATTTAACATAGGGAAAAAAGATCCCTCATCTTGTAATCAGGAAGGTGGTGTGGGGGGAACAGGCAGCAGCTCCCACCTAAATTTGGGGGTAGAGCCACAGTTGTTGCCTGCCTCCCTCATCTCTGTCCCCCTGCCGGCCCCCACCACTGCCTCTTGCCCTTGCCCTCCACCCTGCAGCCTTTGCTCTCCCACCCGTGGTGCCCCCTCCCCATCACTGCTTACCATTGCTCCAGCTCTGGGAGGCTCCAGCCTCACTCCAGCCTGGGACATGGAGCACATTCTTGCTGTGGCCTCAGCCTGGCCCTGTAGTAGTAGTGGCAGTGGCAGCTCTGGTCAGGCCTTGGAGCTTGGGCTGGAGCTGCTATGCTGGACCAGGCTAGGGCTGTGCTCCATAATTCAGGTAGAAAAGGGTTGGAGCCTCCAAGGGTAGGAGCAACAGTAAGCAGGTGGAGGGCCGGGTGGGGATGGGCGGGGGACAAAGGTTGCAGCGGGGAGAAAGAGGCAGAGGTCAAGCTTCTTGACCCCCCCATTGCCTGCTCCCCTACGACCTGCCCAACCACCTGCTCTCCTGCTACTATTTTCCCCACTGCAGCAGCACAATAGAAGACCTCTTAGATGCCTTATAATCTGACCCTTAGTTTTCAATAAGCTAGGTTTTTAATATATAGCTCACCGCTATTGCATAGTAACTCCTCATATAGATAGTTTTAGGCATGGCTTTGTGCAAGGAAGCTTGAAAGTTGAATAACCTACTTCACAGTTAGTGCCTACTAAGAATGCTCACATAGGCAGTTAGTGTGGATTGGATATTTCTCTGCAAATTCAAACTCTAATTTACTGCATACTAATTTCCCTATGTGGAGAGTTCACAAAAACTGATCCTGCAAGCACTTATTACTGACATAAAAGTACTTATACCCTGTTGCCTTAACCAATTCATTTTACAAGTTATTATGGTTTTCAGGTAAAGGCCAACACTTGCTAGACAGGGGACCAAGGGTACCTCTACACTGCCATGGCCCTGACCTACTCTCTCCCACAAGCTCCTAACACAGCAATATGCCAACGACAGCATTCTGACATTGTATCCTGTAGGCATTATTAAGCATGCCAGAGACTGAGATCTCAAGAAGATCCTCTCTGCAGAAGGACACTCTAAAGCAGGGGTGGTCAACTGGGGCATGGGTGTCACTAGTGGCCCGGGCAGCCTTTGTGTGTGGCATGAAGCAGACTGGGGAGGGGACAAGCAATACAGTAGCAGATAGTCTGGGAACAGTAAGCAGAGTATTATATCAGACAGGGAACACAAGACACAAAGCAGGAAGCAGAACAGCAGATTCAGCAAAGAGCAAAGCAGGGTTGCCAACTGTCTGTAAATTTATGGGCAGTCATCAAAAATTCAGGCTAAAACACCTGACCATAAAGTCCAAAGAAAACCTCCATGAGACATCGGTAGTAGTACTGGAGCTGACTGCAGATCCTTGGGTCAGAAAGAAACTGGGTGTAGTGTTGAAAGACAGACAGCCCACAGCAGTGCCACCTGGTTGTCTGAACAAAGAGTTTTCTTTCAGTGCATTATAGACCTCTTTCCCCAAGTCATATGCTGCTGCTGCTGCGTCTCATCAGCTGCCTTTAATACTACTGAGTTGCATCTAGAATTCTTTGCGGGTCCATGCTGGGATGGGGGAGGAGGGTCAATGGGGGTAAGGCTGAGTGGTGGTGTAGGGGCGGGGAGCAGTATGATATGATCAAAGACATCAGGGTGTGGCAGGGAGAGTGGAGGATGTCTTTGGAGGGGGTGCAGCCCGGAGTAAAACTACTGCTGCAGTCCAACAGGGTTGCCAACACAAGAAAAAAAAATTATTGCAAACTTTTTACTGACAGCCAAGTTTAAACTTTTTTACTAGGGTCAGGGTAAATCCCTAAATTTGAACCCATCCCTTCTAACTGAGGACTAGTTGCAGGATAGGGCCTAGCAGGAAAGTTAGATTTACATTATGTAAAACATCAGTAAAAACATGTGTCATTGGAAAAGCTGGTTGCCAGTAAAAAGTATGCAGGTTATCATAAAAAAAAAAAAGTCTTGAGTTGACAACCCTGGAGCAAAGTACAGGGAGCAGAAAGCTGAGGATTCTGTAAGGGAAGGGGATTGGAGTGGCATCTGCGGATGGTGCAGGGCTAATTTGCATCTGTCAAAAATTTGGCCCCCATTACTCAAGGGTATCTTCACTAGTGTATTTTTGGAATTGGAATGCATATATGCTGGAGTGGTAAGCAAACCATGGTTGGGGTATTCCCAGATGAGACATACTGCCATCATGCTGTAGATATGTCCCAAGAAAGCTTTTTGGGGGAAACTTACCTCTTAAATGATCCTCATTTCAATTTTAATCTGCAAATTATCTACATTCTATGTACATCTGGTGCCCTCTCACTTTATGTTAAAATATTTTACATCTATAATAAAGACTCCTAGAAGAATCCCAAAGCATTTTAAATTTTATGCATAAATAATCATTTTGAGTATTGCATCACATTGCTTCTCACATTTATACCTAGAACGATTGAAAACTAGATTCTGGAAAGTATAAAAGCTACATTCTGCAGATATATCTTCTTACCTTTTCTTTATTATTTAGCATGTGTATCTTCTAATATAGTAACAGATAATGATTTTGCAAGCAAAGTGTCTGCCCTCACTAGGGATGCACTGATAGAAATTTTGGGGCCAATACCAATAGGCAATTTTTAAGCAGGTGTATCAGCCAATACTGATCTGATTTCTGAAATGCAGCTCTTCAGCTTGAAGAGCCGTGTCCAGCTGGTAAGTCTGAAGTGGTGGAAGGGGAGGGAAGGGGTGCGGGGGGAGCAGATCAGAGCCCTGCGGTGAGGGAGGGAATAGGGCTAGGGCTGGGGCAGGAGTAGGCGCTGCCCAGCTGGGGTGGGGAAGAGCACAGGACAGAGCTGCAAGCAGTTCACCCATGGAGCGGGAGAGGGAGGGCATGCGCCCCCCGGGTCTGTGCAGTGTGGGGAGGGCTGCAGCTGCAGGCTGGGGCAGGGGTAGGTATAGGATGGAAGTGTGACTCACTGGGGTGGAGGTGGAAAGGGAGCGGGGGCAGCTCCCACTGCTGCATGCAGATCATCCAGTGCTCATCTGGTGGCTCCTGCTGCTGCTCCCCCCACTCATGTGGGAGGGCGTGGAGGGGGTCATGTGCCCCCAGGTATGCCTGGCTGGAAAGAGCCTGGTCTCAGCCCACTCTGCCCCACCCTGCGCAGATCCAGGGGGCACATGCCCCTACCGCCATGCCCTCCTGGATGAGCGGTGATAGTAACAGTGGGAGCCACTAGATGAGCACTGGACAAGCCATATGCAGTGGTGAGGGCCACCCCCTTCTCTTCCCGTGCCCTGCCAATGAGCCACATCTATGTCCTATATCTGCCCTGGCCCTGGCTGGGCAGCCCCTGCCCCAGCCCCTTCTCCAAACCCGAACCCCAAACCGTCCCTCACCGCAGGAGCCTTGATCTGCTCCCCTTGCTCCTCCCCGTCTCCCCCCACCACACCAGACTTATCAGCTGCATGCAGCACCCCATGCTGTCAGGCTGTGCTCCTCACTGCCTATGTGCTGCAGTGCAACTGTGTGCATGCATGCACAGGTATTTATCGGACAGATTATCGGCCGTGCTGGACCAATTGCCGAAACAGAAAATTTTCTTTATATTGGTGCCAATCTGATATCGGACCAATGTATCAGTGCACCTCTAGCCCTCAGTGAATATAAAAATGTGCTAAGTGCTAAGTTAGTACGTAGTTTAAAATACCCCTTGGGTCGTAGTATGGATTATAGAGAACAAACATACAGAATGGTTTATAAGGTATTTTTACAAAAGGGTCTACTGCAGAAAACTCAGGAAGAATATAAAATAAAACTAATTTAAACTACATAGCAAGTATAAAAGGAATATAGAAAACGTCTATAATAAGAAATGAACTTCATAATTAATTGGAGACTTTGCTGCTTTTTCAGTTATGTGTTCCTTTCATATCTTTCACAAATTGATTTTGTATTTTTTCCTTCTGTCTGTTTACTATGCTTCATCTCCTTTGCATGGGTGTGTGTATATATGTGTTTGGACACACATTTATACATATGTTCATATATTTACATATGCAAATAGCAACTGTATTCTAGGAGTTTTTCCTCCCTCTTGAATCAGTGTGTTATCGCTTCACCAAACTAACAAATTAAAAACAATTTCCAATTTTCTTTCACAAATACCTAGTGGCTAAATGTTATTAATGCATTTGTCAGAAGGGCACAAATTCAAACATTGCTCAGTTAGGGAAGAAGACTATACAACATTGATTGTTTACAATCACTTTTTGTAATCTATATTTTCTTCACGGAGGTGAAAGTTTATCTCATTGTAGAACAACAGTTATAATTTCACCACAACTATTCATCAAAACTGATATTTCAGAGCTGCAAATCATCACTTTCTGAGGCTACAAAGTAAGCAAGCTGTTGACTTTTCCCTCTAATACCCTCTTTTTAAAAAAAATAGCTGCCAGCAAGTTATGGGTTTATCTCATATATGTGAGAGTACTTCAATAAATCACTTTTGCCTGCAGCAATCATAGATTATGAGGCTTTTATAATCATGAAATAAGCCCAATAGCCCACTGCTGTTTGCAGAAGATTGAAAATCACTGGGTATTATGTTCTTTGTATGGATGTATGGGTCTCTCGTTTTTCAGGGCTAGTGCTACATTTAGCCATGCTGTCAGTATATGTACCTTGCACATCAGTAATGCTTTCTACAAGTCAGGAAACATTAGGGTGTTTTGTCAACTCACACTATCTTCACTGTGAAAAAATGAAGTTCACTTTAGGTATTTGAACTCTCTCAAAAAGCTTTTTCTCCTTTTTTCTTTTCAGGTACAGTAATCTTGGATAATCTTTTAAAAATAGTGCTTTGAAGTCATTCTGTATCGCAAGAAGCACATGAAAGCCATCCAAACTAAGTCTTCGAAGGGGATTTATCTGAATTCTCCCTCAGAACAATTATTGCAATTAGATATACCGCTACCTTTGTGTCTTTAACATTACACTATTTGTAGAGCAATGATTAGAAGGAATTTCTTACAGGAAATAGATCTAAAACCCTGCTTTTGATGACATTCTCAGCTAAACAGGTTTTGTGAGCTATAAGCAAGATAATGATGACAGATATCAAGGTCAGTATAATTATCAGCTTTCTATATTTGGGTTAGTATTACCCTGGGTCTTATATTCAAACCATCCACAACTATTATTTTATAGCTGCCATTCCTTGGAAATGGACTTCGCAGTTTTCCACTGAAAAGTTTAAAAACATTGAGATGTGTTCCAAAACAAAAATTTAAATTTCTATTTAAAAAATCCTATGGTTTGGCTTGATTTGGTTTTCATAACCAAAAGGTACAGGCATAAGAAAATAAAAAGAAAGAAGAAATCAAAGAAATTTTGACTTAAAAGCTGTAAATGCGTGAATAATACTCAGAAATGTAGATTGTAGAACTATATTTAATCCCAGAGAGAGAAAAATGGCTGAAATTAGTGAAAATTCAAAAAGAAGTAGTTGTGTCAGGTTTCTATTTACATTTCTGACACTCCTGAAATTATTCGATACCTACTTGCTTTCATCTTTACATATCAGCCACCAACTGCTTGTATATGCTGTGTCATAATCACCCTGATAGGAATTTTATTCAAGTGGCATTCATTTCAAATTCTTATGGCCAAGTTGCTGGATATAATAACCATGTTTGTGGGTTATACAAAAATCTTATAAACAGTATTTTAGAACTAGACAGACATCTTAGCTGGACTAAATCAGCAGAGGTAGTGGTGTGCTGATTCAAAGACATACATCAATGGAAAACATTTCAAAGCCAGAACTAACAGCAACTTCTCTACTAAACAGGTCTTGTGATCTGTGAATAAAGTGGAATGCAATAACAAAAGACAAGGCCAGTAAAGTAAACTCCACTTCATTAGACTCTGTCATAATGCTATTCAGTTTCAATACAATTAAACTCTTTCTCCCCAGTAACTGATCCTTTTCTGAATTACAGTTCTTTGAGAGTATACTTTTTTCCCCTTCCAGATGCCTTGCACATTCTTAGAGTAGCTTCAGTAGAGTCTACAAATAAGCAGCACTTTCAGAAGTCATTGGCATGAACTGATGACCTGTTAATGAACTAACCCCTTCCAAGTCAATATAACATGGTGGACTGAATGTTCCAGGCCTGAAAGTTTAGTTTCCAGGCAATTCAGCATGTGCAATCCCAGCTCCATCAAATCTGCCAACTTCTATACTATCAGTCACAAATTCAAACCTTCTGCCATGTTCATAAGGTAAAGTCATGATAAAACACTTCTTCAGCTACAAAGTAAAAGAAAAGAAATACTCTTTTTTCTCAGTGGTGACAGCTTGTCTCTCTCTTTTTTTCATCCAAACAAGTAGAGTACTGTAAATCCTGCCCAGAAGATACAGACTAGAAGAATTAATCAAAGATTTGTTTATGAGCTGTTTGGAGCAGATTAAATGTTGTGTTGACAATACAATTTGCAAATTATCCATCAACATCAACAGAAACATAGCACCTGATCCTGATTTCAAGGGGAGCAGTAGAGCCCAATAAGAGGAGCTGAACCAGTGTGGCAATCTACAAACCCCAGCCTCCGGATTTAATCCTTGAAATTATGTATTTATGTGTTTACACTGGAATCTCTGTGCAATTACGAAACCACTTCATCACAGACAAGAAATGCTCATTCTAGAGCTAATCAACAATGAATTTCCATCATGAATCAGTACAGGTAATAGCATAGGATTTTCCCTAACTCCAATACTTTGAGAAATCGTGTGCTTAGAGCCCCTGCAGTCCATCTGTCTAGTACTTTGATGTTAGTAAGCAGGCCCTTTTATAAAACGTAAACCTTTTATTCAATCTTTTGAGCTCTATCTTGGGAAGGTCTATCTATGAAAGGGTTTTTTTCCAGATAAAGAGAGGCTAAACTATCACTAGGTCACTGGCCACAAACCATATTTCTTCCTTTTCTCTTTCATTGTCTTTACATTTCTTTTCCTTAATGGAAGCAGTTTGAGACCTTGCACAATACCTGAACAGGACTGGGATTGAATTTAGTTGCCTGCATCACAAACAATGAGGATTGACCCTTGTTCAAAAGCTGCAAAGCTACTTCGACACGTAGATGCATTAGGCACCTGAAAAGATAGCTATGCAACTTGGTTTTGGCTAGTGATCATACTCAGAAGCAATCCAGATTGGCCAGCTAGCTATGCACACATCTCTAGAATAAACTCCACTGCCATCCAGGTTATTGCTGGGAGAAATGTGAAGTCTACCTACATCTCTAGTTTCCCTAGGAGACACAGAGCATACTTAATGGATATTTAATGCTGTCAGCATGAATTCAATATCTTACAAAAACCTCTCTGGTACAAGTGGCCCAATGATGAGAATACTCATCGAAGAAGTGGGAAACCTGGGTTCTAAGCCCTCCTCTGTCCAGATCTGCATAAACAATGAAAGAAGCAAAAAAGAAAAAGCTTGCCTTTGCAGATCAGTGAGTCTGGCAGTCCACTAGTAACAGGGAGTGTGAAGCTGCAGCCCTTGCTGGTGAGGTGGTTTATGCATGTTGTATTAGCTATTCATGGTTTACATCATCAGAAATGGCTCTGGCAGCATAGATGGGAACCCTACCCATGTGTAGATGAAATGTGAGGCGTGTGTGCATGACACTTTAAAGCAGGCTAAATGCTTTTGCACTGCTTTAATGGTGTTGGTGTTTGCATGCCTCGGTGACGTATTGTGCCTTAATTCCAGCCGCTGTAGGAAATTCAGTGGCGTAATGTGCCTTAAATGACTTGAGGCGCAGCAAACTAGAACTCCTTTGAGGGGGACCACCGCTGCCATGGAGGGAAGCACCAGTGTCCCCGCTCTGCAGCCCAGGGACTGCTGCACCCATGGCAGCTCACCTTCTCCTCCCCACCAGAGAGGCAGATAAGTCAGCAGTGTGTGTGCATGACGTGGGGGTTGATCAGCCCTAAATTGAAGCCGTGTTTTTTAAAACCCACCACTTCAATTTAGGGCCCCTGTTTCGTCTACACACGCCTGACTCCCTCCTTCTGCGAGGGTGGGGGCTTCATACTGGGCTACTGAAACATGTTCCCACTTGCCTGCTTTCTGCCCTTGTCAATCTTGCAATTTTGGCTGCCCAGTTCAAATAGGAAATATACAGTGTATGCCCATCCAGTTTATTATTCTAGAGTCTGGTGGGTATGGCACCCTTCTTGGAAATAGGAAGTATGTGCATGAATCCCTTCCAGTAGAGGGGAATTTTATAACACAATATCCTTGGGCTTTTCTTTGGCATTTGGTAGTATTGGTACTTCCTAGATGAATACTCTAACCACTAGTCTTTTGGGAAAAGGTGAGCCACCACTACCACTATTACTACTCCTTGCCTTCTGTTCAAGAGTGTTCAAGGAGGATGTATTTTATACTGAAGTCAATGTTGCCTTCATTGACACATCCTGGTTCAAGTACCTGTTTCTGTTCTAGGTACTCTGGATTTTGGGATGGCAGAAGCATCTTCAGGGCAGCCCTCAGTCAGACACCCCAGTTCAGAGGAAGAGCAGGGGTTCAAGCACTACCAGGGCATAGCACTTCCTACTGGCTAGCTCTAAGCACCTTGGCATTCTGGATCAAAGTAGAGAGGCATCTCTCACCCACTTAAGTTCATAGGAATCCTAGACATCTAGCCCTGTATATATGATCAGATTTCTGTTGCAGGACACTTATATTTAGAAGTTGCAGTGCTGTAATGAAGATGCCTGCATGCTTTATTTGGGTTAACTTACTTAATATTTGTAAAATGCTCATTAACATTTGACTAGAATATGCTATGGACCAGATCCTCAGATGGCATAAATTGTCAGAGACTTAGAGATCAAGGAAGTGAATGGGATTATGTGGATTTGAATAGTGTGGATATGGGTGCAAAATATTCAAGGGCAAGAAGAAAAGAAAAAAAATGAAGTCCAGATGATTGACTTTCTTGACATTCCTATAAACAACATAAAACCTTTTAAAAGCACTAGACCGTCAGTCTTTTGTGACACTTCACAGATTGAGTCATATAGTAGATGCAGTATTTTTCATTGTTTAAACTGATTCATTTGCATGTGTAGAGTAATCCTATGCTACACAATATTTAAATTATGAATAATAAGACCTTTCTTCACATTACTGGCAATGTATGGTTAAGTCTCAGCATACAAAATAAGCCATGCAAAATAATGATGCAAATGATTTCATTAAGTTATTAGATTCCATGAGATTAATATTAACAACTGACATTGCCCCATATAACAATAAAAGCTTTTCATTGGTACAGCTAGTTTTAAAATACAGTGTTGTTGTGTCAGTCTTATCATATAGTACCAGATGAGTGTAATAAGAAAAGCACTTCCTTCATCCAACAGCTGGAAACCCTAGCTTTGTAGATAAGAGAGGTTGTGTTAGTTGTGACAAAAAGTGAAATGTCCTGAAAAATTTTCCAGGAATAATGGGATCTTCATGGAAATGCAAAGGCCAATTTAACATATTTGTAGCGGCATTAATCTTATGTTTTAAGCTCATCTTTAGAAAATGTAGACCTAATTCATGCTTGCTGTGACTTACATTTTCTTTCTGGGTTTTGAATAATCGTATGTGGTAATTCTTTGTCATTAGGAAAAAAATTAAATGTAATAGTCAAAACAGTAAAAAACCTGGATCAGGCCAGAGATTTTTTTTAGACCAAAATATCGTTATTCTAATACATAGAACTGAAATGTGGGGCTTCCTTTGATATGAACAATTCTGAAGGAGGTAAATGTGATGGAACAAATTTCTCTAAAGAACATTCTAAATCCTATTTTTAGTGATTTTATTTAAAGAGGGAACAATTGCTATAATTTCAGTAGTTTCAAGGGCCATGAGCCAGTGAAGTTTGAAATCTTTGACAATGTGATCATATACATCCAAACCTAATTTGGAGTAGCAGTAGGATGGTGGAAACTAGGGGTATGCGAAGTGGGCCCTATTCGATTCAGATTTTAGATTTGACCCAAATCAGGGACAGTGATTCAATTCGTTGATTCAATTTGGCTGAATCCAAATCTGAAGATTCGATGCCAATTTGGAGAATCAGCAATTTGGACAGACACAGCTTTAAATGTTTTTTCTATATACCTTGAGGTACCAGTGTGGCTTGTGAATGCTGCGCTGCTGGGGTGGATGGAGCATCCCACAGGAGTGCAGAGGGGCCCCTCACATGCTCAGCAGAGAACCTGGAAATAGACTGGAAGTACTTCCAGTCCACTTCTAGGTCTGCTGGGGAGCGTGTGGGGCCCCCCCTGTGCCCCCCCAGCTCAATGATTGGCCATGGGGGGACCTTGGGTGCCCCTCCCAGACGCAGGAGGCACCAGTCACTGATCTGGGGGGTTGCGGGGTGGCCCCCTTATGCACTCCCCAGCGGACCCGGAAGTGCTTCTGGTCCACTTCTGGGTCTGCTGCCAAGCATGCTGGGGAGCCCCCCCCACTTCTGTGGGGCACTCCATGCACCCCAGCATCGCAGCATTCACAAGAGGCATGTAGAAAAAACATTTAAAGCTGTGTCTATGTCCAAATCACTGAATCTCTCTGAATCTATTCGTAGGGTTCCTATTTGGTTTGGAGAGATTAAAGGGCCCTCTGATTCGATTCAGATTCAGAGATTTGGCCACCGAATCCAGCCAAATCTCTGCTGAATTGAATCAGGGACCGAAGCTTCTCACAGCCCTAGTGGAAACAACTTGCCAAGTGCCCCTAGCTGTCCTGACCACTGTTCCAACATGTCAGAAGATGGAGTTGTTGTCCTGCTAGTTATATTGTTCAAGCCTGAACAGTGGGTTTTACCTATTTTGTAATGCTGGATGACTAGTCTGGTTTGAAAACAACTAACATAGATTTAATACTAATACTAATACCTGCCTTGAAATCTGCTACTGAACAATAACTGCTGCAATAACTAAGGAATAGAAGAATAAATTAAACCTTTTATTTATTTATTTTTTATTTTATTTTTTTTGTTATTCATCAGTCAGGTTTTGAAGCACTGTCTGATATAAATACAGGTGTGATCATTTTGGTTCATGGTCTGCTCCAATGAATGGCTGCTGAAAAGGCATCTCTGCTGAATTCATTTAATGTCAGCTACCTTACATGTTATTAAGTATGAGGCATTGAGGACTTATTTCTACTGCATTGGTACAGCAGCAGTTTGTGGCCCAATGGCCAATTTCACTTCACCTCCTGCTGCAAATACTGACTTGCCAATGTTGAACAGCTCCCAGTTGAGGTCTTATGGTATGAAGCAAGAATTGAAAGTTGCCAGGGGAGCACAAAATGCAGTCTGAAAGGGTAAAACTATTTCTTAAAAAAATATTTATCATTTTATATTACTTCTACAACAAAAAATGGAGAAGGAAACAAGTCAAAGGCAAACAAGGCTTTAGTCTGCTCCAGAGCAGTGCTGCACATGGGACAGTGAAGGCAATTATAAACTAGAAAAAGACCAAATGCTTTAAAACAGGGAACACTGAAAATTACACTTAAAAAAAAAATATAGGTGCTTCATAGCACATAGCACTCAGAGCACTTTGCAAAGGTACAAGTGGCATTACCTCATTTAGCAGTTAGAAAAGGTGAAGCATAAAATGAGGAAGTAATACATGTATTTTGGTTATTTACCACACTATTATAATGGATTCTTGCAGAACCATAAATTTTTGGATATCCATATTATAATATGGATTCTTGCAGATCCATATTATAGTAAATATAATAAATTATATATTATAATGGATTCTTGCAGAACTCTACCACTTCTACTGTTCATTGTGACAGGGGGCCTCCTGGGGCCGAACTCTGTGGCCCGCCCACCTGTCACCGTGACAGGAGGCCTACTCAGGGCCGAGCTCTTCGTGGCCCGCCCACCTGTCTCTGGGCAACCGCCCGCTTATCTCGCCCGCC
>NW_005842119.1:349401-358598 GCF_000455745.1 Alligator sinensis | reverse complement strand
CTCTCTCTCATCCTCGGGCCTCACCGTGCCACTACTCCCCGTCCTCTCAGGGGCAACCGCAGCACCACGCCCTGTACTCCATACACTCTCTCGGGGTCCGTCCTCTGGGTCCCTCCAACATAGGGTTACCCATCCGGTGGTGGGAGCTAGGGGTTAAGGCGCCCCAACCCGCCTTTCACCGGGGCGATCACTGGCCTGGCATTTCCTGGGGCTCCCGCGCCACTGAGAGCCCCACCAGACCACCCACTCCCGGCAGGGTGCAGTTTCAGGTCATGCCCAGGACCAGGAGCCTCCTTACCAACCCCTTGCAGCTCCCCCTCACCTCCAGGTGATCTCAGCAGCCATCCAGCCAGGCGATGTTGCTGCCTAGCCTCCTGCAGCCAAACTGCCCTGTTTATATAGGCAGCCCATGTCTCAAAATGGCTGCTCTCGTCAGGCACCTGGAGGCTGCCAGCTCTAGGCCCTTAAAGTGGCAGAGACACCCTGTGCTCTGCCACATTCATAATCAGTGTTTGATATTTCCTGGGGCAATTTCCTGGGACTATAGAGTCATCATCTCTTTGTCCTTAAAAATTCCATTCATACTCAACTGAGATACAATTCTCTTATTTTCATACAATCACAGAAAATTAGGGATGGAAGGGCCCTCAGGAGGTCATCCAGTCCAACCCTCTTCTCAAGGTAGGAAGATCCCTAACTATAGTATCCCAGCCAAGGTTTTGTCTAGCCAGGTCTTGAAAACCTCCAAGGATGGAGATTCCATAGCCTATCTGGATAACCTGTTCCAATGCTTTACTACCCTCCTAGTGAGAAAGTTCTGTCCTATTATCTAACCTAAACTTCCCTTGCTGCAACTTGAGACCGTTGCTGCTTGTTTTGCCATTTACCAACACAGAGAACAGTCTAGCTCCATCTTCTTCAGAACCCCCCTTCAGGTAGTTGAAGGCTGCTATTAAATCCCCCCTCAGTCTTCTCCTCTCTAGACTAAATAAGCCCAGTTCCCTCAGCCTCTCTTCAGAAGTCATGTGCCCCAGCCCCCTCACCATTTTCATTGCCCTCCACTGGACTCTCTCCAATTTGTCCACATCCTTTCTGTAGTGGGGACCCCAAAATGGGACACAAGTACTCCAAATGTGGTCTCACCAGTATGCAATAGAAGGGAAGAATCACTTCCCTTGATCTGCTGGCAACACCCCCACTAATGCAGCCCAGTATGCCATTAGCCTTCTTTGCAACAAGGGTACACCGTTGGCTCAAATTCAGCTTACTGCCCACTGTAGCCCCCAGGTCCTTTTCTGCAGAGCTGCTGCTTAGCCAGTGAGTCCCAGCCTGTACCAATGCATGTGATTGATTCATTCCAAGTGCAAGACTTTGCATTTATCCTTACTGAACCCCAAGAGATGTATTTTAGTAGAAAACCTCCAATTTGTTGTGGTCTGTCTTAATCCTAGCCCTTACCATCCAGTCCCTCTACAACCCCCCACAACTTGGTCTCATCTGAAAACTGGCTGGGGGTGCACTGCATTCCATCTTCCAGACTGTTGATGAAGACATTGAACGAAAATGGCCCCTGGGCCAACTCCTGGGACACTCCATTTGATACAGCTGCCAACTAGACATCAAGCCATTGGTTATTTCCCTTTGAGCCTGATGCTCCAGCCAGTTTTCTATCCACCTTATACTCCATTCATCCAATTCATACTTCCTTAGCTTGGTTGTGAGAATGTTGTGGGAGAATGTATCAAAAGCCTTGCTAACGTTATGGTATATTACATCCACTGGTCCCCCTGCATCCACAGAGCCAGTCATCTCATCATAGAAGGCAATCAGGTTGGTCAGGCATGCTACCTGTTTCTAATCACCTTCTCCTCCAAGTGCTTAGAAATAGATTGCATGAGGACCTGCTCCATGAATTTTTCAGGGACTGAGGTGAGGCTGACTGGTCTGTAGATCCACGAATCCTCCTTCTTCCCTTTCTTAAAGATGGGCACTAGATTTGATTTGCCATTTTCCAATCATCCTGGACCTTTCCCATTTACCATGGGTTTTCAAAGATAATGGCCAGCATCTCTGCAATCACATTGGCCAACTCCCTCAGCACTCTGGGGTGCATCTTGTCTGGCCCCATGGACTTGTACACGTCTATCTTTTCTAAATAGCACCTAACCTGTTTTTTCACCACTTAAAGGAAAATTTTGTCTTTGGAACAATCATATAAATATTGTAGAGCAGCAAGCAGTTACTTTTGGGAGCTGTAGGCCATAAGTACCAAGCTTTGGCCTGATGGGCTTTGTTAGCATTCTGGCAATGGTGAACTGCACCTGTGCTGCAGGCATGGTTGGGGAGAAGTGTCAGAAGGGCAGTTTCCAATTGCCCAGTCCTGGGGCAGATGCTTGGCACCCAACCCCTGGAAAAGGCAGAACCCCCTACCACCAATGTGCTACTGAATCCCTCAGCTCCAGATCTTGTGGCTTCACAGACCAGAACCTGCCCACAGGCCACATGTTACCAATCCCTATTTCAGAGAGTTGTGCCCATATCACCAACAAGGTGGTGGCAACAGCAGAAGCAGCAAGGGCATGGTATGGGAAATGTCTGGGATTTGTCAGATTGAGCAAAAGAGCTGGGTTGGACTTCTCCTGGATCTCCTACTGCATCCAGTATGAAGTGTCAGCAACTCATTCCCATTCTTTGTGGTAACTGTCTTTTTCTGTGGTCAGCTAATATATTCAGTCCTATACCTCCAACAGCATCATATGCTGCTGTAGTTCAGGATAAAACCCTGAACCCTGATGAAGAAGATGGAAGTATTTATAATTGCACATAATAAAAAAGTTTTTACCTTAAAAAACAACAAAAACAAAAGACCTAAAGACTATAATTTAGGTTATAGTCAAGTACTTGGAAAAATTTCAGAAATGCCAGATCTATCCCCAGATCTCAGGGAAACAGAGTTGGGGGTAATACAGTCCCTTTGTGCATCTGATACAGTCTTTTTTCCACAGGATGCCTGCCTCATTCAGTGCACAGACTGGACACACAATGAGGCACCATTAAGATTTCATGGACATCTGGCATTTCCTAATCAAGCATTTCAGGTGCTTGATTTTGCAACCCATCTCTGTCTCTCTCTCACTCTTTAAATATAAAGTTCTTGTAGTAAGCATAATAAGCTACCACATCAATATTAGTGGGTAGATTATTCATGTTTTTGTTAAGTATTTAAAGATACTTTGACTTTACCCTTGTGCTTTGCAACATACTCATAGTATCCCCAGTCATCTATTAATATATGTATTATAAAAGCATATTAAGAACTTTAAGCCTTCCCTGCCTTCACTTGTCCTCCCTGTTATTTTTTAAGTTCCTGTCCTCTGAACCGAACAGACAGATCTTTAAGTCTGTGCAGAGTCAGACTGAATCCAGTGAGGATTTGCTCAGGTGTAAAGGTCCTCCTCACGAAGGGGAACTTACAGGATAAAGGCTGTTGATGGCTCATTTTACAAGGCAGTTACTTCCTTCCTGTCTATTTGATAATGGCCCAACACTCTGTGAAGGCTGCAGTAATATAAATGAGGCACATATTATAAGTGTTGAGGGAAATTAAATTCTGTACTATAAATACGTGAAATTTAAATGGATTTCAGTTGAAACCTCGCTTGCGTATCCCAGGGAAGTATTTGGGCCTTTACTTATTCATGTGTACATTAATGAGTTAATCTTCAAAGGCCTTGTTTAATGCTCAGTGGTTATTCTTAGTGGAAAATGACCTTTAATAAAACTATGGAAATATGGGATGTCCAGTCACACCTTTTATAGGCATGTTCTTTAGCAAGACTCATGGAAATGAGTACAACTCAATACCCAATAGAGATCTAAATGATTTTAATGTACAGGCACGGGCAGATCCAGGATTTTGTAAAGGGGGGTGTCAGAACAGCAATCAGCACAGTGCAGGGGTGACTCCCACTCCTAGCACCCTTCTCACTAGGGCAGGCAAACTACACTATGGGAGTAGCAGCCAGGGCTTTTCTTAAGTCCCTGAAACAGGTGAGTATTCCAGGGCCTGGCCATGATCAATGGCATACCCCTCCCCTCCCATTCCCCCGAATCCCCATCTGCCATTGCTACTGTTCCTGGTAGAACTGCTTCTGCCCCACTCCAGCTGGGCTGTGCAGGAAGTGGGGCTCAGCTGGGGCATGGCAGTAGAAGGTAGGATCACTGAACCTGCTCCAAGGCTATTGGGTACCACTTGGATTGCAGAGAAGGGAACCAGACAGGGAGGGGAAACCTACCCACTGCTACCACTGTAGCCCAGCTCCCCTTGCAGCCCAGCTGGCATGGGGCATAAGTGTCTCTGAGCCCCTCCCAACACCCCCTGGTCAGTAGGAAATGGTGGGTATAGTGGTAACAGCAGGTGGGGAGGGGAAAGAACATGCCACTGAGCTCAGAGGGGAAGGAGAGGGACTTATCTGCTTCAGGGACTTAAAAGGAAAAAAAGTGCCTGCTCACTGCTTCCAAGGAATGGGCTAGATCTCCAAATCTGCTCCTAGGTACATGGCCAATTCAGTCTATATATGAAGTCTGTTAGCATATATGGAGGCAACACAGAGGTATACTTGCCCACAGAGGTGGGCAATTATTTTGGCCGGTGGGCCACATAATGAGTTTTGGTGAGCTGTGAGGGTTGCACACATAAAATCTTTCAAAAGATATAATTTTAATAAGTTATAGATAAAAAACAAATCATATACTAAAAACAAACATCTACTATAACTTATTTTAAATTTTATTTCAAAAAATATTTTTTCCTGGTTTATGTTTTTTCGAGTGGAGTATATAGAGGTGATTGCATAACAGCTCAAAATAAAGTCTTACTCTTATATTGTATGTGGGGAGGTGGGCGGGGGAAGTGTGCAGGGTAGGGAAGGTGTGTGTGGGGTGTGCGCACGTGTGTTGGGGGCTTCCCCATGCACTAGGTCCTGTGGCCTGCCAAGGTTGGGGAGGCGGGAGGGGGGCAGAGGGCATGTGCAGCAGAGCTTGCTTGGGTGGTGAGGCACAGGTGCATTTTGGGCCACAGCTGTCCCCATAGAGCTCCAGACAGGGCCGAGCCCCACCTGCTGCCACCTGGGGCAGCCTATGTCACACTCCTGCCTGCATCCACTGACTGTACTGCCTTGGCTCTGGCCCCAGCCACCATGCACAGCTTCCTAGCAAGGCCACTGCCGCAACAGCCACCCAGGTCCTGTTAAGTTCCCCCCACCTCCAGCAGCTCCTACCCCAGCACACAGGGCTCCAGCTCCAGCTCCCAGCTGCCTTCCATCCACTCGACCACCTGCAGGTGGCTGCTCATAATGCCAGGCTGGCAGACTGAATCGAAGGCAGCTAGGACCTGGAGCTGGCGCCTTGCATGCTGGGGCAGAAGCCACCTAGCTGCAGCTTCCCCCTGCCAGGCTGGGCATGTGGTAGGCTGGAGGAGGAGGAGTAGCTGCTCAAGATGGAGGGAGATGTGCAGTACCCGGCTGGGAAGCTGTGTGCACTGGATGGAGTCGGGGCTGTGCCACTGGTGGGCATGGGGCAGGTGTGGGTGGAAGCATGGCGCTGGCTGCCCTAGCAGGAATACTTGGTGCTGAGTCCCAGGGGCAGCCACAAGCCAGATAAAATCAATTGGCATGGCAGATCCAGCCCACAGACTATTTTTCCTGCCCCTGGTATGCAGAATATTTATTCATTATTTAAAAATACAAATTAGCTTCCCTTTCTTTTTCATAAATATGCTGAAGTCCTAGTTTACTCATCTATTCCTAAAATCTATGATGCTATACTTTTTTGACTACTAAGAAAAAAAAAAAAAAAAAACCCTGTTCTAACACAATATACACTATGATTGTGAGGATGTATTATTATTATTTAATGAAAGTTTAAAAAAAAAAATCTTCCTGTAATTAAGGTCAAATTCACAGTGGTGTGGACAGCATAGTAAATTCTAAGTAATCCATGGAGAATATTGGCACTAGGTAGTTTTATGAGACTTTCCATGGAAGGTTGGTATGGGAAGGTGGATTATTCCATATCCATGCTGCAGAGAAGCAACTGAAAAAAGCGAATTAAATGATCTTCTGGTTTCTGTTGCATAAGTGTCACTCTGGCTAGGTCTTTCTGCTACAGGGAGAGCTACCCTCCACTCCATTTTCCTCCCTGCCACATCAGCTAAACCAGGTGCCCCTTTAATAAAATGTCTTTCTCTTCACAACCTGTGCTTGCCCATTTCTTCTCCTCCTTTCTGTATGCTGGTGGACTGCTTAAAATAGAACACAAGTGAGCTAGTTGGGGATTGTAGTGCCAGCTATGGTAAAAAGCCACTTCAAGCAAAAAACTGATTAGGAGCAGCTTAGGTGTTGCATGTTTATGAGAAACAAGACCAACCACAGATCCCTCTTCAGCTGCCTAAATAATAAATGGCATATATTAGATACAATAATGCCTTTCCTAACAATCATTTGTGTTCCTAGTTTTATTTTTAAAAGAAAGGACATTGAAGGGAAAACGAGGAAGAGAATTCATTTTTTGGTTCCAAGGATTCCAATTTCTATTCACTTGACAAAGTCCAAGTGCAGTTACTCTATGCATTGTAAGAACACGTTAACACCCCTTGTACCTGTCCTCCTTGAACATACCTTGAGCTGAAGCATGCTACATTTGATAGAGAACTTAAAAGAAACAGGATATGACAAAACAAAAAGTATTTGCTTCTATCTATTTCATTAGGGCTGTTTGAAAATTTACTGTCCAAAGCATTTTTCTTGGACAACTGGTTTTCAGTGAAACACCAGCCCCCCACCCCAAAAAAGTGTGTCTACATTCTGTAGCTTTTTTAAACAATGAAAAATCAAAACAAGGATGCCAAAACTGGGGCAGGGGCTAGGGAGGCGGGGTGAGAGATTCTGCAGGACCTCATGAGAGTTGCATAATTTGATTTAGTTGTGTAATGTCCCTACTTTCTTCTATGTGCCCTGTTTCCCAGATGGGCAATATCTCCCATGAGTCACGCTATTGGATCAAGCAAGAAGGGAAACCAGAGTGCATCATGGAAGATGTTGTCCATCCAGAGCTCCCAGACCATAGAGGAGAATGGAGACATGAATCACCCAGCTACCACTCCCATAACAAATCTTAGCTCGTGACATTTTTCCAATCCACTCACACAGTGTTAGAATACAACTCGAAGTAGAAAACATGGAAATGCAGCAAATTGAATGTGCCTATCAACCTTCCCCATTTTTTTTTTTTTACCAATTTCTTCCCATCCTTCCTCTCATACTGCTTCTCACTTCTGTCTCATCTTGTTTTCCTAGTTTGGGCCCTTGAGCTTGGACTTGCCCTGAAGAGAGTTACAAGCTAAATTAATGTAAGATAAAACCAGAGAATAATAGTCAATAGGCAGGAAGGACTAAGGCAAGAATGATGCATCTCTGCACACTGTCTGATAGATCCATTATCTCTCTCTTTCCCTCTGTTAGAGGATAAAAGAAAAAATGTGCTGGGTCCTTCACACTGTCATTCTTGGGTTTGGATATAAAGCTACAGAGTAATTCTATCTATTATGCTGTTCAAATGCAGGCTGAGTGGGTGTCCAAGCATGCACAACTCATACATGCCAGAGTAATTTTCTTTAAGGGTCATTGTTTTTTTTTTAACTGTCAAACATAGTAGCTACTCTTTCTGAGGGCTTTCTTCAATTAATTACAGATGTGTTTTCACTAGGTGATATCCTTAAGCACTATTTTCTATAGCTGCTTTGTAAATCACAAGACTACCACATTCAGAGATTTTCTATTTAAGAGCTTCTACATTAAGAGCTTTTACATATTAATATAATAAGAAAGGTTAACAACCCCCTTTCATTAATCTGTTGGATTGCTAAAATTCTATTAATTTCTGCTATCTAGTCTAGGTATAGTGTTTTCAAGTGCACAGCCTTTTTTTTAAAGCAAAGGTCAATCATTCTGAGATGGTTAATAGTTATTTCACTGCCCATGTAGGAGGTCATATTGATTACACTTGAAGATAGTATTTTTTTTTTTTTTTGCTTTGTACCTATTTATTCACTGTATTACTAATGCTGTATAAAAGCAATGGTAAGAGTTAATACCAAAAAGGTGAGCAATCTCATTGCTTTAGCTTCCATGTATAGGTTTTCCTTCACTTTTACAAATAATGATTTATGCAAAGTCACCAAGACAGCTATTGCTTCCATTGTGAAGTTTATTATCTCCAAGATGAACAGACAAGTCATTAAGTTCTCATAGAAGGATTAGCTTAGAGAAAGATCTTTGCATTGTGATTTTCTGGTTACATGGTTCAATACAATGATGGTTTAAGGAAGTAAAAAGCCAATTTTAGCAATGTCATTATGGGACACTGTATGTCATCAATAGGCAGTTATAAGTACTATAGCTGATAAGAGTTACCTCTCCATTAAAGGATCTTTCATGTACCAACTGAGTAACACATGAAAATAATTTATGAAGAATAGTGTTTAGAATTTATCTTTCATATAACCTAAAAATATATTTTTCAGTTATATGTTTGAGTCTAAAACGTCTGTAACAAGACAAATCTTCTGCAGAAGATTCTTCTCATGCCATTGTGAATTTTCTCATGACAGATGAATTTTCAAAAATAACCAAGCTAATTAACCTGTTCTTAAAGAAGGAATGCTGAGCTTTTGGCTCCAGCACTAATCCAATATATATTTTCTTTCCTGTATTCATAAAAAGACATATGATCCTCTCCGGTATATTATGTAGCAAGTTATTTGATTCCATTGTAAAATAAACATAACCTTTAAAATTTGCATATTCACAAGTTATTAAACAAGTTTAGGAAAAAGCAAGAAGGGAAAACCCTTTGATCAGGTTTCTTGGCTAGCTTGTTATCAGACTAATAACACATTGCTCTCCTATGCAAAATGCTCCAATTGGGGAGTACCCTTTGATTCCTGGTTCTGGATATCAGGTGCATCTAAGGTAAAATGCTTAGGGCCAGATTCTCTAGAAGTCACTTGTGAATTCACCCTTTGCAGAGAAACTTCACTGGCATGAAGCTGGCAGAAAAGATGCTGCTACGTCTTAACCAATGTGCCCCATTATGGTACTTACTGGGGAAGATCCAGGGGCATGACAGATGGAGGAGGA
>NW_005842119.1:325265-349370 GCF_000455745.1 Alligator sinensis | reverse complement strand
GAAAGAGTGGAATTTTGCTAGATACAGTCATCTGCTAGTAAAAGGACCTTGAGGCAGCCCCAGCCCTGAATGAGAGAGGACTCCCTGCAGCCACCACGCTCAATTACACCCTTAGTACAATCCAGTCTCTCATTTCTAAGGCTGGAGGAACTACCAGCTGGATAAACAAAGGATTCTTTGCTGGAGTTATGATTTTCATACCCCATAGAGCTCAACAACAAGTAGAAGTTTTTCCTGTGACTTGCACCCTGATGCAGTAGGAAAGCTCATGTGTTTCAGTGATCTTGAGACCTATGCGGGTAGAAGACATAATCCTTGGCGTTGCTGCTCAAGTCACAAAAGGTCAAAAGGAAGGGGCCAGACAGACACAGTACACTGGTTCTCCAGACTGGAACTTGAACAATAAATCAACCACTTAGTCACATAAAAAGGTAGGTTAGAGAAACACAGTAAGGTAGACATTCCAGCAAACTGTTAGGATATCAGAGCAGTGTTTGCCCTCTATGATCCTGGGCAGACATTAAAACAATGGCAGGACTAGGATCAAAGGAATTTTATGCCCTATCCCAAATGTTATGCCTTTTGCCAGGCCAAACATGCAAAACAGGAGGTGTGATGCTTGGGATAGGGCATAAAATTCCTTTGATCCCAGTTGTGCCACTGCAGAGCTGCCCCCAGTGCAGGCATGCAGATCTTGTAGGGGATGGTTGTCCTAGACCCAGAGCTTCCTCCAACCTGCAGCAAGTTCGAGAAGTAGAGCCATCTGAGACTAGCATGACAAACAGCTGATTTTTAGACCCAGACACCAACCATCCCAGGCCAAGACATGTTCTAGTTAAGGACTAGAACATGGGTAATCTGGCCTACTGGTTAATCACCACAGGTGCAATCCAGGTCAGGCTCCCAAGAAGCTGGGGGCCCAGTGGGGTCTAGCATCAGAAAAGTAATCAAGAGCCATAGTCAAAGTCAAGACAGGCCAAAAGTCAAACCAGGGTCAGAAGTAAGATCCAGAGACAGCATCTGCCAAGAATTAGACCAGGAGCAAAACCCAAAAGCCAGAGCCAAAGGTCAAACCAGAATCAAGAGCAAGCATTAGGATCTGCCAAAGGTTCTACCAGAATCAGAAGCCAGAGCAGAGTCAACCCAAAGAAACAGCCAGGAAGCACACAGAAGATCAGGAGCAAAAACTTCCACTTTTGCTCTGACAAAGGTATTGCATGCTGGACCTGGCTTTTAAGAGCTGGGTCTGTTGCATGTGGCTTCATGGGATTGGCTGCCCTGATTGCTTCATTCCAGCTAGGGCCAGGGCAGTGGGTCTGGGCTCTTTGTAAATGGTGCTTGTTCAGTGGATGAATTGCCATGTATCCTTGATTGAGACTGACTGGGTCCAGAGCTTGACTCTGCCTCATTACACCTGGATGGTCAAGAGCCAGGTCTGACATTAAGATAACAGTTGCCCCCAGGACTGCCCAGCTGGTTGTTTGGTCTTTAGAAGTCCTGGGGCCCTGGGATCAGGGAGTGTCTCCCTGATCCCAGGGCTCCCCTGCCACAAAACCTCTAAAAGCCATGTGTTCAGCCCAGGTCTCTGCACCCTGATATTGTAAAGTGCCTTGCCCTAGCAGCCCATTTTTGGCATCTAGACTGGAGCTGTCCTCATCCCGATGCCAACCTCCAGACCCATGCCAATGCTGATAACCAGCTGATTGTCAGCATCAGCAGATAGGTGGCTGGTGATCTGGGGGAAGGAACACTGCACTTTGGGATTCTGGAAGACCCAAGAAAGACCTATCTCCCCATGTGATATGCCATGCATTCAAATTAAAGCTTGATAGAAACTAGCTAGAAACATTTTATACATTTTTCAAGCAATGTTTTCTGGCTGGTTAACCATTTTTATTGTGCAATAATTACTTTGTATGTATAGCATGTCTAAATTTATTGTGCAATTAATTACACAGTTAATGTAACACATATCAGGAGTCTAAGTGACAGTATATGGCAAGGAATAGATTCAGTACATATGACAAGGCTTATGTACCCTCACATACAAAAAAACACTTGCAATCTGCTGCCATGTAATAGCTGCTCAGAAACCTATTTCTGAAGAAAGAAAAGCTATGCTGCATAGGAGAACAGAGGGGACTGCATCTGAAAATGGCTATGAGACACTGTTAAACAGAAATCCTTTCAGAAAAGCTATTCTAATTCCAAATGTGGTATATGCTGAGCAATTTGAAAGGTATGATAGAGGATAGAAAAAGTTCTACCTTTATTAGGCAGACGAAAAAAAGAGTCATGACCCATAGGTACCTGAAAAGTCAAGGTACCAGTTATTTCTCAGTTTTTCAGCTTTGTTCTTGAGGCAGGCAATCTCCTTTTCTGATTCCAATGGGAGCATTACAAGGCTTCTTTAGGCCTAAGGATGCTTTTAGCTCAAAACTTCCAAGCTGCATGCTTAAAGTTGGCTCTTCTTTGCCTGACTCTGTAAATCAATGTGTATCTATTGTCCTGAATTTAAAAAATGCTGTTTTCAGTAGGAACATTATGCCTAAATGTAATCAGCCATGAGTAGCAGACTTCCCCAAGATTCAAGCCAAGCTTCTGTGTTAAACTTACCTTACCAGCAGCAGCACTCTCAAGGAGTCTACACTGCTCCAGGCTGCTTCCTGTACCAGAAGCAGTATAGCCACATCCACTCTGTACTTTGTGTCGGTTAATTAATGCTAATGAGTTGAAGAGTAAATTCCCCATCTCATGCTAATTAACCTGTCTTTGGTTCTGACTGTGCATGTACTTGAGAGTACCACTGTTATGGATAGTAAGTTCATTCTGTAGACATGAACTTGGGGTGTAATTCCTTTGGCTGCTTAAGAGCCAGGTAGGTCAATATTAATATACAAATCATGGGAAAGAGATGCCTGTCCTATTATAGAGATTAACCTCTCTTAGTGAGTAAGAAAAAAAAAGGGGGAGGGGCACAGTTTCTGGTAATTTTAGAAAATATGTTTGTCACTTCTGCTTGATATGAACCAAATCTGGCTCTGCATTCATGTCTTATATATGTTCCCATTTCAGTGCCTTAAAGACATTAAATGAGCTGGAAATGTGTCTTTTTCTTCTTGTGCCCTAGACTTATACTGCACAGAGACCATTTGATCCAGGTATACCAGATAGTAGAATCTGTCAAAAAAATTATCAGAGTAGACATTTTAAACTCATGCCCAATTCTCTTTATTCACTGACTCCAGTGACAGTTGTACCTAATTAAGCCAAAGCTAATTTGGACTACATGGAAATATTCATCACCTCATCAACTTCAGCAGGTCCAGGATGGTAAGGTTCTAACTAACCACTTAAGAAGAGAGAACAGCTGAATTAAAAACACCGTATCTTTATTTTTTCTGTTATTTTAGTAGGAAGACTAGAAATCTAGTTAGAAATAGCAATACATATAATTTGCAGTAGTAGTTAATACATGTAGTTTGCCATAGTAGTTAGAAATAGCAATACATATAATTTGAAGTATTATTTGAATTTTGCTAGAGATGTTTTATAATTAACATTCTCTCCTCAAAACATTGTAACCTTAAAAAAAAGCATACAAAATTATATTTGTGAAAAGAAAGTTTTAATAGTAAAAAACATTTTTTCATGCTTTTTTTTCTTATATTTTCAATGACATAAAGATCTTCTGAGTCAGAATGTTTAGACTTGAAAAGATTTTACAGGTAAGTAGGCTGCAAGTATTTTTGAAAGACCTACATTGTGTATACGTCGAGAAGAAACTGACTTTAAAAACTGGGCTTCATTGTTTTCCTGCAATTTTTATTCGAATTTTTAATGTATTTTTTCTCAGTTTTTAAGATATTTTGGATTTGGTAAATGTTCCTCACTATATATTCTACAGCTCTACTCATAACATATAATGAATAGCCCTTTGAATGAATAGCACAACACAGTCCATGTTGTTCTCAATTTATTCATTATATTAGCAAATTTACTGCAATAGTTCCACAATAATCAGTCCAGCCAACTAAGTAAAATATTAGGCATAAGCCAATAGGCTTGCCACCTACAAAGTACTTATTGGCATATGCCCAGTGCTACACTAAACATGGCTACAGTACCATATATTCATTCTTGTGCATAGAACATACAAAGCAGGTACAATGTACTTCATTGCGGTGCTCCCTACTAGTCTTTTTGGGTGTCAGCATGGATTTTTTTTAAGTTTTCAGCACATTAAACAGTGCTATTTTTTGTAAAAGAAAAAGAGTGGGTTTTTTTGCGGGGGGGGGTTGTTTTTGTTTTTTTTACAAAATGTACTCGTTATCTACAGCTTGTGGTAGCACTTAGAAATATCTGGCTTATTTTCCATAAGCCAGAGACTATACCAATAACCAATATGTAACAAAGAGAAGGCGCTGCCCTGAAAAGCTTACATTTAAGTGTAAAACTAATGAGAACAGTCTTACAGATATAGAGAGTATGCACAGACATTACATTTAGATCAGCCTAACTAGGGCTAGCTTGATCTAAATGCACATCTGTGCAGACATTCAGGGGTTTTAAATTTAAGTTAGTAGGTGAATTAATTTGGATCAGGAAAAAATCAACCTATTCTCTCAAATGTCTGCATGTGTTCAGAATGCAGCCCCTGGGCTGGGAAGGCTCAACCACTTGCCCTATCCCTAGGGCTTGTGCTTCCTACTCCCATGACCCTGACTGGTTTATTTTACCTCCCCATCCCTCCTTCTGAAGACCCACATAGTCCCCCCCGCACCTAGACCTGCCAAACTCACTCAAGACCTGCTAGCACCAACCCCCGATCCTGCCTGCCCTTCCACACACTTCAAGTTGCTTACACTGCAGCTCCTGGCACGGGCCAAAAACTGTACATGCCACTCTATGATCATGTGACTTAAAACAAGCCATCTGATTGTAGCCCAGGTGCAGTGAATGTGTGTGTGTATCCATAGCGAATGGACAGAGGAATCCAAGATAACAATGTTATGGGTATGACCAATGTGAACAGTATATACATTTCATCACTGTGAAGTATTTTTAAAGCATTTATAGCCAGGATGAGTTTGTGGTATTACCCACAAAAGAGAGTTTCATAAACAAATTGTAGTTAGTTACAATATCTTTCTAAGAAAGGTAGAGGGAAGATGCTGGCAAACAATACAACAAGAACATTGAAGCTAGAAAAGGAGAGTGGAGGAAAAAAAATGGTGACTACTTGACTTCTGAGAGGCCCAGGGACATAAAAATCAAAGTTAATGTGGTTTGTCTTCCAGCCCTAGAATAGCCTGGTAATCACTGAAAAAACATCATTAATTTTAATGTAATTAAATATAATTAATAAGATAATTCCAGGAGTGTGTGCTGCTGAGAGATAAAGTCAGACCTTGGGTGTGACCTATGGGCTGATGTTATCTCAAGACATCTCATGTTCTCTTATTCTTATTGAGCTACAAAAAAAATATTTTTTCTTGCTAATAAAAATGCATTGTTTACATTTACAATAAAAACAGCACCAAAGTGAATAAGATCATATAACAAGCTGATCACAAAACTACTGAGTCCATGATAGAGGGAGAAGGTATAGGAAAACACAAATTGTGAGTATAATTTGTCAAACATGAAAACAATTTATCCTGTAAAAACTGAACATGAAAATTTGAAAAAGGCTCAATAAAAGGATCAGCAAAATGTTGTAACGAAGAAGATATAGCTTGCTACAACCTTCCCCATAAATGACTGCAGTTTTGTACCATCCAGAAGGAGAAGATTAGGCTTAAACAAAATATTTTGGGGTGCTGACCAGCAGGGCTGTGTGAAGCTTTAGTCCCTGATTCAATTCAGCAGAGATTCAGCCCAATTCGGTGGCTGAATCTCTGAATCTGAATTGAATCAGGAAACCCTTTAATCTCTCCAAATTGAATTGGAACCCTCTGAATTGATTTGGAGAGATTCAGAAAGATTCAGTGATTTGGATATAGATGCAGCTTTAAATGTTTTTTTTACGTACCTCAAAGTACCAGGCAGCTCATGAATGCCGCAATGGTGGGGCAGATAAAGCATCCCACAGAAGCACAGGGGGCTCCCCAACATGCTCAACAGCAGACCCAGAAGTGGACCAGAAGCACTTAGTTATCTTTCTGTGTAGTGACTGAAGTCTTGGAGCACTGAAAAACACTTAACACATTTATAATCCCTGTCATTTGAAACAAGAGTTGCAATGTGCAAATTAACCGTACAAAAATAAAAACATTCTACTAACTTGTCTCTGATGCCACCATGAAAGTACTTAAAAATGACCCAAGCTACTGAATTGGCTCTGAGTGTAATTGTAAAAGTTCAAGAAGATTTTGTTAGCTACAAACTAATTTCACCAAATGTACTGGTTCTCAGAGTTTCAAAGAGTTTTAACTTAGAAGACCTTTTCTTCATACACATCAACAATAGAAAGGGTTTAAGTTTTATTTTCACCTTTGAAGTATCTTCAGTAGTCATGAACATCATCTTCTGATCCATTTGACTGCAGCAACAATCTGCTCCTGAGCTTATATGACATGGAGGATATGTTTCTTGGGTATACTTGGGTATATGTTCTTCAATATACTTGAAATAGCAATTTATTTTTAGTGTCCTACCTGAAGGATTTCCTCTCTGTCTATGATATACTACCATTGCTACAGTCAACAGTGGTGTTTTACTTCAATTTACCTTATTGGGGACAAGGGATGGCAGGGTATTCTCTGTCAGATCTTCAAGAATCTAGAATTTGCTCCAATTACTTTATCCAAAATAATTTGAATTTGTGACTTTCTGGGAACACTGCAAAACACTCCTTTTTGAGAGAGTTTTGGAGAGGGAAAAGGGCACAACCCCTGCATGGTGGAGGTGGTAGGTGACTAGCTGGGAATTTTTCTCTGAATGTGCTCATGATAATGCTGCTAATATTCAATTTAATTGTATTTATTGTGTCATTGATTATAGGAGAGCGCCTTGAACTTTGTTTTTATTATTTTAAGTCTAATAAAAATAGATGATGGATTAAATACAGGACTTCATAACTATAAAACAGGCCTTAGCTCTACAGTGAATAGTTGTAGACCTTGGATACATGTTCATTTTTACATACCTCGAAGTACCAGGCAGCTCATGAATGCCTTGAAGGTGGGGCAGATAAAGCGTCCGACAGGAGCACAGGGGGCTCCCCAGAATGCTCAGCAGCAGACCCAGAAGTGTTCATTGTAGTGCTACATGTGCCTCAGCTTCTCTGCCACTACTGCTGTTGGGGCACCAGTTACCCAGCAGCAGCCATGGTAGGCTTATTTATCCCTGCCACAGTGGGGGGTATACAATGCTGGTCTCCTTGCTGTGGTTTGGCAACTTGCCACAGCAAGGAGAGTTTTGGATGGGCTGCAGCTCTGCTGCTTGCAAGCTGTCGGAAAGCTAGCTATACCCAGTTCTCCTTGCAATGGAATTGCAAAGGATTGTGGGATGCTGAGGGATCAAGAGACCCCCGTACTGCTACATGAAACTGACCACGGTACATGTGGTGCTTCAGACAACATCCAATTTGGACCAGGAACATTTTTGTGGCAGATTCCACATTATTGTGGCAGACATTCTATTTTTGTAGGACAAGAGACAGCACGAAAATATATGCCTTTGCTTTTTGTAGCACCAAAAGGTCTTATATAGTGCAATAAGTGTAACATGTGTCCAAGGCCATATGATTTGTTTCCCTGTAATGTTTAAGAGGATCATAAAAGACTCAGATTTTTTACATGCAGGTTTACATATTGCTGCTACTGTAGATCAGATTCCTAGCCCCTGTCAAATTTCATAGATTTCATAGACATTAGGGCTGGAAGGGACCTCGGAAGATTATCGAGTCCAGCCCCCTGCCCTGGGGCAGGAAGTCAGCTGGGATCACAGGATCCCAGCAAGAAAAATATCCAGGTTTCTCTTGAAGGCACTCAAAGTAGGTGCTTGAACCACCTCCAGTGGCAGGCTATTCCAGATCTTGGGCGCTCAGACAGTAAAGAAGTTCTTCCTTATGTCCAGCCTGAAATGTTCTTGCAGGAGTTTATAACCATTCGACCTCGTCATCCCTTGATTTGATTCAGCCAAATTGGATTTGAAGATTTGGTGCCGATTTGGAGATTTGACCATAGACTAAACAGGCAGCAGTCCTCAACCACACTGGACACATCTGCCTCCAGCTGCTAAGTCTGTTGGGGTGGGTGGAGTTGGGAGGGAAGGGGCGTGGGGGGGCAGATCAATGCCTCCACAGTGAGGGAGTGATTGGGGCTGGGACAAGCTGTACAGCCAGGGTGGAGAGGTGTAGGGCTCAGGGAGAAGGGGGCTCCCGCCACTGCAGGCTGACTTTTGGTAGGGGCCTGAGAGGATGTTGTTTTTTGACTTTTCAGAAAAAATCACTACGTATTTAAATTCAGCTACTGTTGCTCCTGGCAACATCACACAGGAGGATTAAACCTGCCTCTTCCAGCCAGCATCTTTGGGCCTACAACCTATCCATAACTACAAGGACCCTTTCAGCAGCCAAATTTCAATGTGAATCCAGTTTTCATTTTTTTCTAATTTGAAGGGGGACTAGTTAAGATATGTATAATATTTTTATATATGCTGATTTTTGGAAGCTTTATTGCTAATGAGCAGGGATCCTGGTTTTCTGTTTTCGACAGAACATCAGAAAACCAGGGATTTCCTATTTTTATGAGAGAAAACACGGATTTTCCCTTTTAGAAGAGAAACCACAATTTCCCCCTTTTGCAAAGAGCTCTGCAGGCTGGCAGAGTTCCAGCCTACAAGGGCTGTTTGCAAAAGGGGTGGGGAAACCCTCAACCCTGCCGGGAGGGGAAAGGAGAGGGAAAGATCAGTGCCCGACACTCATATTTACTGGAGGCTGCTTCAGGCTCACTCCTCTTGCTAGAGGTAAGTGCGGTTTGGGGGTTGCAGGGCAAGCTGGGGAGGAAGCTGGCTAGGGGCTGAGGAAGCAGGAAGGTTTGAAGTCAGCTGGGCACTCTGGCTGGGAGGGGGTTTGCAGCCTCTCTGCTCCTGGTCAGAGTGTTTGGCTGGCTGGAAACCCCCGCTGCTCCCAGCTGGCTGCAAACCTCCCCACGCCCTCAACCCCCAGCCAGCTTGGGCACACCCCAGCTGGGGGGTTGCAGCTGGCCAGGAGTAGCAGGGGTTTGCAGCCAGCTGAGCACTCTGGCTGGGAGCAGGCAGGCTGCAAAACCCCTCCCAGCCAGAGTGCCCAGTCAGCTGCAAACCTTGGGATGCAAACACTGTACTCCCCACCCTGCTGCCCTCCCCCAGGCTCTCCAGAGTGCAGCATTTGCGACTGGTGCAGCAGGCCACAGTGGAGCCATGCACCAAAGCTACCTGCTACTGCAAGCTCCATGCTGCTCTGGGCACACTTATTTCTGCATGCATGGGGGCAGTGTAGATCCACCCTGCCCCCCATCCCCCACACAGATCTGGGGGGCGCGGGTCCCCCCTGCCCTGCAGGAGTGCATGCTGCCACTGGGAGCCAGCCCAACTGAGCCTGCACCAGGCAGCAGCAGGGGGGAGCCAACTCGTGCTCCTGCTCATGCTCCTGCTGTAGCAGCCACTGCCTTCCGTTGGGGGCAGGGGATTGCAGACCTGGGTCCCTGACCCCACAGCCCTGGCAGCTGGGGGCCCCCTCCAGCAGGGCTGGGGGGCAGGGGTTGTGGGTGAGGGGCAAGGGACACAAGCAGGGCTGGGGAGTTGTGGTGGGGGGGGTGGTGAGGGACACCAGCAGGGCTGTGGGGGGCATTTGAATTTTAACCACAGATTTGGGAATTTTTATCAGAGAATTTGCAATTTTTTATCAGAGAATTTGTGATTTTTTATCATGGAAAACCAGGATCCCTACTAATGAGAAAGAAATTGGACAAAATTCAGTGTCTAATATTGAGTTTGTTTCCACGAGATTTCTTGGAAAGAAAAGAAAGATGTCATTTTTTATATCCAAGAGGTAAAGACCTCTCAACACAATTTTAATATCATATTTATTTGATTATAAAAATAGAAGCTTTGTTTAACATGCACCTGTGGACTTTATAAGTCAGAAATGCATTCAGAAATACCAGTATTAGATGAGTTTCAGTAATTAGAATGGTGGTATACTCAGAACTGTATTAAACTTCTTTTTAGTTAATATTAATTTTTGGCTCTGTCTCTTTTCTAAGGTTTTCAGAGTTTGAGCTTTTGCTCCTAATCCACGGGAAACATCATTTGTTAAAACTAATAGATATTTTAGAATCTGACATTTTCGAAGGAATACTTCACAGGTCATACATCAAGAATAATACACTAATAAGAGTAACTCTCTTAGAATACGAAGGTGATTGCAAGCTCTGTCCAGGATCAAATATGCTGTTTGTGCTCCACAACCTATTATTCATAATAATAAATAGAGGTCTCCTTCACACTGTCACTGGTACTAGACTAGTGGTTGGCAACATCTTCCAGCAGCAGTTTAGAATGACCCAGCTCATGCATTGGTAGGTGTGTTGCTACTAGGTCAAGGGAAGTGATTATTAGAGATCCTGGTTTTCTCTGATAAAAAAAAATCCCCATTGTTTAGATATATAAAAGTAACCCAAAATCCACATTTGGCCATGAATAATATGAAACACTACTAATATTAGTGGTGTTTCATATCAATCATGACAAAACATGGATGTTGGGTTACTTTTTTATATCTGAAAAATGGGGATTTTTTTAACAGAGAAAACCAGGATCCCTGATGATTATTCCCCTCTATTCAGCACTGATGCAGCCAAATCTGGAGTACTGTGTTCAGTTTTGGGCCCCCACTACAGAAAGGATGTGGACAAATTGGAAAGAAACCAGCGGAGGGCAACAAAAATGGTGATGGGGTTGGGGGACATGATTTATGAGGAAAGACTGAGGAACTGGGCTTATTTAATCTAGAAAAGAAGAGACTGAGAGGGGACTTAATAGCAGCCTTCAACTGCCTGAAGTGGGGTTTGAAAGAAGATGGAGCTGGACTGTTCTCAGTGGTGGCAGATGAGAGAACAAGGAGCAACAGTCTCAAGTTTAGGTTAGATATTAGGAAGAATTTTCTCACTAGGAGGGTAGTAAAATACTGAAATAGATTACCCAGAGAGGTGGTGGAATCTCCATCCTTAAAGCTTTTCAAGACCCGGATCAACAGAACTTTGGCTGGGATGATTTAGCCGGGGATGGTCCTGCTTTGAGCTGGAGCTTAGACTAGATGACCTCCTGAGGTCCCTTCCAGCCCTAACTTTCTATGATTCTGTGTTGTCAACTGTTGGTCTAGTCCTGGTGACAATGTAAAGGAAAGCTCTTATGAATGATAAGTTGTGGAGCACAATCAGGGTGTTCGGCACTAGACAGAACTTGGAATCACCTTCATGTTCTAAGGGACTGAAGGGAGTGTAGTGACTAAGGGAGTTACTCTCATTAGTGTGTTATGCTTGATGTATGACCTTTGATGTATTCCTTCAAAAATGTTGGATGAAGATAATTCCAGTTCTTGCTGACACAGTTCCAGACACACAAACTGCCTACTCATATTTGCTCATTATTTCTTTGTACTACCTAATCTAACTACATCTGTCTGTTATTATTTGTCTTGTACCCTTTCTGAGGCAGGGATGTTTTTTGTGTTCTCTCTTCGAACAATGCCCAGCACAGTGAGGCCCTAGTTAATTATTATAACTCCTAGCACTACAATAAAACCAATAATAAAAATGAGGTGATTGCATGGATCTGAAGTCACACTGATGTTCATTCATAGGCACTCCTCAAGATAGGAAAGTACCATATTAATAAAATATGTATGTTTTGACTCTAAAATGGAACCATATGCAATGCTATTAGCCCTGTGCCAGCCTAAGTTACTGATCTGAGTGATTGTAAATGGCAAAAAGGAGACTTTACAGTTCAACTGCACACATCCTTGGTCCAAAAGCCATGGAAGAAGTATAGGATTTTTTCTTAGTGACAACTTCAGCTGATTGGCATCCAGCTCCTCCTGGAGGGAGGACAAGGGCTGAAGGATCCAAACAGTGGAGAATCCATTGCATTTCTAAACTACTAGATGATGGGCTAGGAAGCCCTCTACAAGGTCTGGGAAGCCCTTTTGGCTAAACAGAGAAATCATGGTCCTCTTTAGAAAGAAGAAAGAGGTGTACGGACAATGGAAGCTTGGGACATTCCCAAAGGAGGACTATACAACAATGGCCTGCACTTGTAGGGAACAGATTAGAAAGGCTAAGGCAGAGGCTAAATTAAAATTAGCAACAGGAAACAAGGGCAACAACAAGTCCTCCTTTATGTATGTAGGGAACGGGAGAAAACAAATGGGAGTGTGGGGCCATTGCTTAACAACTCAGGACAGGTGGTTACCGGCACTCAGGAGAAAACTGAACTCCTGAATGACTACTTTACTTCGGTCTTCCACTGGGCCAAGAGGAAAATCATGCCAGAATGGTACAGAATGAGAAGGGTAAGAATGACCACCTTCCTACAATTGCTGTAGAACTGGTGTATGATCAATTAAAAAAATTAGACATATAAGTCAGCAGGACTAGATGAACTTCATCTGTGAGTGCTGAAGGAGCTGTCCAAAGTCATCATGGAACCCCTGGTGAAACTCTTCCAAAACTTGTGGAGCTCTGGAGAGGTCCCCGAGGAGTGGAAGAGGGCCCATGTTGTTCCCATCTTCAAGAAGGGGAGAAGGGAGGACTCAAGTAACTACAGGCCAATTAGCCTAACTTTTATCCCAAGGAAAATCCTGGAAAAATAAATTAAGGAGTCTATTTGTGATAGGCTTGCAGAAGGTAGGCTTTGAATGACAGCCGGCATGGCTTCATTGCAGGCAGGTCTTGTCTTACCAACCTCATCTCCTTTTATGATCAGGTAGCTCACCACCTGTATGAGAGAGAGGAGGTTGACATTGTATAACTTGACTTCCAAAAAGCTTTTGATCTGGTAAAACCTCCAATCTCGTGACAACATTGGAGGATTGTGGGCTTAACTGTGGACTTAACAGTTAGGTGGGTACAAAGCTGGGTGCGGGGTAGAAACCAGAAAGTTCTAATGAACGGATCTGTGCCATCTTGGTGAGAAGTGGCCAGTGGTGTCCCTCAGGGGTCAGTGCTTGGTCCAGTGCTATTCAACATCTTCATCAATCATTTGGATGTGGGGGTGAAGAGCTCACTGGCCAAGTTCGTGGATGACACCAAGTTATGGAGCAGCGTGGTCACACTTGAAGATAAGCTGGAGACACAGGTGGACCTAGACAGGCTGGCAAGTTGGGTGGATCGGAACCAGGTTCATTTCTCACCATTGAGAAATGTAAAGTGCTCCACCTGGGAATGAACAATCCCTTACACATCTACAGGCTTGGCAATGCCAATCTGACCAGCACTATGAATGAAAGGGATCTGGGGGTAATAATAGACCACAGTATGAACATGAGCCAGTAGTGCGATGCTGTAGTCAAAAGGACAAATAATACTCTGGCATGCATTAATTGATGCATCTCTAGCAAATCCAAGGAAGTGATTCTTCCTCTACTAAGCTTTAGTGAGATGATTCTCCCACTACTCAGCATTGGTGAGACCTCAGCTGGAGTACTGTGTCCAGTTCTGGGCGCTGTAGTGTACCAAGGTTGTGGTAAAGCTTGAGAGAGTCCACAGAAGGGCCACCCATATGATCAGAGACTTGCACAGAAAGCCATATGAGGAAAGGCTGAGGGACCTGGGACTCTTCAGCCTGAAAAGGGAGACTTGGTAGCAGCTTACTGCTACATCAGGGGCATATATCAAGGGCTCAGTGAAGGGCACCCTTGCGGAAAACCAGGAGTAATGGACAGAAACTCCTAGAAGACCATTTCAGGCTCAACATTAGGAAAAACTTCTTCATAGAAATGTTGTCCAGACTGTGGACCAGGCGTGGCTGGTGAACTCAGACTGGTGGGGTGATGGAGAGTCCCACAGGAGTGGGGTGGGGTGGGGCGGGTTTGAAGCTGGCCAGGAGTAGGGTGGGGTTTGCAGCCAGCCAGGAGTTGGAGGTGGAGGGGAGTTTGCAGCTGGCCAGTTACTGTGGCTGGTAGCAGGGAGGCTGCAAACCCCCCTGCTCCCAGCTGGCTGCAAATCCTATCCCCCCAACTGGCCGACTGCAAATCCCTCGCCCCCCCCCCCCTCCCCTGGGGCACTACACCATCCCCCCCCACCTGTCCCACCACTCTGAGTTCACCAACTGTGCCTGCTGTCAAATAAGCTCCCTCCAAAGGTGGTGAAATCACCTACCCTAGAAATCTTCAAGAGGAGATTGGACGGTCACCTTGCTGGGGTCACCTGACCCCAGTTGTCTTTCCTGCTTCGTGAAGGGGGGCTGGACTCGACGATCTTCTGAGGTCCCTTCCAGCCTTACAATCTATGAATCTATGTGATAGCACTAGGGGCTTAGAGAGGCTGGAATTGTGATTCTCCTCTTTTATTCCTCCTCCATTATTGTCCACTTTATTCCTCCTCTATTATGATCCTCCCCCATTATTTTGGTACAACAGAACTGCCAGTTTCACTTGGTCTATGACCTTGGCATGTGTGGACATGTAAGCTACATAGCTCTCATTGTGTGTGGTCAGCAATCGGATTGGGTAGCCATGCACTTTCTCTCCCAACTTGCCTTTCTCTCAGCCTCAAGTACAAAATTTGATGCACTTCTGAGGTTTGCATATTGTAGAAGAGTGGGATTTGTGTCACAAATAGTGACATTCAGTTTGTAACAGTAAGTTGATTATTCATAGCACAGCAAGTGCATAACATTTGCTTAAGTCTGAAGAAACACCGTCCATTCATGGTATTAAGTTATGCCACATAATTTAACACAACATAAACCTCACTCACCTTTTCCTTCCTCCCATTGCTACTTCCTTTCGGTCTCTTCTTACTCCAGGCTGCAAAAATGCAGACGTGCATAATTAATACGTTAAAATTTCATGTCTCTTTTATTTAAATTCTTCAACTTACGCCTTTTTTCCTTCTTTGTAAAGCTCTAAACCCAACTTTTAGAAATGTTATCTTTCTATTCTGCCTCTCATTATAAGGCATTTTGTTATGCTTTGACTGAAAAATACTCTACGTTGTTAAGCCCAAGACTTTCTCATAATAGGAGACGCAAATCATATTTCATCAAACTTAATGAAAGATTGCCATCAGGTGTCTAAATGCTTCACTTTCCTGTTAAGTTGGTGAGTACCATTGTTTGTCATAACTCCATTTAACAGATATAATTATTCAACACATTTTTATTGTGCGAGACTTATTTTGTGCAATTTCTATAGGGCCAATTTATAGGACTTTGGATTTTAAAAAAAACTCTAGGACACCATACAATGAAATATTTCTTTCTTTATCTTTCCTCTTCTTTTTTTTCCATTTAGGATGTTAATAACCCTTTACCTGAATCTCTTTGTTAACATTATGAGCAATTGCACTGGGACCTATTTTTCTTGCAGTAGTTTATATGTGTGTATGAATGGGAAAGGAGGTATCTTGGTTTCTATTCAGACATGGTATATAAAGAGTAAAGTTGTAGGGTATTAGCGTTGCCATCTAAACAAAAGCCAAATTTTCAGAGGAAAATCTTAAGCGGCTAATTAGTTCTCTCTAAATGTATTCACCTGGTTATCCAGTGCTTGCTCCCAAACACTTGTTTGCCCCAGGGGTCGGTCCTGGGGCCACTTTTGTTCAATATCTTCATCAGCAACCTGGAAAATGGGATGGAGTGCAGGTTTGCAGCTGACACCAAGCTGGCAGGAGTAGTATGTAGTATGGAGGGTTGGGCTTGGGTTCAGACAGACCTTGACAAATTGGAGGATTGGACTGAAAGAAATTCCATGAAGTTCAATAAGGAGAAGTGCAAAGTCCTGCCCTTGGGATGGAACAATCACATGCATCAGTACAGGCTGGGAATCAATTGACTAAGCAGCAGCACTGCAGAAAAGGACATGGGGGTTACAATGGACAGTAGGCTGAATTTGAGCTAAAAGTGTGCTCTTGTTGCAAAGAAGGCTAATGGCATACTGGGTAGCATTAGTAGGGGTGTTGCCAGCAGATCAAGAGAAGTGATTCTTCTCTTCTATTCTACACTGCTGAGGCTACATCTGGAGAACTGTGTCCAGTTTTGGGCTCCCCACTACAGAAAGGATGTGGACAAATTGGAGAGAGTCCAGTGGAAGGCAAGAAAATGGTTAGGGCACATGACTTGTGAGGAGAGGCTGCAGAAACTGGGCTCATTTAGTCTGGAAATGAAAAGACTGAGAGGGGAGTTAATAACAGCTTTCAGCTACTTGAAGGGTGGTTCCAAAGAGGATGGAGCTAGCCTGTTCTCAGTGGTGTTAGATGACAGAACAAGGAGCAATAGTCTCAAGTTGCAGCAAGGGAAGTTGAGGTTAGATATTAGGAAAAAAATTGTCATTAGGAGGGTAGTAAAGCACAGGAACAGGCTACCCAGAGGGGCTGTGGAATCTCCATCCTTGGACATTTTTAAGACCTGGCTGACAAAGCCTTGGTTGGGATGATCTAGTTAGGAATGGTCCTGCTTTGAGCAGGAGGTTGGACTAGATGAGGTCCCTTCCAACCCAGTTTTCTATGATTCTATGATACTATGAAATGTGGAGTTCCAAGTCTGCTGACTTGGCAGCTCTTAATAATATGGGCACAGAATAGGAAGGCTGTTTGAAATTTTGCCCCTTATCTATTTATCTACCATATTTCGTGGTGTATAAGTCAAGTTTTAAAAGCCAATTTTTAACTCTTAAATTCAACTTCAATTTATACACTGTATCACTGCCCCCTGTGAGTGATGCTGGGCTTGAGCACTGAACACCAAGTGCAGCCCCATCCCCAGTGAGCAGTGCTGGGCACCCAGGAGATGGACACATGCCAGAGCACCGCTCACAGCGGCCGGGGCCAGGGCCGGGGCTGGGCTCAGTGCTCAGCTGGCACAGCCCCTGTGAGTGGCGCTGCTTGGGCCACACCAGCTGAGTGCCGAGCCCAGCACTGCTCACAGGAAACAGGGCTGTGCCAGCCAAGCACCGAGCCTAGCCCTGTCTGCTGCAAGCAGTGCTGCTGAGCACTGAACCCAGCTCAGTCCACTGTGAGCAGTGCTGGGTTTGGCAGCACCAGGTTTGACATCCGGTGCAGGCCAGGCAGCACTGCTTGCAGGGCATGGGAATGTGCCAGCATGCTGTGGCACCACTCTCAGGGGACAGAGATGGGCTTGGCACTCAGCTGGAGTGGCCCTGTCCCCTGCGAGCTGCGCTGCCTGCTTCACACCAGCTGCGCACTGAGCCTGGAGCTGCTCACAGGGGACAAGTGCTGGGAATGGGTCCAGGTTTAGTGCTCAGTTGGCATGCCCCCATATCCTGCAAGTGGCATTGCTTGGCCTGCACCAGTCAAGCACTGAGCCTGGCCCCATCCTCTGCGAGTGGCACTGCCAAGCACTGAGCTCAGCTGCACCAGCTGAGCAATGAGCCTAGCACCACTCACAGGAGACAGGGCTGGGCACAGCACACAGCAGTACTGCTCACAACAGACAGGGCCAGGCTCAGTGCTTTACTGGTGTGACCCGATCCATTGTGGGTGGCACTAGGCCCACTGCTTGGCTGCCATGGCCCAGGCAGCACTACTCTCAGGGGATAGGGGCATGCCAGCTGAGCACCAAACTCGGCCCCATCCCCTGTATCCATCCCCTGCAAGTAGCGGTGCCTGGCCTGCACCAGTCAAGCACTGAACCTGGTCCCATCCCTTGCAACCAGTGCTGTGCCATGTGTCCACCCCCTGAGTGCCTGGTCATCAGAGAGGGCACATAAGGGCTGGTATAAGTTGACCCCATATTTCTGATCCACAAAGTTAGGTCAACTTATACACTGGATCTATGAAATTCCTAACTTTGTGGATCAGAAAAATGGGATTGACTTATACACCGGGTCAACCTATACACAGTGAAATACGGTACTTGCATGGCTTCTATAATGGTCATATCTGGTGTCAAATTGTCCTGTGTGCTTTTACAGTACAAATAGAAAAATCAGATTTTCAAACACTGTACAACCTTATTTTACATATGAACTGCAAGTAGGACAGGAGTAAAAAAGAATGAATGGGATGGAATGAGGATGAGAAACATAATAAGGTCACTCAGGTTATGTATGGCTACATATTGGTGTCCCAAATAGCAATACATAACCACATAATTCCCACAGCAAAATAAGCAGAGTAAAAGGGATGGATGAGGGCAGGTGATGGGGAGGGGAGATGCAGTGTGGATGGTGGTAAATATTTTATTAGCCAAAAAATGCAATTTGGTTGATCTCAAATGATTGGCCAAGTTCAAGTTGAGATTTATTAATAGTTTTGACTGAATAAAATAAGAAATATCAAAGTAATTTGTTTCAACGTTTCCAAAACAAAACATTAACTTTTTTTCCAGCTAGGATCATAAGAGGATTTCAGCAACATTCAGAAATGTTCTGCCTCCCTCATAGCCCAGTAGTAAAATACTCATCCTGGATGTAAGGAACAGGGGTTAAAGTCTCTTTTCTGTTTAAGCTAATGTAGGAATTGCATTGAGAGCTCCCTCCCACCAGGACAGTACCCTGACCACTAAATTATGGGTTTGGTGCAGTGAGTTACTTTGTCTTTCCTTTTAAGCTGTTCCAAATGCCGAACTAGAAAAAGAGAGCGAGCAAATAGGTGAAAATAGCTATGTTAGCTATAGCAAATAGCTGGGTGTCCCTCTGCCACCAGGGAATTGAGAATACAATTCCCTGGTGGCAGAGGGACGCCCAGCTTCCAGCCTTTACCTCAGTGTGCACCCCCATATACCCTAAAACATACCCCCAGGGGTCCTTGAGAAGGCCCTAGGGGGTTTGTGTACCATCCCGTACTGCCATGCAGGTACCACCCACCCAGCCAGACGTTGGGCGTGGGGGAAGCTCGCATGCAGTGGCTGGCGCCACCCCCCGTGTGGGGGGGGGGGCAGCCCCGCGGGCGGGGCCCCCCGCCACTCCTCCCTCCTTTCCAGCTGCTCACTACCACCCTCCCTCCCCACTTCACATCCAGCTGCGTGACCCCCCCCACCCCGCCATTCTGTGTCCAGTCACCAGGGGTACTCTGATCCAGAAAGGTTGAAGACCCCTGCCCTGAAGCACAGTGGCGAGAAGGGAAACCCTAATATATATCCCTCTTCACAAGCAAAGGAAGGATTTTGTTCCATGTCTCCCATATACTAAGTGAGTGTTTAACCACTAGAGTTATACATTACAAGGCACTGCTTCCTCCGCACCGCTTTTGTGAATATACATTAAAAATGCCCCCAAATTTTCCATGCAACCAAAAGGGAAGTTTTTTGTTTTGAGTCCCAAACTGAAATTCAGTGATTTGTATCATCCAAGCAGTAATACATAGTATTGGCTGGCCTCAAGTCCAGTCATAATAAACTTTTGCCTCAACGTTAAGATCATTCCCAAAATGATGTAATACTGCCTGAAGCCAATCTGTGGAAGTTTTAATACCCCTGGGCAACAGTTTTCAGCAATTTTCCTCAAACCCAGTCAGTGTTTTATTAACCGTTAAGAATATTCTGGTGTGACAGAATTGTTACTTTGGGAAACTCTGAGGGCTGAAACAAACGGAGATCATTTGCAATGGCAGTCATGAGAGAGTATGCATGATACTGGTGGTTGAACATTTGCTTTCTGATAAGGGTGCTTAGCCAGTTGCTTCAGTTTGGGGTAACAACATGCCAATTTTTTGGTCTGATGAGCTAACCTGAACTTCTCAATTGTGCAGAAGTTTTTCCATATGCATAAATAACTTGCTGGGATCATGTGACCCTAGCACGCTTTCCTGCCCAGGCAGGGGGTCAGACTTGATGATCTTTGAGGTCCCTTCCGACCCTACCTACTATGAATCTATGAAACTATTAATAATACTTAATGCATATAAAATATTGGCATTTAGTCACATCAAATCCTCCATGACGTCAACCAGTTTACGCATAGGATGGGTGAAAAGAGCGTAAGCATAAAATATAGGAGACAACAGAAAGGGTCCTTAACTGAGAAATCCATGATCAACCTTCAAATAAGCCAAACTCTGGGGATGTTTGGCTATACACATTATAATAAGTGGAGTCCCAGTTGTGATCCGTGATTAGACATATACCTTTTATTATACGCCTTTGCAAGTCTGAGGCTGTTTGAATGTATAAGGGTTTGGGTTGGGCCAGAGTCCAAGAGTTCACAGTCAAAAGTAATTACACAAGCCAATAAAAAACCTCCCTAAAAGATTATTTGTCAACTCAAAAAGTATCAAGGTAAAAGGAAAATAACATAATCATATAAGAATTTTTGCTAACCAAATCTGCTGTTGGTGTATATAAGATTTCCTCATCATTAACAGTTAAGAGAACATATTAAATGCAAGTAATTTTCAAATCCCTAAAGCCAACATTGCAGCAAGACATTTAAATGATGGCATGATGAGTTACAGTCTGCCGGGTTGGCACAGATTCAAAGTAGCAGCAGCTTAGGTGTGCTTTAAAAATAGAGATTTTAAAAATTGGATTCAAAATCAATTAAAATTCCATTAGAAACATAATTGTAGTTATACATATCATAAAATAATATATTTTGCAATAAACTATAAAACTGAGGAAGCTTACATAATTAATACTATGTACTGCACAGATAGACCCATGCCCTTCAGTCATTCACAGTCAACATGTAGAAAAGATGCCTTCGAAATGTAGAAACTAAAATTTGACGTGGTCATCAAAATGCAGAACACTGGAGTCAGAATTTTATATATAAGGAATAACTATGACCACCCTCCCTTCCCCTAGACACACCTGATTCCTTACATTGAAAATAAGATTTTGCTTTTGGTTATGATTTAAGTATTGGCAAATCTATATCTTGAAGGAATGAGACAGACAACATGACTGTGGCAGTCATTTTAGTAAAAGTGGATAGTGGATTTTTAGTAAAAGTGGGCAGTGGATATCAATCAGACTCCTGATGTCTTGGGTTCATTTTCTGTGGTGTAAAATGAGTGCAAGTCCCAGTCAATGGGAATGTATCCATTTACATCACAAAGAACTTATGTGACTAAGATTGCCTGTTACTGGGAAAATGGGGCATGCATGTGAGAAATGCTACTATCACCTAGATCAAATATGGAAATGAAATGTTTAGATTTTTTTTATCATTACTTCTGATTGTACTGACCTGGCAGTCTGTCATGGGCTTGTCTAACTTAGCTCTCTCCATAGTTTCTAAGTGCTGATGCTCACAGCATGCCATAGGCAACAATTTGACTTATATTTGTGGGCTTCTATTTCCTTGAGAAATTACCTGTATTGCAATGATGAGATCAATGATGTCTCTCCTTAAGAGCTAAGATAACAAAGGTATCTTTTAAGGTAGTATTTTTTGTATATAGCACCTATTTTAATAACATTGCATTAGTAGAAACTTTCAGCTAAAATGAGGTATCAATTTTTATTTTTTTGAAATGATACTTGAAATAAGTGTCCCTGTAAAGATTAAGTGCGTAATTTAATTGTCCTTGTATCAGATGAAAAAACCATGATTCCCCACAGCAGCCTATTGACTCCTTCAACCTTGCCTCTTGAAACCTTACTGAACGCAGAAGCTGATACTGCAGGTTTTATATTTATAATGATTAATTAATTCTGCACTAAGCAATGTTCCTGACTGCAAGAACAAAATCCACTTTAGAAAACATAAATGACAGCTTGCCTAAAATAATTAACACCAGTGCTGATAGAATTGGGATGTTCTCCCTCTGCTTTACACTGGCATATTGGAGAGAATTTAATTACTAATATTTCTGACTAGCAAAAGAATTGCATTAAAAGAAGCACTTGATGTGGTGGGATTGAAAATTCACATAAAAATATTTTACAGAAACATAATGTGGACAGAGAATGAATGCTGACTAAAAACCGAAGATATAATTAACTTGTACTCGAGTACCTAAGAATATTTTCATTTTTTCAAAGAAAAACAGATCACATTAAAAATAACACTGCATAAAATAGCATCACTCTCCCATCACCACCAGAACCAGCATTTAAATACCAGAGTCAGCTGAACTGAAGGGGTTCTGCCATGCAGGGCAGCACGCGACGGTCCCTGTACTTTTGTGCATAGCACAGTGCTGTTCTGTGGAGGGCTGATATGCAGCATTCTGATGCTAAACTGGAAATCATGACTAGTATACCTGTGTAAAGGGGATGCAGCTGCCACAGAGCCTTTGCAGGACTGTTTCTTGGCCCTGGGTAAAGGAGGCCTCTCCATACTGCTGATTTTTCCTGCTAGCTGCCCATTTACCCAGTCTCTACACTAGAGGAGAATTTGGCTCAAAGTATATTGAATAATGCAGTATTACATGACAACTTAAACAAGGCCTTGAAATAGTACAACTCATCCCTGGGAAAGAAGAATGTTTATTTACTCTAGGCTAAATGGTCCTATCTGCTATTTCTCACTCTTGTATAACTGTTTGCAGAATTTACCAACTTTGGATTTAAAACCCCAGATGACTTGCTCCTTTGATGTAAATAGATGTGGCAACAGCATGCAACATCATCCCTTGCATTTTCCCACAAATTTCTAGGGAGTTTATGTAAAATTGTGAGAAAAGGAAGCTCTCAACCACAAAGAAAACAACATAGCATCACTGTCAGATTATACCTCTATAAAATTAATGCTTTTTCTGATGAAAGGATCATATCCAAAGACAGACTCAGGCACTTACAGTTTAGAGGCTGCAACACCTATGCTTTAAGTGACTGGACTTTGGAAGGAAATTCACAACCCATACTGTGCATAGGAAGAGTTGAGGCTTGCTTGCATCGCAGTGGCATCAACTACCAGCACCAATACACCCAAGTGTGCCAAGCCAGCCTGCTCCACAGGCACACACCCAACCTGGAGCTTGATCAGTGAGGCTGGCAATGGTGTGTCCCCTCTGCCCCTGCCCTCAAGCACTGGCTCTCTAGTAAGCTTAGAGTAGCTTCTAAGGAGGAGCCCAGAACAGCCTTATCAGCACACTTCATGGTTTGAAGTATGTACCTGCAATGAGTGCAGGTAGGTGGAGCACACTCAAAGACATTGATGCTTGGATGCCCCACACCAACAACATGGACAAGCCCTGGAATGCCTTACAATGATGACCCAAAAGCTTGCATGCTGAGCAGAGCCACCTAAAACAGGGGTCAGCAATCTACAGCTCACGGGCCAGATTCAGCCTGCAGAGATGGGGCTTCACCGGTGTTCAGCAGTAAGGGGGCTTGCACAGAGGTCACTATCCCTGTGCTACTGTGGGGAGAAGCAGCTGTGACAGTAGCTCTCATTGTATCGCCATGGGAAAATGAAGCACCACTGGCAGTGGCTGAGGTCTAGCACCTGGCCACCCACCTGCCTCTGACCTAAGCTGAGACTTTCCAGTCTACAACCTGAAAAGGTTACTGACAGCTGACTAAGAGGTAGTCAATAGAAAACACAGGGCAGTCTCAACTCCTGAACCTTTCTGGAGTGCTTGACTCAAGTGCTTGAATCAGGACTATAATGGAAGCACCTGCATCCTCTCTCAAGATCTGGTGCTCAGATCCCACTCCTGAGGGTAGGCCACCTACAAGTTGTCTTTGAAAGAACTGAGCAGGGCTCACTTTTTTTTTTTGACATGCACTGGCAGAAAAAGGTGGCAGAGAAAATGCCCAGTAGGGCTGTGCGAAATGGCAGCATTCCGTTTTGGCCAGTGTTTTGACCTTTCGATGGAACAGCATTTCATTTCGAATTTTGTTTGGATTTGAAACAGCTGTTCCATTTTGTTCCATTGAAACAGGGTCGAAACAGCAAAACTGTTTAGACATTTTGCCCATAGGATATAATGGGGAAGGACAAAACAGCCTATACCTTTGTCATTTCTGGCTTGATTTGGATGAAAC
>NW_005842119.1:279536-325236 GCF_000455745.1 Alligator sinensis | reverse complement strand
AAACGGGTAAAAAGGGTAGCCCCTTCTGAGGGCATGAAGCCTGCCATGATTCAAGGAGATAGGTAGAGAGGGTTTGGGGAAACTGCACTCCAAAATTCTGAAAGCAAAACTCATGTCATGCATATGTGTTAAGCCACAGCGAGGTCAAAACTGCAGGCATGCTAGCCCCTGCTGAGGCCGCAAAGCCTGCCATGTTTCAAGGAGATAGGTTCAGGGTTTTGGGGGAAACTGTACCTCAAGCTGTGGACAAGCAAAACTCGTGACATGGGTGACACTGTGTGTATTAAGGCGCAGCAGGATGAAAACTGCAGGCCTGCTAGCCCCTGCTGAGGCCACAAAGCCTGCCAGCTGTCAAGGAGATAGGTGCAGGGGCTTCTGGGTTCTGGGGCCCTGCACCCCTAGCTGCTGACAGGCAAAACTCATGACATGGATGCTTGTGCAGCTGACTGTCTCTGTCTCAGGGCAGAAGCAGTTCCCAGCTCTGTATTGATTCTTTCCTCTCCTTAGTCTGTGGTTTTGTAGGTGTTAATCCTTGCTCATTAACTCGTTGTCCTAGCTAGCTACTGCATTATGTAATCAATCATGACCAGCTCAATACATAGTAGCTAATGAGCAAGGATTAACACCTATAAAACCACAGACTAAGGAGAGGAAAGAATCCATACAGAGCCGGGGACTGCTTCTGCCCCAAGACAGAGATAGTCAGTTGCACAAGAATCCAAGTCACAAGTTTTGCCTGTAAGCAGCTAGGGGTGCAGGGTCCCAGAACCCCCCTGCACTTATCTCCTTAACAGCTGGCAGGCTTTGTGGCCACAGCAGGGCCTAGCAGCCAGCCCTGTAGTAGTTCCCCTCCTGCCCCCATGCCCCAAGACAGACACAGTTGCACAAGCTCCCATGTCACGAGTTTTGCCTGTCAGCAGCTAGAGGTGCAGGGCCCCAGAACCCATAAGCCCCTGCACCTATCTCCTTGACAGTTGGCAGGCTTCGTGGCCTCAGCAGGGGCTAGCGGGGCCGCAGCGTTCACCCTCTAGCAGGCCTGCAGCTTTCACCCTGCTGCGCCTTAATACACACAGTGTCACCCATGTTATGAGTTTTGCTTGTCCACAGCTTGAGGTACAGTTTCCCACAAACCCCTGAACCTATCTCCTTGAACTTAGTAGGCTTTGTGTCCTCAGCAGGGGCTAGCACACTTGCAGTTTTGACCCTGCTGTGGCTTAACACATACACGTAACAGAAGTTTTGCTTTCAAAATTTTGGGGTGCAGTTTCCCTGAACTCCCTGCACCTATCTCCTTGAACCTTGGCAGATCTCATGCCCTCAGAAAGGGCTACTATTCCTGCATGTTTCATCCAAATCAGGCCAGAATGGACAAAGATATAGGCTGTTTTGTTCTTCTCCATTATAGCCTAGGTATGAAACGTTGAAAGTGTGTCAAAATGGCATAACGTTTCAACTTGCCTCATTTTGTTTCAAGGCTGTTTCAAGTAGATTTGTTCCATTTTGATTTTCCTGTTTCAACCTTGAAATGGGTCGAAACAACGTTGAAACAAAACTGGCGGCAAAACACCAAGGAACTTTCCAGACAAACAGGAAAGTATTTGTAAGTTTAAGCACTTCCTGGGTTAGGCAGCTTGTGAACATGGCAATTTTATATTTGAATACCTGAAGCCCACCTAAATCCTAGCTCGGCATGTAAGGCCTTTTTGGACTAGAGTCACAATGCTTTGACAATATCCCCACAGTTTGCTCACAAACTCCCTACTACATGGATATTTTTATATTAATTCACTTTGTTTAAATTCTGCTATTAAAGGCAAAATGTCATAGGCCCATACTTTTTCTCAACCTGTTCATGAAACTAAGCATGTATATAGAGTCTGAAACATTGATATAACCATGATATATCCATTATATAACCATAGTACACCTCAGGATGACACTAATCACAATAGTTTGCATGGGGGTTACAGTTACCAATATTTGGTCCAGTAGGCTACGTATTTGTGTATGTGTTAATCTTATTGTACCCACTGCCTCTCTCATTATTAGATATTGTGTCAATTACAGGGGACCTGGGAGGTCAGGTCAGGTGTTCCTTCTGCCACATTTGGGTCTTTTGAGATGTGGGTTTGTGCAGTGCTAGATAGCATGTTACCCTATAATTGTTCCAATAGAGTATATCAGAGAAAAATCTGAATCATTATCAGGAGCCCAGTTCAGTTTGGTAGGAAGTTGCCTTGCAGTCAAAATTCACAGTACATTGTTTCATTTTGTAACGTGCTTCCTTCTTTCTTTATGTATATGCCTACCTGGCCAGTATTTTGCTTTGATAGAAAACAAACTTTAGGTTAATCCTTCTCACAGTTTTGTCTTTACAAGGGGGATGAAGAAAGAATGAGTCATAAGGCCAGATTAACTGAAATGAGTGTAAGTAGGTAGAAATTATCTTCCTGCAGCAACCTGTCCCCTGTGTCTAAGGTAGGATTCATCCCAAGGAAGTGGTCATGTTTAGGATGTGAATGAGAATTTTGTTCATAATGGCTAGGGACAGACAGGACACATAAACCGATTTAAGTGATCAGAAACTGGTTTAAACCTGTAAGAGAACAGATGTTCAGTGCATATAAGCCAGTTTGAAAATGGCTTAAACTGGTTTGAGATAAACCTGATTGAATGTAGTATCAGACTTAACTGATTTGGGTCAAACCAGTTTATGTAATGTCTGTCCCAGATCCTTTGCTCCTTTAATCTAAACTAGACTCCACTAGCATCCCGGCATGCTCTCTGGACTGGGCGGGGCTCTCTGCTTCACAGCACGGCTGGCCCCTCCCTTTGCTCCCTGGCTGGAGCTCCAGCAGAGACTTGCAGGCACAGCAGGGTCTTCTGGCTTCCCTGTGTCACCCTCTCCCTCCCTCTCACCACTCGCTGCTTAAGCAGAGATCCCTTCCTCCTCTCTCCTGCAGCACAGACCATAGCCAGCATGTGATACGCTAGTTAATGCTATGTAAGGCAGATAGGACAGTGTCCACTCAGGGCTTTTTGGAGCTAATCAACAGCTCAGTTGGTAATGTCTCTGCATTCCTTCCTTTGGAAAAAGCTGTTTAAGAAGAGCTTCAATGAATGAGCAAGGCTTTGTTTTCTGATGGAGTGCTAAATGCTGATAATAGAGAGTATAAATGCTCTGTTATCAAGTGGGGGGACAACCCCTCCCTAATCACAGTGTCCTGCCAGGGCTTGTCCCCCTCAGCTCAGCACCGTGGAAGGGAAAGCTGCTCTAACACCTTCCCCCCCTCCCCCCACAGCTTCTACCCTGAACCACTGCAGGCATGTGCCTGCATTTCTGGAATGAAAAGGGAATGCCTATCCACTTCCAAATCAGTTCAAGTTTTGCAGGTTAGACTATCTTGCAAAGATTGAACCAATTCAAGCTCAGGCTTTTTGAATGTCTGTCCCTAGCCAATATCTCTTCAAGTTACTTGTGCTTAATACATATTACTACTTACTTATGCATAACACTAATATATCACTTGGCATGCTCCAAGTGCTTGAAGGGCATTAATTAGTTAATCCTTACTACACCCATGTGAGGTAGGTATGTAAGGATTATCCCTATTCCATACTTCTTTCCATAATAAGAGAACAATTAAGATGAAATTGATTGGCTAACTATATGGAGACCCTAATTCCTTCAAATAGCAAATAACAGGCCTAAATGGGTATACTTCTGGGTGTTTAAGAGCAGTATTCATCAGCTGGATTGCAACTGATTTTTCAATGTAATTAACTTTGTATCCAAAAATAAACTTTATTGTTTTACTTCTAGGGTATTAGGCACAATAGGAGGGATGCCCCATTTTCTCTGGCAGTAATCAGGTTCCCTTCAGCCTTGTAATTGACTGAAGCAGGAACCATATTATTGTCTAGTAAAACAAAGCATCCTTCCTATTATCCCTTAAGTAGCAGTCAGTCTGGGAAGAAAACAGTTACAATGATATATGAAATTCAAGACAGATGCCAACTAAATAGATATCTGAACAAGCTAGAAAGAAAGAACTAAATAGGTTGAAGAATCAATGAAGGTACTACTTCTGCTAACCATTGAAAAATGCTTTTCAAAACATCAAATCTGCTCAACTAATCTATTCCATTCTTTTATTATTATTGTTTATATTAAAACAGTATTAAAAAATATTAAGCACTGTACTGACACTTAGGAAGCCCAAGAGGCTTCACAAACTAATTTATCAGTCTCTCTTTCTTCGCCACTGTGTTCTTACTATCTCTCATACAGCTATTTCTTTTCCAGCCTGGCAGCTTTTTGTAGCTGTGTCATATATATAAGCCTTAGTGTTACAGGACTTAGTGGCACAAAACTCTGAGTGCCCTCTACTGCAGAGGGATGGAAATTGGAATGACAGAGAAACCTATTTGTTGCATTATACCTCTTCGCAATGATTGTCCTTTCCCTTTTCCTGAAAGACCACTTCATGTCTGTCACAAAACAGATTCAAGAGTGCTTGTGGGTGAGGAAGAACCATTTGCTAAAGGGTGGCCAAGCTGAGTTACTTTATTTTGCCAATCATATTTTGATTTCTTTTGGTTCAGCTGATGTGGCTGAAATAAGAGAGCTATTCAGTAGGGACCAATCCTGTTTGCAACAGTTCAGAGTAACTATACTTGTTTCATTTGGCCCTTGCTACCATCAACATGTCACATTTAAGAGGATATTGGAAGCTTTTTAAATTATTTTTTTTTCTGAACAAGGTTCCTTGTGCACTCTTACATGAGGATGTATCAGCACTCTTACATGAGGTTCAGTCACAGGTATGCCAAGCAGTAGACTTCTCCATAATTTCTATCCTCTCTCAGCTTCTGTGGCTTCCATCAACTAAGCCTGGCCGTCTTCCCTCAGATTGGCAGTTCATTTCTACTGCTGTGCTCAACCTCTTCTCCTTCCCCTCCTTACTTCCTTAGAAGCTTTATCTGTTATCATCCAGGCCCTGAGAAGATTTCATTATTGTCCCTAGCATGTAGGCAGGAGGTGTGACACATTATATGGTTAGGAGACAACTTGCCCCAATCCCAGGCTTCTATCCAATAAGGCTTTTCCTCCGTGGATTTGTTGTCATTGTTGTTCTGCAGGAGGGAGTGGGGAAGAATTTTCTGAGACAAATCATTATAAACTTTTCCTTTCTATCACTACCAGCTGATCATGCCCCCTGAAATGTGTTTGAGCAAACAGTCTAGTAAATTATTACTCTTGCTAAACTGAGTCTCAAGTTCCATTATATTTCCCAAAAAGCCTTATTTTAGGCAAATTGGGTCCCAAATTTTAAGATGTGATATATGCAGGTACCAGGAGATTTGTAAGTGACTATATGAATGCTCAACTGTTGAAAGAACACAAACATTATTACAGTTATTACAGCTAAACTTTCTCCTTTCTATGACATTATTGAGTATGACGAATGCTGCCCTGCAGCTTCATTTTGTGTGGTAGATCATCTGTTTAAACCAAGAGTCACGCAAGAGTCCTTTGCAGTATTTCCAGGAACTTTTCCATGCTTCTGAGTGGTTTTGTAATTTCACTCTTGCTCTCTCCTTTAAAAAAGGACCATTCCTCCTTCTTTAATTTTACTGCATCAAGAAATTGTTCCCCTCCTCCCTCTCTGAAGCATCTTTGAACCTTGATTGTAATTCTGAGCAACACCTTGCCAGATAGTTTTATATAATTATCTGGCTGATTGTATCAAATCCTTTTATAGATTCTGCTCTGGGGCAGTTTCATTTTCACTCTTAACTGAAATGGTTTTAAATAAATGGGGAAAAAAATTGACCACACAACTTTCAATTTTACTAGCAGCAATTTTCTTTCTATAAATGTCTGTTTACTGCATAGCTGTGTTTCCATACGTTGTTCAACATTAGTGAATAATATTAATTTACTAAGGAGATGAAGAAGGTACCATTCACATGTCACTGCAATTTAACCTCCTTGGGCGGTCCAGACAAGCCAGCATGGTGCTGGCCCCAGTAGCCTGACTTCGGGTCCTGAGGGCCTCCTGAAGCTGCAGCAGCACCGATCCAGCCATTTGGAGCCTGGATGGCAGCTCTTGCTGGTCAGGCTCTGTTTCTGGTGGTGCATGCTGCATGGATGGACTGCATGGATGGACTTGAAGTGGACTCTTGATTTCTCATCCCAAGAGAAACAATCCTGCAAATCCCCAGGTATTGGCTAGCTGCATAGGATAAAAGACTGGAAATATTTAAAACAGTAATGCTTACTTTTATAAGAAATATGTTAAAAGTGTGTGTTGTGCGGATGCTAAGCCTGACACGTAGTAAATTGGCTAGGACCATGGACATGTGTTACATTTGCACAAAGAGAGCATACAGCTGTTCAAGGGTTTTTTTGCAGAAGTGAACTGGCTCTTCCACAGGAAATTAGATCAGTTCCTAGTAGGAAGGTCTTCCTCCTCCCACACTAACTTAACTATTTATCCACTTCTCTTGGGTATTGAACCAATATCCCATAGCCTGCTCCCAAAGGAGAGGGAAGGAGAGAAAACACCTGCTCTCTGTAGGCTGCCTAGGGGTGAGCTGTCAGGGAACCCTGTGGGGATTCTGCCTTGGAAAATCCCCCCTTCCTGCCAATCAGCTACCTGGTGGGAAAGAGCAGGCACCCTTCCTGAGCCTTAAGAGGGTTGTCAGTGGCAAGAATGGCCCCAGCCCCATGCCCTTCCTGTCACAATTCTGTCTACAGGGACTTCCTAGAGTCCTGAGTTTATCCCCAGTTTTGGCTTCTTCCCCACAGTCCTGCCCATTGTCCCAAGGAACAGACTGAGGTTTGTCCTGGGATAACTCCTTATACCCACAAGCCTCTGATCCACTTCCTCTTTACCAGACCTTACAGATGCAACAGGGGAATCCCTGCCAGCCTTAGGTGACCTCCCCTTTGGGTTGTGGAAGAAATTTTAGGACCCCTGTTCAGGAAAATGTGTAAGCCTGGAGATTACACTTTGCTACAGGCAATCCATAAAGAGACAAAACAACAAAAGGATTGAATATATAGTAGAAAATAATTACTCAAGAAAAACTGGCCATAAGTTTGAAGACAATAAAAAGACAAGTCTCCAGAATCCTCTAGAAAATTGTTTCCCTGGGACACCTGGCATTCCTCTGGCTGATGGGCCATTTCCCTCAGATGCTTTCATTATAGAAAAGTTGTTTTCTGCATTACTGGCCACCAGTGGCTCCTTCTCTCTGTGATTGGGAGTGGCAATTGTTCTTGACCTAGTATCACAGTAGCAAGAAAGATTTAGCAGTTCCACTCACTCCTTTTCCTTGACAAATCATATCCAAAATCATAAAGATATTTATAGACAGCATAACATAATCCATATAGCAATAGAAGCAACATAAATAGATAAGAACAATTTTGGCTTTCCAATGAGACCCCATCCCACCCCATATCAATGAATTAAACACCAGAAAATCTGCATGACACCCCATGAACCTGCCAGCTCATGGTAGGGGTCATGGTACCTCTGGTTCAACCCAGAGGGGTGTGGGGGCAGGAGGCAACTGTATTACAGCAGCAAGGCTCCTGGGGCCCTGGGAACCCTGCCACTGTGGGAGAATACCCCCCCCCCCACTTCACAGTTTCACCTGGAGAAGTGCAGGGGGCCAGGAAGCAGCTGTACCATGGTAGCAACTATGGGAGAGTTCCCCACAGGTTCAGCTTATTGGCAGGATGGGGGTGGGATGCTTTATCCAGGGGTTGGAACCATCCTGGGGCTGTCTGTGGCAGATCCCTATTGACAACCTGTCCCCTTCCCAGGCAGGGGAGAGGGCAGGCTATCAATCACTGGGCTCCCAGGCTACTATTTTAGCAGCCAAAATTTCACAGAAATTCTTACCACTAGAAATGGGCACCTACCCATGGCCCAGATCACAGCTAGCGGCAGCCTCTGCTACTTTCTTGAAGTCCTAATATAGTGATCTAATGTATTCAAAATAGAATGCCATAAGAAAAATCAATGTGTTGGGTCTATTTTTTGCTGTTGTTCGGTTGGTACTTGATACATAAATGATCAAGATCTTGAGATGGGGCTCTAACTTAAACAACTGGGCACAGGGGGAAGGAGGGTAGTATGAGAGAATACCTAATTTTAGTTCCTCCTATACTTTCCATCTCCTTTTTTATAATCACTGTGAATTAATAGTGAAAGTGGGTAAATGCAGCAAAGCTCATTAATCTGGTCCTGTGCGGAGCATTTAAAAGACATAGCAAGCTAATCAGTGCTTGTGAAGTAGTCAGCATTGTGCTTGTGTAAGCAACACCATGCAGACAAAAAAGACTGTATTTTTATACCCCGTCACAAAAAAAATAAAAAGAAATAACAATTTATTTAATTTTACCTACAAGCATTCTCAGGCAAGCTGAATCTATTCACCATTTTGGAAGTGTGAGAGGTAACTGGTTCTGGCCATTTGTTAGATATATGAAAAAGTGCTGTCATATAACGCACTAGAATTTTCTTTAAAAAATGGAAGCACCAAACAGAGTCAATATTATAAAACAATCTTCATGTAAGAAGGAAAATACTGTAGCTTTCCCCTCAAGTAACCTATATGGCTATTGGAAACCAATGCACAGCACGGAAACTTACCTTAGCTCTTAGTGGGTGCGTCTACACATGTATTTGATCTGACCTAGATTTACTTTGGTGTAAACTACTCTGAAGTATGTGCTTTCAGGCAGGCATCTACACGCAGGGATTAAGGAGCAGATTTGCTGCTCTTTGCACCAAATTTCCTGCAGCCCTGAAGTGGGCCCCTGCCGCCACTGGGGGGAGTTCTATGTTCTGACTGCAGCTGCCAGCACCATTTTTAAAAAACCAACCCCACATGCTACTCTCTGGCCAGCCACTTCCTGGCCCAGAGGCAGCAAGCCCAGAGCAGAGTCAGCATGTGGTAGCTCTCTCCTTGCCCAATCTGCCTCCATGCACTATGGCTGCTCCAACCTCTTCCCCTGGCAGCAATGACCAGCACCCCACACTCCTGCTCACCTTTGTGCTGACCCTGCTGGCCCACCATGCCAACCAATGGCTGGCCCATGGACACCTTACCTGCCTGGCTCCTCCCTATACAGTGGCCACGTGCCAGGCCACCAACTGCTGTCCCAGGGCCACCGCCACCACTTGTGCACAACTCCTGCCAGCAGAGATGCTGATGAGGGGCTTCTGGACACCACTGTCAGGGCTGCTATTGCCCTTCCAGCCCCACTGCCTTTGGGCCTCCTAAGCCAGCCAGGACTGGTGGCAGCATGTCATCCAGCACATTTGGGACAATGAAGAGTAGCTGAAGGCCTTCCACATGACCTGGGCCACCTTCTGCAACCTCATGGAGCAGTTCCACCCCCACCTGGAGTGGCAGGATACTGCCATGCTGCTGCCCTTCCCTGCATACACCTGCTTGACCCTAGCCCTGCTCAAGCTGACCACGCCTGCTAGTCTGCGGTATAGGTTCATAGATTCATGAATTGTAAGGCCAGAAGGGACCTTGGAAGATCATCTGGTCCAGCCCCCTGCACCAAGCAGGAAAGATAACTGGGGGTCAGGTGACCCCAGCAAGGTGACTGTTTAGTCTCCTCTTGAAGATTTCCAGGGTAGGCAATTGCTCCACCCCTGGAGGGAACTTATTCCACAGTCTGGGCATGCTGACTGTGAAGAAGTTTTTCCTAATGTTGAGCCTGAATCAATCTTCCAGGAGTTTGTGGCCACTACTCCTGGTTCTCCCCTTGGGTGCCTTGGTGAACAGTTGTTCACCGAGCCCTTGATTTATTCCCCTAGTGTAGCGGTAAGCTGCTACGAGGTCCCCTCTCAGCCTTCATTTCCTCAAGCTGAAGAGTCCCAGATCCCTCAGCCTTTGACTACCTGTTTGGCACGGACAAGGCCACCGCTGGGGAGGCCATCCTGGAATCATGCAGCACGCTCCAGGACGTGGTGGCAGACACCATGCTCTGCATGCGTAAGCCCCAGGCAGTGGTTGCAGGGTTCCATGCCCTGAGATTCCCCCCAGTGCATTAGGGCCCTGGACAGGATTCACATCTCTGTCACCTGCCCGCCTCATGGAGACTGTTCCAATTACAGCTAGAGGGGTTTTCACTCCATGGTGCTCCAGACTATTGTGGGCCACTGTAGAGCCTTCACACACATGAGCACTGGCTGGGAAGGCAGTGCCCATGATGCCCATGTCTTCTAGAACTCCAGTCTGCCAGGCCTGGTTGAGAGCAGCCGCTTCATACCAGGGGTACTGAACCTGCAGCTGGGCATTGTGGCTGTCCTGCCCCTCCTCTCTGAGGACCCCACCTACCCACTCCTTCCCTAACTCATGAGGCCCTACAGTGGCCACCTGGACCCCCACCAGGCCCACTTCAACTGCTGCCTGGGTTGGCCCCAGGCCCTGATGGAGTGCACCTTTGGGTGCCTCAAGGGCCTGCTCGTGCACCCTCCCCCACCCACCTCAAGTTTGCTGAGGACAACCTCCACCAAGTCATCATCATGGCCTGTGTGCTGCATAACATCTGTCTGGCCTGGGGTGAGCTCTTCTGCAAGGCCTAGGCAGAGAAGGCATGGTATGTGGAGAATGCCTGGCAGTAGGAACACCATCTGTGGAGACAGCAGCAGGCCCCTATTGTTGAGGTACTCAGGAAAGCCATGCACCTGCCAGTGGGGACCAGAACACTGGGTGCAGGAGCTTCTAGCCAACCACCTCCTCCAGAACTCCCTATTGTAGCTTGCCAGTACTGTCTGCTACGGACCCCCACATCCCTGCCCACCTTTAGCACCAGCGTCACTGCACTCACCTCTCACAAGAACAAGTTTTTATGTCCTTCACATCAACCAGAGCTCCTCTCCCCACTCAGCAAACAGAGCCCCACCACCACCCAACCCACCCACCAACAATAAAAAAACTTCTGTGTGAAAGATATGTACAATGTCCTTTGTGGCCTATCCTGGGGTGGGGAGCCATGGGGTGGTGGCATCTAGGGGGCAGCGCCCAAGGGCAGGTGGCCAGCACCCTGGCTTCTGGCTTTTCCACAGTGGGTGCAGATGGCGTGGTGAGTGCAGCAGGTGCGGGCTCACGCAGAGATGATGGTTGGAGGTGTTTCACCAGTGCAGGTGGCTCCAGTTCTAACAGGCACAGTCCAGGCCAAACAGGGCCTGCGTGCAGTCCTGGCACCACTGCAGGCAGCTCTAGTTTCATGCCGGTGTGGAGCCGGGATGAGTGGCGGGGATGGGCCCAGGTGGGAGGGCTGGGTAGTGGGACATATGGGGTGAAGGCTGAGCCAGGGGCTCCTGGGTGGTGGAGATGCTGAAGGACCTCCTCCCAGGTCCAGGTGGGGGCCTGCTGTGGGGCAGCAGGTGGCTGCCTGGAGGTCTGCAGGGCTAGGGTCAGGGGCTGGGAAGCGGGTGGCATGAATGCAACTGCCAGGACCAGAATAGTGCCCAGGACCCAGTAGTCATCATCTGTGACCTGCACTGCCCGGCCCAGGATGGCTTTCTGCTCCTGTAGCACCTGGAGCCGCTTGCACTCCAGGGCCAAGTGCTCGGCCTGGAACTCCCGATCCACTCAGTCCTGTGCATCCTCATGGATGACATCCGACCACCAGGCCCATGAGTCCTTCAACTGGTTCCATGATGTTGCCACCAGCTGCTCCAGGGAAGTGATCCTTCCCCTCTATGCAATGTTGGTCAGGCTGCAGTTGGAGTACTGCATCCAGTTCTGGGCACTGCAGTTCAAGAGGGATGTGGCTAGAATTGAGAGGGTCCAGAGGAGGGCCACTTGCATGGTCAAGGGGCAATGGGTCAGGCCATATAAAGAGAGGCTAAAGGGCCTGAATCTACTCAGCCTCCACAAGAGAAGGCTGAGAGGGGATCTCATGGCCATTTACAAATTCACCAGGGGGAACCAGTGGGAATTGGGTGAGCCTCTGTTCCCCCAGGCACCACCAGGGGTTACTAGGAATAACGGCCACAAATTGTTAGAGAGAAGGTTCAAGCTGGATATCAGGAGACATGACTTTATAGTTAGGGCTGCCAGGCTCTGGAATGGACTCCTTGCAGAGGTGGTACTATCTCCTACCTTAGGGGTCTTCAAGAGGAGGCTGGACAGATATTTGGCTGGGATGTTATGACCCTGCACTCATTCATGCTCAGAACAGGCAGCCTGCCTCCCCTGGCCCGCTCCCAGGGCAGAACAAGCTAGGCTCCTGGCAGCACCTGTTGCCTCAGATTGAGACCCCAGTCTGTCCCCTCTTCTTCTGCATGCCAGCCACTCTCCTGTGCTGCTGCCCAGCCCATAGGGCCTAGGCTTGTGGGGCTTGTGGAGCTTGGGGCTCCTGGATGCCTGGGATGAGGAGATGCCTGTGTCCCCACCCTCCCTGCATGGGGCCTTTCTGGGGAGGAGTCCCAGGGCCAGCCTCTCCGCCATGTTGTCACTATGTCCGGAGTGTGCCTCTGCTGTGCATGCCCTGGGTAGTGCATGATGACCTGTTTGTGCAGGACAAAGGTCATGGTACCCTGGATGCACCTTCACACCTGGTATGGGAACCTGAGCTATAATGGCATGGGGGGGCCAGCCTGGGATGCCCTGCAACTTCCAATGCCACCTGGAAGACTACCTGTGGCTGCACTACATGTCTCACCTGTCTCTTCCCCCTGCTGCTGATGAGGACAACGCCACTGGCATTGACACATTCCTCGGTGTGTGAGAGACCAGTACCCACCTAGCTGTGGGGACACAGACTGTTCAATAAAGTTTGACACTGTCTCCTGCCTCCCTGCATGGTGTGCAGGTGGAACCCAGTGCCAGCGGAGTGAGGGCCAGCTCACTGGGGATGGGGAGCAGGGGCAGGGGCCAGGGGTAGGGGCAGGGGCAGGGCCTGAGCAGGGAGGGCCCTCCCCACAGTGTAGGCTTTACCACATGACTAGGGCTTGCATGGCCAGCACCTCCATTCAGATCTAGCTGGTGGTGATGGTGTTTGGCTCTAGGCCATGTCTTCCAATGGAGGGTCACACTGTACAAGCACCCCCCCCGCCTCTCCCCCTGGAAAAAGCTGGCACTGCTAGTGGCCGGCAGTGTCATAGCTGGCCATACCTCATGGCTGGGGTTGGGGCTGTGGAACTGGCAAGGCCAGCACTGGCCAAGACTCCCCAAGCTGCAGGTGGAAATTGCAGCCAGGGAGCTCAGTGGGGTGGTGCACTGCACACCTGAGGAGCTCTCCTCCAGTGATGTGTCACTGGAGGTGCCAGGCTGGGGCGGGGACTTGGGCAGGCCACTCGTGCTGCTAAAGATAGCACGGTTGCAGCCTGGGTCCCAGGGCACAAGGATGCCTGTCAGCCACTGCAAAAAGGACATGGACTTACGGGCATGGCTGGACCAATGATTGTGGTCAGTCATGGCAACCTACTGTGCCTTCAAGGCCTTGACATTTATGCAGCGCTACTACACTGACCAGTCATGCCTGCACTCATGCATCTGGACTGACAGGGCCTTATAGATGTGGGCATTGGAGTGCCTGCCTCATGTGAACTGGCACTGCATCCCTGCCTCACCCCACAGCACCACAAGGTTGCCAGTCACCTCCTTGGTCCACTTGGGGCCTTGGGTGGAGGGCACAGGTCTAGGCAAGGAGGATGCCATGGTGGGTCCTGCACCAGTGCTCTGAGTCCCCACATGGCTGTCTGTTGCCAGCCCTGACAGTAAGGAACTGACAGTTGTGTGGCAGAGGCCATGCCCTGCAGCACCTACAAAGGCAGGCTGCTGGGGGGTGGGCTGCAGGCAGGTGGCACTGGCCCTGCTGGCCAGAAGGTGCCTGCAGCTGGGCCCAGGGGCTGACAGGCCTGGCCAGAGCCTGCAGCAGCCTGGACAACATGGGCCTGGCAGGCGTGCAGCACTGCAGTGGCAGGCAGCAGCACCAGGATGCAGGCAGACTGGTGAGGCTAGTCTGTGGCCTGCCCAGGGCGATACAGGACCTGGACTCACCTCAGGTTCCCTGGTGGTGTGCCCCAGGGCTTAAAATGCCCACAGGCTTTTAGAGGCCTGAGGCAGGGGCTGCCATAGAGGCAGCCCAGCCCTGGGGCAGGAGAGGCTCCCAGCCCAGAGCCCTGGGGCTAGCCTGAGGCTGGCCTTCTAGTGGCAGGGCAGATGCAGGAGCAGACTTGCTCCTGGGTTGTTTCTACATGCATGTAACTGTGCAGTAACTAATCCATGTAAATTTACTACTTGCATTTGAAGGTAGCGAATTTATGTGGGATTACATGTGTAGAAGCGCACACTTACTGTAATGTAAGCTACGATAATGTGCATTTACACATCTTGTGTACATACGCCCAGTGTAATTAAACATATTCCAGCCTCATGGTTTACAAGCCAAAGAAATTGCCAGTGTATTTTTCATGGCTTCAAATAAATGTTGTGCATCTTTAATTAGCAATGTATATCAGTGTTGAGACTAAGGCAGACACAAATAAAGGATATGAGTAGTGTTCAGACTCATAATAAAACAGAGCAGAGATGTAAAGATTAATAAATGAAATCAAAAGCCATATGAATGGATACACAGTGAACAGCTAGTCTTTCTTCTGAGCTTTCTCCCAGGCATTAAGCTCAAAGCATTACAAACATGTCAAAAAAATGAAAAATTCTTTACACAGAGCTAAGTATTGTTCAGTGATAAAAATAGCTTTCTTTATTCTCAGTTAAACAGAAGAGAAATACCCTAAGGGTAGTAAAGGGCCTTATCAGCAGGGAACAATAAAAAACTGATGGAGGGAAGTAATCTTTCTCATCTCAGAGGGACTACTACAGTTGTTACATTACACTTGTTGCGGTTTATCTGTATGCAAGCCTCTACAGCATCTTTCAGATTAATTTGGCAGCTCAGAAACCAACTATAGCTTTAGGTCAAGTGACTCAATTTAAAGATTTCTAGACAGTGTAAATGAATGTGGTAGTTCTCATTGCGGTACTAGCTAGTTGGCATTTTAAATGTTTGGCAAATTTGCTTCAATTATGAGGTCTTTACTAAAATTTGATAGCAGGAACTCCACAAATGGTTGATGATATTGTGATAAAAGCTTTTTAACACATTTCAGATTAATTTAATACTTGGGAAAGTGAGGGATTCAGAACATGTATCTGTTTACTGGAATCTACTTGTACATTCTCTCTCACCAGAGTGCCAGGCATATGGAAGTTCCTACTATACACACATGGGTTTGATCTTGCTCCTACTGAACTCAAAGTCCAAAAACCCAAACAGCGGCATTAGAGCAGAATCAAGCTGTTGCTCCTGCAAAGCTTCTTTCCACAAGCAGTAGAGCTTTCATACTTAATAGTAGAATTGGGTCCCTTGTGACAGGACCCTGTGCAAACTTCTCTATACAGCTGTGCCAATGCACCTCATTTGTGACTGCTATCACTTTTTTTCTATGAGCCAAATTCATCCCTGATGAAAGATTATAAGCTATTATGGAGTTGCTTTGCAAATGTTGTAGTTAAGGTAACACATTTTAAACTCATTTTCATTTGCTTGTAGCTTTCTGAAAAATTCTTTTGAGATTAAATTTACAATGCCTTCTCACAGCCCAAAAGTGAATGTTACTGGAAATTTTTAAAAAACCTAATTCATGCAGGTCCATGTTGTGAAAGGGTAAAGATAACATGCTGCTTCCGTTGTGACAAAACTAAGGGTGTTTTTGGCATGTAGACCATTCCAAATCAAACAACTTACCTTACCAAACAAACAAAGCAGAATTTACCTTTCCAAAAAAAAAGTTTTGAAACAGCAGCCTTTGCTGGATGCATTTACACATGCAATTAATACAATGTGATAAACTCTGGAGCAGTTTGTGCTGGAGTACACTGCACCCGAGCGCAGCATCTATTCATGCGCACAGGAAAGCAGCACTTTGAGCTGGGGCAGAGTAACCCCAGGCTGGCAGCAGGCTTGGGAGGGTGAGGGGATTAGGCATGGTCTCTGGGTGGTGAAGCTGGGTGGCAGAGAGGCTGTCTGGGGACAAGAGTGTCAAAATTGTGAAGCTGTAAGGCTGACTCCACCCCACCCCCAAACCTGCTGCCAGCCTGGGGGCTGCTTTGCCCCAGCTCAAAGTGCTGCTGTCCCAGTTACCATCCACACATGTATTGCAGTGCAGTACATGACTCTGCCCTAACATAATACTGTTTTAGGGTGGAGTTAATTAATTTACTATACTCTAATACTGGTGCTTGTGTAGATGGTGATGCTTTACTGTGGAGCTAGTCAACTCTGCAGTAAAATGCACTTGTAGGTGCACCCACTGAATCCTAATTTCCAAGATAGTTTTTAAAAAATTTAGTCAAGACATAGAAAACTAGATTTGTGTATGTATTAGGGCTGTGCAAAATGGCACTGTTCCGTTCTGACTTCAGTTTTGAGGTCTGGACAGAACAGTGTTTTGTATTGAATATAATTTTGAGTTGAAACAGCCTCACTGTTTTGTGTCATCAAAACAGTGAGGCTGTTTTGACTGTTTCGCCAGACCATGGGGCTGGGGAAAGGAATTCAGCCCAGCTGAGCTGAGTTCCCAACCCCAGCCAAGGGCGGGGAGTCAGTCCAGCTGGACTAACTCCCTAGATCACACCGGGGGCGGGAAGGCAGCCCAACTAGGCTGCCTCACCATCCCCCGCACTAGAGTTGGGCTGCCTCCCTGTCTCTGGTACAATCTAGCACAAGGAGTGGGAAGTTAGCCCAGCTGGGCTGCCTTCCCGCCTCCTGCCAGATCTTGCGCTGGGGATGGGAAGTCAGCCCAGCTGGACTGACTTCCCATCCCCAGCACTATGGTTGAAACGTTTTAACTTTTGAAACATTTTGACTAGCCTCGTTTTGTTTCAAGGCTATTTCAACAGCCTTTGTTTCATTTTGATTTTGCTGTTTCAACTTCAAAATGAAACGGCCATCAAAATTTCACATAGCACTAGTATGTATGGTACAGATTCTCCACTAAATCAATAGTTATACTACTTACATAATTATTGGACAACCTTAAACTGCAATATCCATGCTAGTTACTTTTGCTATTCTAGTTGTATAGAGAGCAGTTTAGTAATATTATTTGGATATGGAACTCCATAGTTTGTTATTTTGATAATGAAAATTTAGACCTACAAGGGGATATTATAGGAATTAGAGAAATGAGCAACAGGAAATATATTGTTATAACTTATGAAGTATATTTCTATAGCTACAAGAGGGGACATGTTCAGGAACATACTTTTAGAGTCAATGCTGTCAGATTCACTACCGGCAGGAACAGTGCTGATAATCTGTATCACTTCCAGGTTGATAGCATGCATATTTTTTCTTTCAATCTTGCGATTTCCTAACAATAGGTACTTGGGAAAAGTAAACTAGCTTTGTCCGTTTATTATCTACCTTGGAATAGTCCAGTTGGAGTTTTATGTTGGGGTCCAGGAGATTGAATGGTGTATTCCAGACCTGGAAAGTTAAGACAAGTTATAAAATGAAATCCTTGACATCTTTTGTTTCTTCTTCTTTTATTAGGTTGAACCTTTTACATAACTTTAATGTCTAACTGTTTTCTCATGACTGCAATGCTCACTGTTATGCCAAAAATGAAGACCACGGAGAGCCTCTGATACTACAGCATGTGCCGCAGTGAGAAATACTTAATGCTCTTCCAGATATTCGGAGGCAAAAAGCCACAAATGGAAATTATTACAGTAAGAATAAAATTATTATAAAACTGTCACATTTCTAATATTTCATATCACTTCTGACCATAAGCTCCACAGCTATAAAAGCAATATCTTTTACTCTTCAATGTGCACAGATGATGGTTTGCATTCTTCAGGGCTTATGATGTTAAAATGCCTTTAATTATGTTCCAGATACCTATTCATAAGGCATTCTTAAACCCTTCAAGGTCAAAGTCTTGTTTCTTGCTGATCCTCAGATCATCATTCTGTGATTTCTGTTTCACTGACATGATATCTGTATTATTCCTGGAAACACTATATTACTGTGTAGACCACACAGGCATAGGATAACATCAACTGTCCCTAAAGGTTCAGATCCTGTTTGCTGATGTCTGTTTCTCCTTTACTAGTCTTTAAAGGTCAGCTAGATAGAAAACTAATGTATGTACTTATTTCACATTTGAAATAGATAGTAATATTGCTAAGTTACTCCTTTCTTGTTGCAGTTGGGGTCATGAATATCAAACATATGATAAACAGAGGAGACATCTTACAAACTTGTGTTCCTGATGACACATTGTAATGAGAATGAGAGAAAAATGATTGGTTGCCAATCATAGCTATAACTAGGCACCTTGAGAGCCTCAGTCTGTATGTAGTTTATGTTGAATTTAAACGATTGCCAGCTATATAGCACTCCGTAATAGACTCTACTCCCAAACCATTAATTTAAACTCTCAGACACCAAAACTCAAAGAAGAATCTTCTTCATGGATCACTGACCTTGTTAACAAGTATCAAATAGGATAAATTGTATATTATAGCTGTGACCACTACTCTGCTATATTTAATAGTCTTTCAATGTTTCTATTACTATAAAGCTCCGTTTTTAAGGAATTATAACAATCCCCATTTAACAAAATGCTATAAATTGAAACTTGGCCTTTTGGCACATATGCTGATTGTGAATGTTCAGTATAGTGCAGTTGATATATAGGATTTTTTTTAATATGCAAACTCTAGCAACAGTCTTTATGGCCTATCATGCAGATTGCTCCTCTCTTACATGGACACAGGAGACCCATCACTTCCAAAGAAGTCATTGGGAAAATGTCTCTGCTCAGTAATGATACTCCTTAATATACTTCCTTTAAAAAAAAAGTTTAAACTATCTTACAAAATAAGAGAAAGGACTGTGAAAACACTGTTAAGTATAAAATTTAAGACTGTCTCATTAGCATATTGAAGTTTTGAACACGTGTGTATTAAACCCACAAAAAATCAGGAACAGAAAGAAGCCATCCTTAACATGTTTTTTTGTGAATGGAGATTACTATAACAATGAACCACATCCCATTTTAAGCAAAATTCCCATTACTGATGTTTAAGACACACCTGGGTGCACGTCTGAATTCATATCTTAAATCACACCAGTTTTACGACTGGGAGAAAATAGGAAAGAAGATGGAAATCTTAAGTAATACAAACTTACCTATAATAAAGATATTTTGTTGTTTAATGGTGCTACTTGAGTTTTCTTCATGTAACTAAACTTCTGAGCTTCATTAAATACATGCTGTATGTTTGGCTCCTAGGGCATATTTTATTTATCTGCTTCTAGTAAAGAAAACTATTTATTACTATGATCATTTATTGGTATTTCATTCCTATTATAAATATTTAAGCAGCCTACTAAATCCCTCAGCAAAAACTGAGATGGAATAGGAGTTGAACACTTACATCTCTGTTTATTGTGTTAAAAAAGCATGTTCTGTTGAAAACAATTCTAATATAAACAAACTAGTACACAAATTGGCCGTGTCTAAAAAAACCCACCAAACTATAAAGAGTGTTAAGAAGAGAGTATAATGGGTCTTCTTAGAAAATTCATTATATTAGATGAGCACAGTGAATCTTCAGTGAGTTGATATGGTTGGATGGATGAATCTTACTATTCATACCTGCATGCTAACTCAATTACTACAAGACCCAAGACTTGTCATGACATTATGTCTCATACTTTGGCTTGTTTTTTTTTCCCCTTTAAGCCTTATGAATCATTTATCTCAATTAATCTTGAAGATGAATCTTCAATGTGAATCTATGAAAAAAAATGTACAAAATGAACTAGAAATTGGTCCCAAGCTTGAGACCTCTTAAAGGGCCAGATTTTTCAGCATTCTGCATTTTCTGAAAAATCAGCCCTTGTTAGGGTTTATCTAGTTGTCCCTTACTGTGAGAGGCAAAATAGTAGGCTAGACCAGTGGTGCTCAACCTCTGGCCATATCATCCAGTCTGCAGGGCTCACCTCAGGTCCAGAAATTTAGCAGCGGGGGGAGTGGTAGCATTTAACAACACCATTGTTCCTCTGCCACCAAATTTCCAGTTCCTGTACATTAGATGGCAGAGCCTTGAGCAAGGTCTGGGGCTGCGGGTGCAATCTCATGTGGAGCCTGATCCAACATGCAGGGCTGGTGCACAGAGCTTGGGCTATGTCTGCACACTGGATCAGGCTCCGGCAAGGCTGGCCCTGATCACTGAATCAGGAGCCAGCCAGGTAGAGCCCCTGCCATGTTAGTCCCACATGCTGGACTGGATTCCAGCTGAATTCGTCCTAGGCACTGGATAAGGCCCATGGACCAAATCCAGTGCATGGACCAACCTCATATCACTCATCTGGCCTATGGAGCCAAAAAGTTAGGCACCACTGAACTAATAAGATTGGGAGTCTGACCCAGTATGACATTACTTATGTTCTTAAGCAGAGCATCTAAAATAATCAGTTAGAAAATTTGGGCTGACATCTTTGTTTTACTTCCTCATTCTTTCTAAATTAACAGCACATATTTAATATAGCTGGGTTTTAAATATCTCATATGCAATATATTTTTTCATGCTTCTCAAAACCAAATTTTATTTATAAAATAAAAAGCACAGTGGTTCCAGAGGCCCTATGTTCATCACAATCTAGTTTCCTAAGAAGTTTTGCTCATCTAGAAATAGCCCATATACTACCTGCATTTTAAACTTCATCTTTTGATGTTTTATCTGTAATTAATATTAATTAAGGCTGAGCCTCTCAGATATGAAATGGCTGATGGAATCTGCAGGGTTCAGTTTCCTATTTGTCAACTTTTATTTGAAAACAGCAGGTGAATTTCTGATTTGAGCAATGTTTAGCCTCAAACTATCATGCAGATTGTTTTGTACCTATGTAATTGCAAAAGACTGCTTTGGTCGAAGCTCCTGAACACTTTTTATTGCTAATTTTGGCAATAAACCTGTTAATTAGGAAATTGTAAAACATTAGTGAATCAAGTAAAAAGGATCCATCTGTTTATAAAATTTCAAAGATTTCTTCTGGGCATAGCATTTAAAAATGACAACGGTATCACTGTGTCACCTACTAACTGAATTTTTTTTATTTTTCAGATTTCTATACAGCATACTTTTTAGAGCTATAATAGGACAGTTAAAGGAAACATGTAATACGTCAGGCAATGGTAATGTTACCATAATTCTACTTTAAATACTATTTGGGGAAAGTAGATGGCTTGGGGATTGGTAATGGTATAAAAACCCTATCTCCTCTATGTGACTGCTTTGAATCTAGCATATCCCTGTAGTGACAGAGACATGTAACCATCTGAAAGGTATTTTATGGTCTATTCATAGTGAATTTATGGGGTCTCAATTCAGATGCTATCAGAAAGGAATGGTTATGCCACTTATGAGTGACTGTCACAAACAATGCTATTGTGGGCAGTCTCAAAAGCAACAACAAAGACTAAGTTTTCCCATTGACTTGAACAGGATCAGCTGGCTTTTCCAGGTGACTGCTTAAGCACTCTAGAAAGCTTACATTGCTTCTACTTATCCAATCCATGGCCAATTAAATAGCCTTCCTTGCACAATGCTGTCAATGTAGCAGCTTTCATGTGGAGTCAATTCATCTTTTAAGGAGAAAAACATGTAAAAAAATATGTAATGTATTTTCTGATTTAAGGATACAATGAAAAAAGACCTATTTTCAATACAAAAAACAAATCTCTTGTATATTCATGTGGATTAGAGAGTAGTTTTCATACGAGAACATTACATTTTCTTTTATCGGAGCTGAAGTAAAGATGATACAATATGCTTCTCTGAGATTAAAAAAATATAAGAATGGAATATTGATAGCACCATGCAATGTAAAGTAAAGGAGGATTGGATGATGTACTATGGGAGTTGATAAGAATTATATGACTTCTAGCAGAGCAGGAAAATGACATAAAAAGATAGAGACTGATAACAATGGGAAATAAAGCTATAAAGAGGATCACAAGCATAAACAGGGAATAAGTTTGAGGAATTCAACAGAGTGAGAAATTTAGGGGATAATATTAATTGAATTATATGCTGCGGCCAGATAGTGTTGTGCTGCTGCAACATGAATGCAGAAGCCAAGTCAAAGCACCTTGACCAACAAGGAGAGCTTCTTCTGCCTTATTCTTTTATCAGGAGTTAGATCACTGCAGGAAGCTGTTATCTTATTTGTGGTGGTTGGAGACAAGGAACATGGCCAACAAAGGGAAACCCTATGGATAGTCAACACCGGGAATGCGATTCCAGGAGCTGGTTCATGTTGTTTTACCATTACCAAGAACCATTGGAAGGCAGAGAGATTTGGACTGTAATTCAATATATGTTCTGCTGAAAATGGGGGAGAAACTAAGGGCAATTTATGGCTACATTAAGTAAAAGACTAAACCACAACAATGCTCTTTTTTGGGCATTGTGGGGTCTGCCCCCCACCAATGGAATCCAGAGCCCAGAGTAAGAAATCTGAGTTTCCCATATAGTGTATGGAGAGTTGGGTAACTTAGAAGAGAATCCAGAATAGCTGAGCAGGGAGCTGATTAAAACTGACCAAAAGAAAACTCTAACCAAAGGGATGTACCTGAAGTGGCATCCCTTTCTGCAGCAGAGGTGCCTAAGTCAGCACTGCCAACAGGCATAAAGTATAGTATACAGGACGTGGGATACAGGGCCTGGAATGTCCCCTGATAGTGGGTGCTGATCTTTCTTATTTGAAAGAATTAAGACTCATAGTTATGTTTTAAAATGCAAGTGGTATTGCCTCTGTCTCTACCTTTTCTATTATGGTTAGAGCACATCTTCAGGAAGTGAAGAGCACTGGGTTCTAGGCTCTTCTCAGCCTGAAGGATTCAAAGTTGTATCTTCCATTACACAGGCAACTATGGTAACCACCAGGCATCCTCCTTTTGAAGCTTTGCCACTGTGCATAAAGGAATACAAGATTCATGGGGCCAGAAAGAGGGACCATGATTAGCAGGCACTCAAATGGGAGGGTGAGTTTTGGATTTTGGTCCGTTGCCCCAGGACTGTGTATATATGTAATCTTAGGACCTATTAAAAATTAAATGTAGGTGTCTCCTGGAACTCTTAACCCCTGGATTGTCCACATATTAAAACCTAAAATTAGTTTTAAGGACACCTTAGGCATCTTAAAGTTATGCCGCTCTAGGGAAAGTTTCTCTCTGATCTGTGTTACCCAGCTCATGTTCCATTAATGTTTCACTCCCCACAGATGAGCTGTCCAAGTTGTAGTCCTCCAGCATCCCAGGATCTAGTGTCTCTTCTCCCACCTTCCTGTTCTGTATGGACAGACTTTCTACCCTCTGAACTCTACTGTCCAGGGGATGGTTCTGGCACCAAGCCAACTCCCCCTTCTGTCTTCATGGGTATGATCTTCCCAACTCCAGGGGTGCAATCCCATGCAAACAACCTGAAGAGTACATGCCAGCTAGCCAGGTCACAGGACACAGACAGGTCCAGGCAGAGTTGTCCCTAGGAGGTGTGGGGCTTGGGGCAAATCAGCCTGTGCAGGGCCCCCTTAACACAGTGCGGGGCCCATGGGACCCCCACAAATGAGGGCATGAGCTGGGGCAGTGTTTCCCAATCTTTCTTATCTCCTGGCATACTTATGTGGGTAAATGAGCATTGTGGCACATTGGACGTGCAGGGAAGGGTGGCAGCCAGAATTACTGGCTGGAACACACTTAAAGAAATTCTCACCACGTAGGGCAGGGGGGCCAGAAAAACCTCAAAAGCTGCAGCCACCACCAAACTCAGGAGGGGCCGCAGCCTCTCGCTTGGCCCTGCAGGCCCCCCCAAAGTGCGGGGCCTGGGACAGTTACCCTGATTCACACCCCCTCTGCAAGGAACAGCTCTGGGACCAGGAGTTTTTTCTAGAGGGGGTGGGGAGATAAAGTATGAGGCCGGATCAGATTCCCATGAGCTGGTGCTTCCTTCCCAGGATAGGGGTAGTAGCTCCCACAAAAGTGCCCTCCCTCACCATTCCCTGTCACCCCAGGAAGCATGACCAGCACCCCCACACTCCAATCCCAAATCCTAATTTATTAAAACATGTGACTTTCTTAATTTACTTCCTTTTTATTTCTTTTTAAATACTTTCTCTCTTACTTCTTTTTATTTTATCCTTCAGTGGCTGACTTCCTTCATTTCACCACCCTTTCCCACCGCCATTTCCTTTCCACCCCCCATTTCATTATCCACTTCCATCTCGTTAACTCTCCACCTCCCAAATTCATGTTCCCGCCACCTTCCCCTCCCCCAGGTATGTCTCATACCCCCCACCTACAGCAGGGATAGAAGCCTTTCCTGGCTCACCAGCCCTGTAGTCACAACTCACAGCTGTAGCTCCCAGTCAGGCCCCTGCTTCCAAGCCCTCTGGTGGCAAGTCACAGCTGTGCAGGTGGGGAACAGTCAGAGAAGGTTTTTAGCCTTAAGGTGCAACTGCTTCAAAACTCAAGCTAGTATTAACAGTGATGATCGACATTTGAGCAACTCAAAGTGCAATGTGTAACAAGGCCCTTAGAGAGTCATTAGGTAAAATAGAGTAACAGGCTTTGGAAGAAACTAAATTGAAAGCAGCCTTTGACACAGACAAACCAGAAGGTATGGCTCCGTGGGGCGGGGGGGGGGGGGGGGGGGAAGAGGGAAGAGACAGAGAGACTGAGTGCCTCAGCTCTCTGACTACTCAGCTAAAAGCACCCTGATTCTGTGCCTTACCTGCAGCCTGGCTACCACTGACATTTGGGCTGGGGTTGAGCTGGGAAGCAAAGGAGCCTGAGAGACTGAGTACTCAGCCTCCTGGCAGTCTGCCTCAAAGATTCCCATTAATTTCATTGCCACAAGAGTGGGAGTCCATGTGCACAGCTAAGGATGGTGTGAGAACCTCAGCCCATTCACATATCTATTGAAAAATAGATGTCAGGATGAAAGCAAGAGGCTTATTTTTAAAGTAACAGTGTCTGCCTTTGATTCCAGGAATGTATGGTGGTAGGTATGCTTCAATGACATGAGAATATTTAGTATAATATAAGTTAGTTTCAGTGACTGTTATTTCTAAGACCAGTGAATTCCATTCCAGTTTTTTTGTGAGACTAGTACATAGCATGCAAAATCTCACATGCCATGTTGTGGCAGCCAGGAATATAAACTGCCATTTTAAACAATAATGAAATAAATAAGCTATTTGGCAGCCTTGTTTTACAGTGGGAGATCTGACCATGCAGCATTCCATGGAAGCCAAATTAATTTCAAATGAATTTAAGAGTCACCTCAGGCACATCAATTTGAAAGAACAACAAGACACATTTCATAATTCTCCAAACATTTTTATTGTTTATAACTGTTTGGAGACTTGAAATGGAAATACATTTTCTTAACTGTTTTTTCTCCAAATCTTGTTGCACTGGATTAACCATTATGCAGTTTCTTATGGAATGCCAGACATTGGAATCTTAGCCTTTAGCATTTATAACTTTTAATATAGTTATTTGAAAACCTTCAGCTATAGTTTTAAAGAAATGAAAGGCAATTTAGGACAGTTAGGCACCTGTATTTTTTGACAATATCAACTTAGCAGCAATCCTAAGAGAAGGAAGAATGAAAGATAATAGAGGTAAGAACAAACCAAATTTTAGCTTATTCTTAATAGTGCTAATACAATGTAGTGAATTAACTGTTCTGCAAATTGTATTCCAGTACACAATACCCATATGAAGTCCCATGCATCTCTCAAACTACATTTAAGTCTTTTACATGTCCTGTGAATGGGGCTGAATTTCATCCTCTGTGTTTTGAAAAACTATCTTTCAGTCTGACTGTATCAGAAAATAATTTGTTTTGTGCTTCAGCAAATCAGAAAATGCATTTCATAAAAGTATTCTGAACAATACTATTTACACAGCCTTCAAAATAAACTAGTTTCACATGAACTGGAGGTGGAGAGTTTAAAATCATTTTATCAGTAGAAATGGATGACCTGCACAGTGTATCAACAGACAGAACTGGAAGTGATTAAAAAAGAGAAGACCTTGACAATAACATTTGGTGAGACAAATTAAGATGCAGTGTTACAAAAAAGGAAGACAAATGTTTGGAAAATTATTGGAGCAAAGAAAACAAAGTGTTTCAAAAGGCTGGAAAACTGCATGATGGAAAAAGAGTTAGCAGGGAAAAATATGAAAGTAGCACACTTCACTGTGTTGGGAAGATGCCTATAACTTGCTGTGAGAGGTTGAGCAAAACAATTAATAAGAAATCATTCGGAATACAGAAAAACCGAAGATCGATGTAAAATTCACATTAGAGAAAGGATAATACTGGGTCAGTCTCTTAGATGGTATAAATTGCTTTCAATTAAGCTGCATTAAATTATACCCTCTGGAGAGCTGGCCCAGGATTTTACTAGTATGGTGGTTTTCTAAGAGAAAAAAGACCTTTATTACAATTTTCTTTATCCTTTGTATATTATCTATACATATCATTTGACAGGCAACATTCTTCCCAAGTTCGTTCTCTCCTCATTGCAAAGTGTTGGATCAGATTTAGCCTAGAGTGCTGCTTCATAGGAGAAAAGAAGAGCAGCCATGGAAGAGGTCCGTGCATCCGTCATACGCATAAAGGAACTGATCTTCATGTTTGCCCTAAACAAATCAGTAGAAACAGGCCTCTGGAGATGCTATTGAATCTGCCATTTCTCAGATCCCATGGTGTGATGCCTGCTACAAGCACTGAAGTAGAGGCAGAGGGCAAAAGTCCTCATTATAGCTAATAAACTCTAATCTGGTCACTGAGGATGTGAATGGATAGCATGCAGTACTTTACTTTACAGGCTGGTGGATGAATTCCATTCTTCTGTCCCTACAAAGCTTCCCACACAAAGCCTATATATTTCTGTTTTGTCAAAGAGGGTTTGAATTTCACTCAATATGCATATTGCATCATCCTAATTATCTACCTCTTTGTATTAATGATGAAATAACACAATCTTCTATTTTCTCTAATGAAGTTTGTTATGGAAATATTTCTATATGCCTATTTAAAAAATGAAATTCCATTAAAAGCTAATGTATCAGATCTTATTAATTCTACTACAACATGAAACATTTCATCAGAGGGAAAAAAAGTGGATCAAAACCAACCCTATACTTTGATAATACAGATAAAAAGTCCAATGTGTTCACTTTTCAGTTTTATTTTTAAACGTTCTCTGTAAAACTTTTCCTAAGTGAAAATTTTAATCAATAAAGAATGGCCTATCACATTCTCCTATGAAGATATATTTTGTCTTTTTTTTCCTGGGAAAGCTATGAAATGTCAATACATCTTGCAATGCAATTTTTCTTGTTGTAATTAGGAAAACTTGATAAATTAATTGATACCAATTACCTTTGGGAAGAGCAGGTTTGACTAAAAGACCTTTTAATAATTGGTATGGCAGTGCACTTTGCATGCTGTCAGTGCTCAGTGACAATTGCTACAAGACAATTGATATGCCATGATGTTTTCTTTGTCATTGCTGGACAGTAGGGACTTTAGTTGCAATGATTTTCTGTCATCATCTGAAAGTGATAGGGGTCTATGGATGGCTGTAGCAAGATAAAGGATTCCTTGATATCCCATAGAGGAGGCAGTATGTTTTGCTCATCTCCCATTGCATTCCATGGGTATGATGCTAGGGTGCATACAGCTTAACATTTTTGCTTTTGGAATCTTCTATTTCTCATGGAGCTATTGCACAGAATGGTTGCTATACAGCATTGACTAAAGATAGATCATATAGGGTGGCTGACAGCAGTAAAAATATTGGACCTCATTTGTAGCTGCCAGAGACTGAGAGATTCTTATTTCACTGTTTCCAAAAAGGAAGTCATAACCCATTTGAATAGTTGTAGAAGGAGATTGTATAGATGGTGTCAAGAGAGTGAAAATTTCACTTATAAAATGCATAGTAGCATGTACACAATTGGCTTAAATTGTTTATTTTGATCTTTAGTAACTACAGATTTATACTTATTGCTGGTCTAATCTGGTAGTTGTCTTTATGCAACAAATCATCACACTAGGAAGAAGAAGAGAACCTCACATTATGTATGTTACCGAGCATTTCTCTTCACTGTAGTGATGGCAGCTCCCAGCACCAAGGGGCCACATCCTGCCTAAGCTCTGCCTACCCATGTCCACAAACACACTTGAAACCTGGAAGTTCATCAGTGAAACTGCTTCATCAGTGAGCACTTCTCCACAGCTGCTCTGAAGTATGCTGGAAACTGAGGACTTCAGGGACATGCCCAGAGCAGCATCACTGAGGTATTTCTGGGTTTGGAGCATGTCTACAGGAGGGGATGGGTGCAATATACTTGGACCCTTTAGTGCCAGTGGAATGGCCAGACCTTAACATATTTCTCCAGTCTTACTCCTTGTGGTAGAGGCAACTGGATTTGGCTCTATGCTGAGTCCTGTTTCTCAATCCTGGGGAGAATAGAGGCTTGATTTTCATCATAATTGCACTGTTTTTGTATGAACTTGAACCCACTGATGCTGAGCTACTTTTCATTTATACACATTCAGCTGAGATCAGTTCAAGTTAACCAAAGCCTTCTCTCTCACTCTCCAGGAATGTATCCTAACCACCAGGCTATTGGCTTAAGCAAGGCTTAAGCAAGGGATACTACTTCCATCACGCTGAAGTGACCCTGTGGGTGAAAAATAAAGGTGTGAGTTACTGAGGCCACAAGACCAGCATGCAAAATGAATGGGAGTCTGTAGCCCAGGGAGGCTGGGACCCTCCTGGGTTCTAGCTGGAGCCTGACATGAGAAAGCACATAAGCCGTCCTCCTGAGAGACTGGGACGACTATGGGACCTGGTGGAAGAGGTCCCATAGTTAGGAATAGGAATACTCTCTGGAGTCACAACACATTGCCAGTTACTAAACTGGCAGAGCTGTGTCTGCATAGCAAAGTAGGAACAGGCACTGGGGACACATGCGATAGCTTCATATCTACCTTACTGGAATACTACACCCCACTTGAGGTGTTCTCTGGAAAAAAAAGGCAAATATTAAAAAAAAAACAACCTATATAGAGCACCAGACTGATCCAGGGAGCCAGGACTCTGTCACTGGTTTGGGGCAAGACACTCATAACCTCCTCTCCCATATTTTGTCTAATTTAATCTAATGTGGGCACTGTCTCTAATAACATTTGTATAGCACTTCGCACAATGAACCCCCGACTAACTTGGGACCTGCAAGAACTATAGTTTTCCCACATTCTAAGTACTGCTTTGTGGTCTGACGTCAAGGTGCACTTGGTTGGTCTTGCTTCATAAATCAAAGCTCAAAGCATGTAAATGGCAAGAACCAAAAGGCACGTTCAGACAAGCACGACATGCAGTATGCAGCACTGCAGATCTGTCTGCAATGCCACAAACCACACACACCACACATGCAAGCATTCACCACAGTGCTGGTTTGCAGCAGGGTGGGTTTTTTGACACTGGAAGATCCCAGTGTTAAAAATCCTGTGCCTGAGAAAAGCAGGGTGGTGCATGTGGTGGTAATGTACAGCAACCAAAACCAGAACCTGGCCAGCCAGAGCCACACTCCGGCTGCGAGCCAAGCTCCACATGCTGGAGCGCCACTGCTGGAGCTCCAGGAAGCCCCCAGGACCTCAGGTAAGGTTGCTGGGTCCAGCCCAGGTGCTGGCTTCAGCCTCCCCTAACCTATGCAGGGCAACCTGCCACACACCAGAGCACACGGCCACAAGCATTCCCTGGGATTAAGTAGCAGCAGCACAACTATGTAACCACTGTTTATTTGTCCCTGGGGAAATGCACGTGCATGCTTATCTGGACACAGCCAAAGTGTTCAAACCCCTAAGTGTTTCCCATTCATAAGAGAGAGGAATGGAGAAGGAACCACATGCAACACATTTTAGTCATGTTGTTTAATATGTCACTGACAGGCAAGCAGATACCACGGGGACACACTTTAAAAATCTATGTAGAAATATGTGGTCCTTTATTCAGGCTACAATGGGCATCCTTCATCCCAAACAAATTAGATTAGACCAAATCTTTATGGGTATGACTAAAAAAAACCTGTGCATATTACTCACAAATATATAGCACACGATATACCTGCTATCTAAATGGCTGGAAAATATACAAAGATTATAAAAAACAGTTTCAATAGTGATGTCTCTGTTTATCGGCTTAAGTGTCCTCCTTCTAACATTAGAGGGGTGGGAAGCTTACCATTTTAACTGTTCTATAATATCAGTAATGAAGGAGTTGCTCGTGCATTGTAACCCTGTGTTATGTTTAGAGCACAAAGCATAGCCCGTTTCATTATCGCTTAATTCCAGAATAAATGTTACCCTCATCCTTTCATAGAATTATGAACCGTGCCTTTATTTACTTGCATGGCACAATTTTCACATATTTGACAGACCATTTCTCATGCTCTTCATTGTCATGGTATTAGTGAAATGTAGCATAAGCTTTAAATTTGCAACTGCTGTCCAATCAATAAGATCACACCATCCGAATAATACTATGATACGTGACATTATCAATTCAACTATTCCTTTCCTTGGGACTTGTGAGTACTGTCACATTGAAAATGAACACCATTTTTGCTGACAGATTCCCCCCACCCCCATTCAACACTTTTAATTAATATATTTCAAAATGAGGTACCAGATTAAATAAATTTTGTGTCATATCAAAACAGAGATATTAACATTATTTGTAGCAGCAAAGTTCCAAGTAAATTACAGTGAACTTACATATGCAATGCATTTAGCAAGAATAGGGTTTTCAAATAGCATAAATCTTGTTAGGTGTCAACTTGCCACAGCAGTGATATGTAGACCTTGTTCTCCATATTTTCATGACAAGAACAAAAGTGTGCTTTGGCTTAGTTTTCAAATGCATCAAATTAGTATCCAAGATGAAATTTATTGCTAATGCAAAAGTTTAGTAAAGAAGGCCCTGTAAAGTGTAATAAAAGAGTCCTATATCTTTGGTTCCCCAGATCCTAATGTGACAAGGCTATTATTATGCATTCTAGCCATAAAGGCTTCTATATAGATATTTTCCCTGCAGCCATGTTATTTTAATTTGTTCACTGGTTCTAACAGTATTTTTCCCCCCTGCAAGATATCTCCCTTAATAGAATTGCACCATTTTTGAAAGAATGGCCTATGGCTTAGAGCTTACTGGGCATATCATGCATTATCCTGTGTGGTACAAAACGTACTTCCTGTGCAACAGAATTACTTGTATTGAGCCACCCAGTCAAAGTCTCCCACAGCATGACAATGTCACTATGTTATAATGTGACTGTGTTATAATGTTTTAAGGGACTCACATTCTGCCCATGTGATCTAGCTGCTCCTAAACCCTTTCAGTGTCTTCAGAAAGTGTGTCCTTGTCTTTCAATAAAGGTGATCTTAACAGGATTAAATGTAATTTAGAGTCAATAAGGTGAAGACTGACATCAGGCAGTATGATAAAAGAATGGTTTATCGGAATGTATAGGATTTAAGAGGCTTTCAATGACCCATTCTTCTGTAAAATAAAAGAAATTGCAAAAAAAGATGTCATTTTCAGTCAGAGACTGAAAGTCTGACTACTTCCATAGTGCAAGCAAATCAATTCACAGTCCATTAAAGTAATAAGAACTGTATATTATATTTTATGAGTAAAAATACATTTACAAGAAAACTGAAAACATAATGTAGAGTTCTTAGTGCAGTCTCGTTTATTGCTGCTATAGTGGTAAATAAAATGTTTTCAGTTCTGCATGACACTCTGGCTTAATATACAAAGGCATGTAAAACCTGCTGCATGAAAAAGCTTGAGGTTGGATTCCCAGAGTGGCAGCTCCTAAATCATAACTCTGCTAGCAGTAATATTCAGCATATTGGTTCCTCAGGTCTGTCTCTATATGTATACAATACATGTTGTGAGAAGGTCATTCTTTATAGAGGCTTCCTTCCCACTGGCAAGAGAAAATCTGGAAGTAATGGCTTCTCAGTAGAGAAATGCCATTCTGTTTAAACGATGGTGGATAGGATGTTAGAAAAATTCTGTTACTGGAATACTTTAATTTTTATTTAAGCTGTAATTGAAGTAATAATGTTTACTTCTGTCTTACCTTCTATCCATGGATCCCCTAGCAAAGGCTTCAGTAATTGTGTGTTCCTCATTTTCCTTTTCTTCCATTTCTTTCTGGAGCAACAACCACCAAGAACCTGAAGCTAAGAATCATCATTAGTTACACTGGGATCACCGTTCTTGGTGGGGCAACTAACAGAGGGTTACAGTCTCACCCACTTACCATTCCAGATGAATGGATGTCTGTTCACTAGAAATAATGATGTATGCATAAAAAACTTCAGGGAACAGAAATTTAGCTTCACCCTTAGCTATGGCAAGATCATTACTCCATAATATAAAAGAATTACACTACAAAGAAGCTTACTAAATAATCCTCAGGGTTGTCCCTATAAAGTATTCTTATCTTTATTTTTACAAAAGAGGAAACAGAGACAGTAAATGATTTAGCAATGTGAAAGGTCTTTTTCTCTTTATGCTTTATCCATTTGTGAAACAGAAGCAATGATATATGTTTTAAGTGAAATTCAGACACATACAGGAAATAAGACATTGACAGGCCATACATATAGGTAGAGAGATATTGTCCCTAATTCACACATGGTAAAAAGAGATTACAGTTGTTAAGTGACTTCTCTCAGTGACATGGTAAATTAGACACTTGCCTATAAAATCCTCAGCAGGCATTTATTTATCATGTCATGAAAAGTTATATAAAAACTCTCTGCTATGATTACTCAATGGTAAAGGAGTAATGATATTGGCCTATTGAAGTGGTTTCCTGATACCTAATTAAATATTTGAACAGTATTGTGGTCAGGTAGTGGAAGAGAAATGGGACTCCCTTATTGGCACCTATGTGCATAATAATCAAGATCTGGAGGATCAGGAAGATGATCACCCCCTCTCCCTTCTCCTCCCACCATCATTTTTTTGGTGAGGAGACAGGTAAGAGAAGTTGCTCTTGTCAAGTTTTTTGTCCTGAAGAACTGTATAAGAAAATATGCAGGGTGTATAAAGTCTGACTGGTGCTTCCAGTGCTGTGTTTAGGAGCTGCATAATGTAAATTCTGACAACAGAATTAACAAAGAAGTATTTGAGAATATCCATTTTAAATCTGCAGATTTCCCGGAATACAGTTTTTTTGGTATGGATTTTCTTTCTCATGGAATACAAACTCATTGCATATATATATGTAAAACAAGATTTTAAATGGTAATAGAATCCTTGTGCTTAAAATATATTAGTGTCACAATAATACACAATAAGATGTAAATAATTTATGTTAATGATGCTGTAATGTAAAGCATAAAAAGGAATGCCAGCTAATTTTTCAATATATACTCAGTGCTTAACTCTTGGAAAGACTATTGTAGGAAAATTCAGAACATTTTCAGGGTTATTTTTACCCTTCCTTGATAGATTAACTGGTGCAATTAACTGGGAATACACAGATTATTGTGTTATGATTACATTTACTTAGATTCCATAAGGAGTATATTTTAAAATCCTCCATGATAAACTCACAAATCCAGTTTCCAAAATAGTCACATTTTTATTGTCTTCCCTTTTCATTTTTTCTTTTGAGTTTTACCATACTTTGTGCTCTATGTTATATTCCACCAAGGACAATTATATCCTACAGTATGGTGATCACTACTAAATATGGTACTCCAGGTGAGGTTTATAACTAGTAATTAGACACTATTAATTCTATTTTCTTTGATTTATCATCTGCTTCTCTAGAAATGAAGCACAGCATCCTATCTGCCTTTTGTACTGCACCTAGGAATTCAACAGCAGGTTTTAAGAGCTTTGTAAGATAATTCTTTGTTGGTCACTATGCTGGAGATTTTTAAAAATGTATTAACTATGCATACAGTGTTTGCTCATTTATATAAACAAAAAGTTGATAAATGAAGCTTTCAACCTTGGCAAACTATGATCACTATATTTCAAGTTACTCTACTTACTATATTCCCATTATATAGTCAAATTAAATCTAAAATATTATGCCTTCAGATTGCCTCTAAAACAACCTCGATTCTTTGTTAAAATGAGAAAAATCACCTCCAGTTTTGACAGAGATGGTTGAAATTTTGGCATGGAGTTATTTTATTGGAAACATGTTCCTCAAACTAAAAATAATAAAAAATCATAGAAAAATGTTGATTTCCTGGGGGGGGTCCTCACTGGAAATTGTAAATGAAAATTGCTTTCTTGATTTAAAAAACAAACAAACATTTATTTCTTCATTTAGAAAACCAAGTTAGTTTTAGGAAAAGGAAGGGATTCAGACTTCAGTTGTTTGTAACTTGCAATTGGGAATCTCCCGCCCTTCCCCCTGCCCATCTTCTGAATCCCCACGTGTTTCACACCTTGCTACTATTGTCCACCGAGAGAATGCTGGATACCATTAAGTGTGGAAAGTCCAGCATCTCTTACCATGAGAGCATAAAGTTCCTTGTGCTTTATTGCACTGATGATATATGCTCTGGAGGCTTAACCTCCAGGTTACAAGGTTACTAACTTTCATTAGTTGATAGAAGCTAAGTATGAAATGTGTAAATCCCAAAGAAATTTCAGAAGAAGTGAAAATGTACTTTTATAATGGGAAATATGTGGAAAAGTGAACTATAATACTTATCATTATTATGTGTTTGTTTAGTTACATGTATTACATGTCAATGCCTTGAGGCCAGTGAGGAGTAGGAGTGCCAAAATCCCTCTAAAAATCTGGACCTTACCCTATAAAAGATGAAAGATAAGGGGTGAGGGAACCCTCTCATGCCCCCAAAACAAGCAGGTCATGATAGGGGCATCAAAAGGGGAGACCACTATCAATTACATCCCAGAGTAAGGTTGCCATCTTTTTGTTTGCTGAAGTAGAGATAGACATAGCAGATTTTTCCTTAATAATAGTTGTGCCTATAATAAATGTACAACCCAATAATAACATTACACTGTTTCAGTATAATATAGGTAGTGGCTGGAGCACTCATTTTATAATACTGCTGCTGGCAAGAGATCCTGAGAATGAATTCATGGAACTCACTGCATGATTTCTTCATGCTATATGAATACAAAATCAGTTTCATCCCATTTCTCTTAGACATCCCTCCTTATGGAGAAGACTCTGTGCTGGAATATTGCTCACAGGCACAGCTAGCACATTTTCTACTATCTCCTGAAGAGTTAGACACTTATAGATGGAGAAGAAATTGATCTGCTTTGTGGCCTATTCATTCTGAGTCCTGGAGCTTAGGTACTACTTCCTGGAGTACATAAAACAGTGTACAGTGCTTCTCAGTCCAGGTCTGCTAATCTGCAATCCTGACACTCTGAAGCAGGTCCTCATCTGTGAAGGACTCCTATCAAAGAGGAACTACAGTGAAACTATTCTCCAAATAGTGAATTGGTATATACTCTGGTATACCTCCAGTACATTTGATTTAATAGCAATTTAAAGGGAGATAAGTAGTTTCCTTAAATACTTTGAAATGAAAGAACTTTTCTTGGAGCTTGTTCTTCAAGTTGGTACTCAGGTTTCTCCATCACATATAGATCTGTAGTTTGAGTTGCTTCACTTTCAAACATTTTGTCGTGTGAAAAACAAGTCGTCACTGTGCCAAAAGTGCAAATAGCATTAGGGGAAAACATACATCTTTGTCACCTGTCAGCCCATATTCTTGGTCTGTGATGAAGTCCCATACCAGCATGTGGGTATTTTCTTGTCCTTGTAAAATGAAGTCACTTTCATAACTTTTTCTGGCATCTCAAAAGTCTCTTGGGAGTTGTAAGTGACAGCCACCTCATTGAAATATTCCATAGAAGATTACTAAATCCTTCGTCCACAAATGAAGGGGAAGGAAGGGAAAAACATTCCTGGCATTCTTTCCCCACCCCCCTGGTAGCAGAGTTCAAAATTTGTCATTAATCCGGATTGGCAAATTCTCTGCATTGTACTTAATTTGCATATGTCCATGGTTGGCTGTACTTGGGCATTACAATTTACCAGCAGCAGGTAGGTTGTGATACTTTCAAGTTGCAAAATATGGAATAAATAAGTTGCCCATCTTCAAGCAACTGTCGTTCAAAATTATGCATATTTTCTTACTTATAGTATCAGCTATTTCTTCAACTTTTGTAAAAAAAAGGAAGCATATCTCCAAAGCCATTGGATGCTATCCCTGAAAATTAAAACCCAGATCTCCCACCTTCTGTGGAGAGTGTCTTAACCAGCTATAGACCATCCTGGGTGGGTAAGGTAGAGCATACTCAACCTCTCCTGCTAATGTTTCATTAGGCCTAAATGCTGTTTTCATTAGTCCAGTGCAGGCACCATATGCAGCATGTGCCTTGGACCAGCCCAATGTGTCATGTGCAGTATTTATACTGGCTCTAGCCCCATGTAGTGCATGCCAGATCTGGCCAGGGATGGTACATATGGCATGCAATTCAAAGAGATGCTCTAAGACGGACAGGCAGAGCTGCAGGCTACATGATAGGGCTCTATGATTCTATAATTCTCTGTGTGTTGGATCCAGCCCTCTGACCATATCTTTGACTCCCCTGGCCTAAAAGGAACTTTCTAATTGTAGGCTGACTTTAAGTATCTTCCTTCTTAAAAGCTACATGTGGCACTGCTGACATATAGGCCCCCTCTATTCATGCAGGAAAAAGCACAATGGAATTTAATGCATGAGCCCCACAATTGCAACCCCTGCCATGCCACACGTGCATCATATCCCATCGCACCATATTGCCAATGCAGGGGGAGCCTGGGATCAGAACAAAAAGCATGCTCCTGTAGCTGGGAGCCCCTAAGTTGAGGTTCCAAGCTGCAGGGGTACCCCCACTCCTCAGGGCTGGGGGATTATGGCAGCTGTGATCTCCCAGGTTGGGGATGCATGAAACCCCTGGGCCTGGGAGATTACAGCAGCCATGATCCCCAGGGCTTGCGGGTTTCACTCTGGGCACGGTGCACCCCACAGTTGGGAGCCCTATCAGCTGACACATGAAAATTAGGCTCAATAGCAACCAGGTATAAAGTGAGTATACATTTTCATGGTCTAACTTTATACCTGGTTGGAGCTTTTTACCATGTGATAAGTACTTTGCATATGTAGTTAATGCATGATACCTATCATGTGTAGAGGGGGTCTTTGACATGTAAGTCCTTCATTTGAATTATCTTGCTGAACAGGCTCCGTTTCCTGAGTTGAAGCCTTAAAAGGAAAAGTCCAATAGCTTTAGTATGAATTTGATGCTGACTACTTTAATCAGAACTGAGAATTAACTAATCACTTTAAAGTTGAATACTACTAAAATGACTTCAATAAAAAGATGCAACAGTAAAACTTTTGTTTTTAGAATGATTTTAGAGATGTTAATTTCTGTGATCAATTAAGAGAGAATGTAAGAAATACATGCGGCTCTGTATTAACATTTAACTTTAATTTCTGTTTTATTTAAATGAAAACATCCCCTTCTCCAGTGTTCAGATGACCTTCTAGATTTCCATGTACAGTATCTATGGATTTTTAAGTATAATTAACAACTTCCATTTCAGTATTTAACAGCTTCAAGTTCTGTTTCTTTGACAGTTAAAAGCTAATCAATCTTGTTCTCAAATGCTAATACAAGCAATTAAAAATAACATTAATTGAAATACTGCAGGGGCTGTTAGGTTTTTTTTTTTTTAACCTCATGGCAACACTAATTTACAGTACTAATTAGTGAATTGCCCTTTGTATTATAAATCTTTGGAAGGGAGAACTGGCCTTTAAAGCCCAACAGAGATGCAGATGGTCACTGCACTTTCAGTAAGCCTTCATGCCAGCTCTCAGAATATTTATTTCACCTGGTAGACCAAATGTGATAGAGTATATTATTTACAATGAGCTTTATTAATGTTTTTGATAGAGAAAATGGACTGCCAATTTGTAGTGTTGTAAAAAACTTTTGAATGTGCTCTGTAGGATAAATGATATTCTGCTCAATGCCCTAATGAAAACAAACATGACACCTTTGTCTGCTACAAAATAGATGCAAGTAAGGTTATCTGTAGATAAAATGCACTGAAAATTGAATGCGGAAGCCTGAGAAAGAAAAAAGACAAAATAATGTAAACAATATACAGCATGTTTAAATAAATATGATTTAAGAATTTTTATTCTGCAGTTAGAAATTAACAGAGAAGAAAAAGTATGACATAAAATATAAAACAGTATTCCTATTTATTTCTTACATCAATCTAACTTAATAGGGATACTTAACATAATCATTTTTCACCCTCTACTGTAAGCCATCTATGTCTTTCTTGCCAAAAAACAAAAAAAATACCTTCAACTGAACATGGAAGACATTAAGGAAGTTACTGTGGGTTCAACATGTACGGCCTGTGTGTACCCCCTAGGGCCGTCTCAAGTACTCCCAGGGGTACTTGTACCCCTAGTTGACAACCCCTGCCCTATGGCAACATTGTTACTGTGCCGTGCTTTAGTACTTCCTTTTGGAAGCACAGTGCACAGTTATTTTTAACAATTACTTCACCATAGCAGCGCACTATAACAGGGGAGTACGTTGCTACAGTGAAGTAGCTGCTGGTCACAGTTAGACCCCCATGGATGCTATGTCACCTTGGTGCATTGCTATGGTAACTTAGCACTACATGTGGACGCACCCAAGGTGCATTCAACTCCATCAGAATAAGGGAGAGCTGAGCATGTACAGCAACTTGCAGGATCAAATCTACTGACAGCAACTTTCTACTTAAAAACAAAACAAAACAAAAACTAGCAAGGAAATATCAAAATCAGTTTCCTAAGGAAGCAATAGCCATACAAACTGAATACTAGAAAATGCTAGTTGTACTGTATACACATGGGAAAGTAGTAGTTTCATACGTATGAGCAGAACAAGAAAAGAAGTGAAGGAAGATAATGTTAGTACAGTATAGCAGGTTGAGAGGCAGTCCCAGAAAGATTGTAGACTGCTATTATAAAAATTCTATTTATTATATAGGAGGGCTATTAAGTATGTCATGAACACAATTGTAAAGATTTGACATAACAGCAATCCAAGAATTTATCTTTCTCTTCCAAGTACTGTTGTCCCTGATTGTTGGTTCCCATGCTATGGGAACTTAATGAACTAATTTTCAAACAGCAAGAAACTCAAATCAAGAGACCTCTAGCTTGAAGCATGAAATAAAACCTGCTCAGGGATCTAGATCCCAAACTGCTTATTCAGACAGCCCGTGCACTGCTTGAGACTATAAAACCTGGATTAGTAGACCTTTACCACCACTTTGCTTGTATATGGGGAAAAAACGGAACCATCAAGACAGATACAGAAGTGATTCACTATTAGCAAATGCTGATCCAATTACCCTTTACATATATTATTTCAGTTGTTTCTATCAAGTGCCTTGAAGCCCTATCTTCACCATGCATGAGTTTTGTGAGTGACACTAAATCATTTCTCTCTTTGGTTGTTTTTTAAATTTTATGTAGCCTGGTTGAGAAGTATTCTTTTCTGAAGTGTTTCAAACATACAAGTGCTGTAAATAATGAAACTGATAAGTAGACAGACATTACTCAAATTCATTTCCAGTTTGCTTGAATGAAAGTGAAGTATGTAGAGACCAATACAACATCAGAAATAGTGATTTTGGGTCCATTAGTGTAGGCAAGAATCATGTTTTTACTACACGTTATCCTGTTGAGGTCAAAATTTTGATAGTGGTTCCAATGGTAGAATTATATTGGTTTTAACAAGGAAATTAAGAAATTAAAGAAAATATGTATCATAAGCAAGAGAGTAAAGAGAATGCTCTTTGAAAGTGATACAAGTTAGAGGAAAAAACACCAAAGAACAAGAAAGAGGAGGAAAAACAAACCAAACAACATTTAGCTCACTCTGCAATGAAGAGAAGAAACTACATGGAGTGTAACCTTGACCTCAGTGTTGCTCTGAAGGAAGCTGCTGCCAATTAACCTCAAGTTACACCTCATAAGATCAAATCTTCCCCTGAAAGTGTCAAAAATCAAGAGACTAACTTTACTCTGGGAATTCATAACCACATATTGACATTATATTACATCTTGCAGTTCGTTATGAGCTTTGATTGTTAGATCCTATAAAGCTGGAAAACCTAGAGAGGAAACATACATGTTTTTTGGGGGGGAAAAGAGCAAATTATCAGGTTTAAGGTCACTATCAGTTCTGAATATCAAGTACTTGTTCCCTCCTTAATCTCTTTCCCCCTATGTAAAATGGAAAATATAGTACATTGTATAGCAACCCTTTGAAAAAAGACTCTTAGTGATCACTAGATGAAAAATTCTACACAGAATAGGAGTCAAGTATTGTTACTTTCTTCTCTCCCCCCTCCCAACACAAATGTCAAAAGGAGAAAAATAAAGTCTTAATCCTACCAGAGCACCTTGATATAACACTGGAACAGGTAAAGTAAATGTGTCTTTTATAATAAAAGAAAGGAACAAAGCAAGCAATCTTACTTGCTTATACATTAAGTTTTCTGGTCTTTCGTGAACCGCTACAGATTGTAAGCATCATGCGTAAAACAACTTGTTTTTAATCTAAGCATCAGAGCTGTGTGCTTCTTTTCTAGGAAAGGGTTTCAGTGTTTCGTATTACTTTTCCCATTGTAAAAGTTTATGTTTATCAAAAAAGTGGTTTCAAATTCCCCCATTGTGAGAAGAGGAAGGGTGCTTAGTAATGTATGCTGAATCCTTTAATAGAATTGTCTTTTTCTTTGATGTGAGCTTCATAACAGACAAATTTTTCAAAGCTATGTTAAAACATAGCGATATGCTGTCAACTTAGAAAGTATAAAATTCCTGTCTGCTTTTTTATTTTTTTCCTTTTTCTTTTATTTATTTTTTTATTTTTTAACCTATTTTGGATTATATTGTGCTTTAGGCCCAGACTTGAGGCTTAGTATGGAAAATGTCTCAGAGTAAAAGACACAAACCTGAGACATCTGCTCCCTGCTTGGGTGGAGCTGCGGGGTAGGGGGAAGAATGGTGTTGCTATACCCCCACATCAGTTCAGCTCTGCTGACTGGTGCTTTGAGACAGTGAAGCTTTGGTTTTGCACATCTCTGACCTCTTTTTTCCTGCATTCCCTACTGGGATGTAAGCATGTGCAGTGTACCTTAATTCACAATCTGGTTAATAGTCACAGGGCTGAAGGGCTGTTTTTACTTCTCTGCATTGGTGTGTAGCAGAAGTCCTAATTTAGTTCCCTATTTATAAGATGTTTGTTACCAAAAGAGGGAATATCCTCCGTTTCCCAGTGTTTTAGCTTGTTTATCTTGCTCACAGATCAACATTTTCTGTGTGTAATCATTTTCAGTGTAGTCATTTTCTTCTGCTTGTTTGGGGCTTTTGTGCAGCCTTAGATTAGAAAAAGCATTTGTCTGTGGCTGTAAAATCACAGAAACTGGCAGGAAAATTCAGAGGCAGTTGGAACTACTTCTCAAACTCATGTTTAAGATTGACTGGATTTCAGGCTGACAGTGGCCCTTTAACATGCAGTTGAGAAATTAAAGTCCATCTCAAATAACTTGTAGGCTATTTTACTTCCTCTCTTCCCACAATACAAGGTACTCACAGACGCATAAGTATTAATATCTTATAATTATTATATAAAATCACATGGATTAGGCAGTGTTATCTAAAAAAAATTATTTAGATTTAGTGCATATGGTTTCTTAAGAAGAAAGTAGTTGTGTGTACTGATGAGTCACCTACTGTTTGGTCAGCTGTTTTTGTTAGTCTGTTGTTAGCAATGACTTTGGCGCTGTGGAACATGAGGCAGAGCAGAACTTTCAAAATCAACATGTAGGAGTCCAAATCAAGTACTGAATTCACAAGTCCATTCAAAGTTGTCAAGAAGGGACCACACAAAATATTCTTTAAGATAGACATTGTCAGGAGAAATAACTGGAATTAAAATACAATATATTGTTTCAAATGTCACATAGGTACTATTTTGGTTAACAATTTTCTGTTGCAGTTTTAGAGAGTTTTTATGTTGCACCTTTTGACAGCTTTGAAAGTTCTACTATGGGAAAAATAATACAGATATTTACATTCTGAAAACACACAGTAAGATATGGTCTTTGTTCAGAGAGCTACTTTTTCCAATTTATCTGGTCAGTTAGGTAAAAATTAAGGCAAATTAGTAGAACTAAGTATGACAATGCATAACTTTTCAAAGTTTGGTCTTAAATATTGCTCTCAGTCTCAACACTTTCACAGACACTATGGGCTAGAGATCCATAAATACCACTTTAGGCACCTAGGATACCTATACACAAACAGCTAGGCTGCTCCGATGCACTGTAATTACAGCACATCAGAACAAACTAGATTAATTGAGTCTGCCTGAGTGTGATAATTACCACACTCCAGCAGCCTCAGCGCCTTGTGTATCAGTGTCACTGTGCTTAAAAATGGTGATGGGGCACTTTAACTAAAGCTTGTTCAACATACTTTAATAAAGTGCCCACAACACCATTTTTAAGTGCTGGGACATTTGAGACACAAGACCCCTGGGCACTTTAATTAGAGCGGATCTTGGAGCCACTCTAAATAAAGCACTCCCCCCCCCCCCCCCCCCCTTGTTCTCAGGGCACATGTATAAATGCCCCTAGGTTCTTCCCAAAAAAGTTATCTAGGCTAAATGTTTGCTGCTGGGCATGCCCATTATCACCTAAGTCTTGACTTGGCCCAGAACCTAGGAACCTAGCTGATGCCTAAATCCTACTGGATTCACTCACACTGAAGGAGTCTGACCTGAAGGGAAAAAGCATCCAGAACATGATTACTGGATTAGGCCTCAGTGAATTCCTGATTCCAGTGAATCCAGATCTTCTAGTGGGGGGTTCTAACCACTAGTAGTAACACCTGTTCCTCCTCTTTACTGTACTTTGTGAGAAAAGGAAAGGAAAGGTGGCTTAGGTATCTAAATCCTAGTGATGTTTCACTGCTGTGAAGCCCACGTGGAAGGAAGCACTTAATATCTCAGGATGTCCTTGTGGCTATCTTTAGCAGTTCTCTTTCCAATGCAATTTTGGGGGATCCCATTCCTAGGTCCATTCCCTTTTATTTTATAAGTAAACAGGCATCTGACTTACAGCTGTCTATTGAAGTCACCCTACACATTCACTATATTACAGAAAAGATAGTTAAGACTTGGGGAACTCTATAAAACAATACCATAGTAGCTACATTGGAAGTATTCTAGAGAGCTTGCTAAAGGGTGGCCAGATGGTACCCAATATAGATTTTCATTTTTTTTAAAAAGGTTCAATTAAAAAAAATAGAAAGGCCAAGGATGTAGAAAATATCTTGCAAGGAGTTCCTTATGAATCTAGAAAGATATGCTATGCTCTTCCTTTTATTTAACAGTTAAAATCTCTAATCCACATGTGTGGCTCATTAATTTGGTGGGTTTTAAAACAAACATTCTCTTCTTCTCTATGATATACACGCCAATTACTGCATACTAATGCATTACACTAATGCATAGCCATGACTGCATTATATAGCATGTATAATTTGCTTTTAAGATCATATTTAACCTTTGATTTTTATTTTGTGAAACATTCTTCTTGAACCAAAGCTAACTTTACCAATATGTTGTTTGACTTACCTCCTTCACAGTTGTATGTAATGTAAGGCCTTATAAGAGAGAGGACTAACAAAAGTAATCAGGCAATAATTTGTCTGGCTAGCTGCTGAGTGATTTCTTGAATAAAATATGTAGATTGCATGAAAATTGACTGCACACATAACTTGGATAATCAAAAACAGGCAAAAATTTAGTGAAGACAACCTGGATTCCTTTGATTGCTTTAACTGGAGAGATAAAACAAAATTAATCTGCTTCTCTCTTCTATATTCCTAAAAAATATAATTGTGCATCTCTAATTATACATATGCAAAATGTTTTAACAAAATGTAACAGAAAATCAATGTATCAACAATAAATACTGTTACTACTGTAAGGCAAAAGACAGGACAAAAATGTAATCATTTAAATTACCACTAAGTCCACAGCAGCTATGAATATGTAGAAGCAATGCTGGAAACATATGCCTTTTTTATTTTTTTTACAGAAGAATATTGCCTAGGTATAGTCCAGAAGGAGTCTGATATAGTATGTGAATTAAACAATGCTGTGCTATTGTTAGGAAATAAGCCATTGAGGAACCCTCAGTACATGTCTGTCTGCATCCAACAGACAAAGTAGGGGGAAAAAAACATCGTCATGTGACTTGTCTGTTTGATTTATGAGGTACCTAAATCTTGGGGGGAAAATTTTTTGTGTATTATACCTCTACTCAAAACAGTGTTGCATGGAAAGATAACTGAGACTGACAGGGATGGCTGTTGGTCCAGTGAAGCTGGAACAAATGTGATAAGCACTGCTGTTCTTGTTTCTAGTGCTGTTGACTTAAAACTATTAAAAGTAAGGGGGAAGGCAAGTCAAATAAAAAGATGAGACAGAAAAATAATATCCATGGTGAACTTTTGATACACTGCTGCCTTGATAATAGGACATTCTCTAAATACAGTGAATTTCATGCTGATACTTTGATTAGAAAAACACATTAGGAGCTCATTATTTCTAAGCCTTAAGCATGATTTCCCAACATTCCTAGTTAAGCTGTGCACAGACTCTATAGTGAGCAGGCTAGTCAAGGTTTTATTTTGTAAGCAGTTCCCTCCCCCCAACCCCCATTGCACCCATAAAGTTCTGTGAAGGATATTATGACTTTATTTTCAAAATATTATCTGTAAAGATTAGGATGAATTAATCTCCTGTTACTTTCAAGTATGATACATGGATCATCTCTAGAAGGTCTTCTCCAGTTTTGTCAAAGCTGGCAAGTTTCCTTTTACCCAAGATTATATATGTATATGCACATAGATTGCATATTTACAGAGGACCCAGCTAACCAGTGCAGTAGAGAATCTTCCACTACTGCACAACAACTGCCACTTTTACTCGTTGCTGCAATGCCTAGACACTATGATGACAGCCTCATTATAAATAGGCATAGATCTGTCTGCTCCCATCATGCCATTAATCACTGTATCTGGAAGATCTTCTAATTACTCTGCCAATGTAGGTGGCCATAATAGCTGAAGGAGTTGCTTTAGGTGTACTGCCAAGTACCTAATTTGTCTTGTCAACTTTCACATTAAGTGTCTATTTCTTGTAGGGTCATTTCTCTGGACTCATTCTTCTTTGATAACTCTGTTACCTTTGACACCATATGCCACCTACTTCTCCACAAGACCCTCCCATCCTTGGGTTTCTGTGACATGGGCTAATTTTTTCTTCATCTAGCTGACAACTTTCTCAGTGTTACTGTTGATGAATCCTCTTTCC
>NW_005842119.1:275141-279496 GCF_000455745.1 Alligator sinensis | reverse complement strand
TTCCCTTCCCTTTTCTGCTAGCATTTCCTAAAGCTCTGTCATCACTCCTCTCCCTTTTTTCCCCCCTCTCCAAAGCCACCTCCTCGGTGTCTTTTCCTGTTCCCATGGTCCCTCTTATCTCCCAGTGTTAATGACTCAAATATTCTTTTCCACCCCTGACATACATCTAGGCTTGCATCTTGTGTCTGTGATATCTTCTCTTACACTCCCTGCCATTTCCCCAAATGTCACATGGTTCAGAGTGAATATGCAGTCTCCCCTTCCATTTTTACTATTGCCATTGACACCTATCCTCCCAATCACTCAACTTTCAGCCCAGAATTTAACTATTTATTTGGCTTTTGCACCTCATAAGCAGTCTCATTGATTCTTATCAGCTCTCCTATAAAACTGCTAGTCTCCATCCCTTCTTCTTTTCCATCTCCCTTGCTTAGTTCAGGTCCTGCCTTGATTCTGACCTCCTTCATTCCCCTCTCCTCCTTTATTTCAGTTGTCTTCTGGAACAATGGTAGACCTCATTCATGAAACCGCTCCACCATTTCCATTCAAAGTTTGAGTGCATGTGTTCTGCGCAGGTCTTAGGGGATAGTATCTGAAAAAGAGTATGAGAATATATGCTGAGCAAATACAATTATTCTTTAATCCAATATTATCAATACATTAGACTCAGTTAATAATTTGAAGCAGTGTGTGCTTGTAGCAGGCCAGTAAAAAGTTTCTTCAGCTCTGCTTTGAATTTCTATACAAGATTTCCTATTGCCTGCCACATTCTTCACCAATTCCTTTTTTTTTCAGAATTTGCATCTCTAACAACCAGTAATTGGGGATATCAAATGCCTAATCTGAATGCCACTTGCAACTCACTTGTCTTTATTTGGTCTTCCAAAAGAAATGCAGATTCTGCAGCGCTAATCAGACTTTTAGCCTTTATGGATCTAAAGAAAGCTGTATTAATATTATATGAATTTATGTAGCCTTAGGATTACCTGAAGTAAATATGAACAGCACCTCTAAGGTAGCTGTGAACTACCCCAGTTCATCTCCATGAAGCATTAAATGTGAAACTTGAAGTATTCTGAAGGTCAAATTTTTCAACAAATAAGGCACACAATAACACACTGATTTTGATGAAGAGCTAATTCAGAAGGTGGACACTGCAATGCTTAACATTACAGTTACAGCAGGTTATACTGGGTGTGGTAGGGGAGGCTGGGGCCAGCAACTGTGGTGGCCTCTGCAGCCTTAGCTGGGGTCCTCTGGCTCTCCTGCAGCTGGGAATCTGGGCAGTAGTTAGAGCATGTCTTGAGCCAGCCAAGTTCCAGTTTTAGGTGGCGTGCACTGCCACCATGTGCACCACCCCACTTTTTTTTGGCATGGGATTTTTTGATACTGGGATCTCTCAGGATCAACGCCCTCCCCTCAGGCCCCCGTGCTGCAAGGTAGCAATGCAGGGAATGCCTGAATGTGCAGTGTGTAGTGCTGCAGATGGGTCTGTGGCACTGCATACCAGATGTCCGCACTCGTCTAGATATGGCCTAAGGTGTTTAAGGATGGAATTATAACAACCAGCAACCTGAGCTGGGATTTACCTAAGCTAGTCAGTAGGGAAGATCCAGAAGAGACATGTAATATAAGTACAGTTCTTCTCAAGAACTGAGGCACCCAGTTCTGGGATATAGGGAAGCATCTCTTTCTAGTCAGGATTTGCAGGCATGAAATCTCTTGTTGAATTATGTAGAAGGCAATTAAATTAATCTATAAAGGTGCATCTCCACAGGCTTTCTGCCTGACTTCAGACCAACATGACTAAATCTCTCTCTCTCTGCTCATAGAATTATGTGGACTCTGGAGTAGAGGCTCTTGGTAACAGCTGAGTGGCTACAGCACTGATTTGAGATGTGGATATTGGATTTAAATCCCTTCTCTGCCTGGAGGGTTTTAAACTTAGTCTTTCCTGCAAGTGTGTTCTAACCATGAAGCCATACTTAAGCAGAAAGAAGTAATTACCCATGAGCATTTGATGAAGTGAACTATAGCTCATGAAAGCATACGCATCTCTGATTCAGTTAGGCTAGGGACAGACATTACACATAAACCAGTTTAAGTGATCAGAAACTAGTTTAAACCTGTAACAGAACAGACATTCAGTGCACATAAACCAGTTTGAAAATGGCTGAAATCAATTTGAGATAAACCTGGTTGAATGTAGTATCAGACTTAACTGATTTGTTGTAAACCAGTTTATGCAATGTCTGTCCCAGACCCCTTGTTGGTTTAAGTTAAATCAGAGACCCCCAGTATCCCAGCATGCTCTCTGGGCTGGGCTCTGCTCCAGAGAGCTGGTCTGGCCCCTCCCCTCCCCTCTGCTCTCTAGCTGGAGCAGGGGTGGGTTGTGGCCAGATGCTGGCCTGCCATGTCCCCTGAGGCAAATTCTTCCTTCCGTCCTCCCTCCCTGACATGCAAACCCTGAGGACCTCCACAGATTTCCTGCAGCCAGGTAGAGATAGAGTTAATTCCTCCCCTTGTCTAGCTTTCCTGCACCCAGGAAGAGGATTAATTCCACAGCAATCCCAGAGCGGGGCAGAGGCAAGACCTGCACCTGTGAGCCCAGAGCTAAGACATGCAGGACCAGACTGAGAGGTGGGAAGTGTTGGCAAAGACCTGACAGTCATCACACATATGTGCTGGAAATGGAGTTAAGGGAAGCTGTAGACAGCTTCTGGCTGGAAATTTCAGACCAAAGAATGCAGAGAGCTACGTTTACATTATAAAGCAGAACTTGTAAAACCTAAACAAAGCCTTTCGAATGCCTGGCTGTAAGGAGACACTCTGCCATCAGGATTAGTAAGACTTATGCAAGGCTTTCTCTTGTCTTTCTGCTTTACATTTTAAGCCAGACTAAGCTGTGTACGCTGTGTTTCACTGGGCTGTATCTTAGCTTAAGTGAAGATTTTTGGTAGTTCCCTGTTGTATGCTTTGCAAATTGCTCTGTTCAATAAATGCTTGCTTCAGAGAAAGGGTTTTTTTCCCCCATCCCCACTCCTCAGTCTGGCAGCAACTTCATCCCCCACCTCCGGCTGGTGGCTGGCATCCTATTTGTCCTGCTGGCCCAGGCTGGTGCCTGGCCAAACCCTCCCCACTCCAGCAGGGAAGGGTAAGAGCCGTGGAGGGTGTCTCTCTTCCCTCCCTTTTGGCAGTGTCTGACAGGCATGCTCTACTGCCCCCCAGCTTCTGACTTGAGCCACTGCAGGCACATGCCTGTATTTCCTGGTTTAACAGAAAATGTCTGTCCAGTTGTTAATTGGTTTAAGCTGTGCAGCTTAGACTAACCTGCAAACAGTAACTCAATTCAGGTTCAGGCTTTTTGAATGTCTGTCCCTAGCCTTAGTCTATAAAGTGCACCTCTACCTTGCCTTCTACCAGGCTATACTGTACGTGAGGGTAGGACTCTGTCAGGCAGTCCTCCAGGGCTTCCCTATCTGTATAATATATATATTTTCACCACAGCAGGGACTAGAAGCCAAGTCTCCCCCCTCCCAAGTAAGTGTTCTAACCAGTAAGTTGACACAAGGGTGTCAAAGGCCACATACAGACATTTAGTTTTTCATGGGAGAGTTGGTGCTCTCCCAGGACAAACCATAAGTCTAAAGAAATATTTTTCTCGCAGAGCAAAAATGGCTGCTCCAGGAGAAACTTAACCCAGAAACAACTAAGGTTAAATCACTCCTAGGAGATTTTCTCCTGGGAGAGAAATTATCTGTATAACTTGCCCTTCTGGAGAAGCCACAACACAGTCTTTCAGCATCCCAAGGTTTTGTGCTCCTGCCCGCCCCTGCTCCCCTGTACACTAAGATGTGGGGGGATGTGGACACACTAGAAGGGAGGAATAGGCTGCAATTAGACGTAGACAGGTTACAGGGGTGGGCAGATGAGAACAGGATGGGTTTCAACACTTACAAGTGCAAGGTGCCGCACCTGGGGAGGAAGAACCAGCAGCATACCTACAGGCTGGAGAACTCCCTTCTTGTCAGTGCAGAGGCAGAAAAGGATCTTGGAATCATTATTGATGCCAAAATGAACATGGGCCGACAGTGTGGGGACGTGGTCAGGAAGGCCAACCACATCTTGTCATGCATCCACAGATGCATCTCAGAGCAGCCTTGTTGAACATGTATAGGTGCCCAAAAGTATCAATCAAGAAGAGTAAGGAGAAATAGTAGGGATTTTTTACAAAAAGAATTTTCAAAAGTGTTGTTCTGAGAATGACAACTTTATAGCACCTAATGTCTACAGAAAGACAAGAAAAAGATTTGTAAGTATGGGAGCAGAAATAATCAATGAACAACTCAGCATAT
>NW_005842119.1:256161-275110 GCF_000455745.1 Alligator sinensis | reverse complement strand
GAAAGAGTAGAGGAAAACATTGGATGTAATGGAATAAACCAGTTTATTATAATTCTCCAGTTTTTATCAGTTTAGAGGCTTAACTGGCAATCAGTGAAAGTGTTTCAGGCATTCCCACTGGCAGCCAAATATGGGAGACTCAGGACAGATGACTGGCAATACTTGCCAGTCACTTGCTGTAAAGAACATGACTTCACACTCTGATTAGGCAATGGTCAGTAGAGGAACTGTCAAACCAAAATACACCTGAAAAAAATGTCCACCAGGCATGAAAAGGATGGAGGGTCAATTGGGAAAGAAAACAGGCTTGTCACTGAACCAAGACCAGCAACTAGTTTATTTCTGGTGACATTTGGCGAGTTTTTAATAAGTTACTTTTCTTATCAAGCATTTTCTGTTAGCCCCAATTTAGGATTCCCTATCAGTTACTACAGCTTTTTACTCAGATCCAACAAAAAGACTGGATACAGGCCAGTCAGAATTATTTTTAACTGAGCATTTAATTGAAAAGTGGGTTACATTTCCTTTGACCACACTGAGGCTTGCGTAGAGGCTAAAAACACTGGCAAAACTAGGGATAGTTCCAGTATTGGCTCTGAGCACATTCATTGGCTGCTGCTGAATTCTTTTGACTTTGGGGTTGTTTATAAATACTGTTTGAGCTAGTTTCTATAGTTTCCCTCTGTCAGCCCCTATCATGAGTGACTGGTGCCTCCTGAATCTGGGGGGGCACCAGCAGAAGCCACTGATGCCAGAAGCCCGGTCAGGGAGGCACCAGCCCTACCAACAGCATCAGTGTCAGCTATCGGGGGGCACCAGCCCCTTCAGGGGGGGCACATGCACCCCCTACCAGTCACCTATGGCCCCTACCCCTTTACTGAAGGAGAGAGGGAGCCAGGGAGCAGCTGGCTAGCTCCAGCTGCCTGGAGGGACTAACAGTGGCATTTAATCAAATGATTAAGTGACTTTTAATCAAATGACCACCCACACCAGGTATGGCCAGTACAGTGCAGGCAGTGATTGACAGGCCTGAGGTGGAAGTAGTGGGTCTGAAAGCCAAAAGAAGGGGATCTGACCAGCCAAGGAGAGGGACTAAAGACTGTGGGTAGCTGCAAGGAAGCCCTTGCATCACTGGGCAGTGGAGCTAAGTATTTCTGCCTTATATTTTGACTTGTTACCATGGTGTAATGTTGACTCAGAGTAGGGGAAAACCTTTTGTTTGTAAGCGGATGCTCATATTTTTTGTTGAGCTGGAGGACCAGGTTTTGTCTGTAGGGGAGGTGGAGGCCACTGAGAAGGGTGTCAGGGGCACCCCAGGTCTAAACCCTTCCACAGGGGCAGACAGCATAAGTGGGCTATGGCCAAGAGGGCCAAGGCCCAGCCATGAGCCCTGAGAAGCTGACTGGCTGCAAACAGTGACTGGGGGGAAGCACTGCTATCCACCGAAGGACTGTAGCATGTGGCAGAAAAGACTGAGAGGCTAAGAGGCCCAGAGGCTGCGAAAGGCAAGGATGGCGCTGGGGCATGAGAGCCTGGGGTCCTGGGACAGTGAACCTCAGGTGAAGGCACCCAGCCAGAGTAAAGTGGACCAAAGCTAGGGGCTGTATTCCAGAAATGAAGGAACTGAAGCAAACCCCTGTGCCCTCCATGGCATAGGCAGATTAATGTACCAGTCAGCTGCGCCTGGGCCCAGGGGCCCCTGCCTTGGCATGGACAAAACTGGCAGCTGGGCCAGGCTAGGTATGTGTGACGCTGTGGGCCATGGCTGCCGGGCACTATTGCAGCCAGACAGAGCCATGGTGGGACAAGGCCCCCGCCCTCCCCTGGGGCTTGGTCCATGCTGCACGCACCCAGCAGGCAGTGGTGGTGTCAGCTCCAGCACAGACCTGCAGGTGGCTCCTGCCCCAGGTCCGGGGAGCAATGTGTCCCACTCTAGCTGCTGCTCCTGCTCCACTGGCGAGGGACAGAGCCCATGGCAGCAGGGCAGGGTGTGGTGCAGGGAGGGACCCAGGCCATGAGGGGGCTGGCCATGGGCAGGGCCCCTGGGCTCAGGGTCCTAGTGAATCTTAATCCACTACTGTGTCCAAGGGGAAGCTTCCTAGTCCAATTATAACATCAAGGCATGGCAGAAGGGACAACAGGGTAGGACATTAAGAGGCCAGAGGTCAGGAGTAAGGCCGAATCCAGGCAGTTGCTAGGGGGTGAGTTGGCTGCCCCAGGGCCTGACTTGCTACAAACCCACATTTGTGTGAGAGAGAAACCCATTTAGATGACAATATATCTTAGTAAGAAAATTAATTTCAAGTTTTGCTTTTCATACTAATATTCCAGAAACTCTCTTTCCATACATTCATTACCTGGGCATTATCATTTGCACATTTAGTTTTAATAGAGATTTTTAATCGGGTACAAGTTTTAAATTGCAAAGGCCAAACTGTTTACCTTCTGTTACAATGCTGCAAATACAATCCACCAGCAACCAAACTTATCCTTTTAATTAACAGGAATGTTTTCAGGTTTGCAGTGTTTGGCAAACTGCAAACAAAATTATTCAGAAAATAAAATTTGTTGTAGACCACAAAGAGGAAATTTTGAAATATGCCTCTACTTCAAGATTTTTCGGACTAGAACATTATTGCATATAGAAAATCTCACACGGTCAGTGGAAAAAAATTCAATTGTGCAGCAATGAAAAGGTAGAAATCAAGTGTACAGGCAAATTATATTTATTGATTTAAAGAGATGTCTATTTAATCAAGATAATGAAAAACAGCATTAATTTAATGCTCAAGTATATTATTCTACCTCAACATACCTGATCAGAGTAAGCAAATTCAGCAGCTATACAACGTGGAAAACTTCTGACTTGAACTGTAAATTAAATCAGCAGAAACCATGGATGAAGCTTAGAATTCAATAAAATAAAGTAAATCATACAAGGAAAAGATCCAAAAAGAAATTTATACTCAAGAAACATTAGTTTAAACCTGGCTTGCTAGCAAAGGGGTGTTACATGCAAAGATGGCTCATACAGAACTATGATTGAAACTCTTAAACATGTCTAAATATTTGACCTATGTTTTTCTGTATGGAAATATACAGAAGGAAATCATAAATACTGATCAAAGAGAACATGTAGAAGAGCTCAGAATGCTGTATATCTACTGAGGTTCAAAATACACCTATTTCTTTTTGTAAGACAGAGGTAGAAGGATCTAGGAAAAGCTACTGAATAGATTTTATATTCTCCTTGGGTTACATGTTGGTCACAAAGAAAAACTCTCTATGGCTTTGATGGGACCAGTAACCACCCATGCAGCATGTCATAGATCTGCAGGCCACAACTCCTGACGACCAACATTATTCAATCCCCTACAAAAATGATAAGCCCAGACTTAAAAATGTACAGAGACAAATTCTGCTTCAGTTAAATTGATGCAATTCCTGTGGAACTATTACATCTGCACCAGTGTAAAAGGGGAAAAATTTACTCAGTTTATTCTGCAATGTTACCAACAATATGTAGAAAATATGCTATTGAAGTCTGCCTGATCTGAGCAGAAAAAAAGGTTGAGTTTTTGGGGAGAGGGTTTCAGTGACTTTCAGTTTCCTGCAGTTTTCCTGATAAACCTATCAAAAGCATAAAAAGGATTACCTCCTTTACTGTTTTGAAAAGATGAAGGCATAGAACATATCTCAGTGAATGTACTGGTAGTCTTTTTCCACAGTAACATAAAAAAGATACTTTAAAGGAACTCTGTCACGACCAACTCTCAGAACAAGGCATTTTTTTGTCGTCTTAGAACAAATCTATTTTAAATTAATTGATTTCATTTCAGTGTGGATTTCCCCATCACCAATAAAATGTACTGGTTTTGTCTAAAAGCAAAGGGGAAAAATATATTAGAAGTCTAGCAATATTTATGGAGTATCCTAGAATAGCAATCCACAAAGACAGAGAAGTGTATGAAGACAAGAGGAAAAACATTTTTTGGTATGGAAAAAGATTTGAGTTTCAAGCCTCTAAGGAATTATTAAAACCCTAATGAATGTTTTTAATTAACATTCACAGCGTCCTTTTAAATGAAATCATTTAGGAGTTGCAGTGGAAACCTGTTAAACAAATTACTAGTTGAACAAAAAAAAAAAAAAAGCAAAACGCAACTATACTTGTTAATAGGTCTTTTACTCCAAAAGGCTTCATGCTGCCCATTTTGGGTATCTGGAGACTGGCAAGATTTTATCAGTATTAAGATATTTTTAAAAGGAAATATGAGCTAAATGATACAGCAGTTTCCTGGAGCAGATAAATTTGGTCCTATAAACTGTTGCTAAAGAGAAAATAGACTTCACACTGATCTATTTCTTTGACAGATCTATATGTCCTATCGTATTTTATTTTTGCCACACTAAATTGTTTGATTCACTTTAAAAGAGCACCCACACACCACAATTTAATTTTTATCTAATACAAGTTCCTCCAACATCACAGTCAGGGTTGCATGTTAGGTGAAGGAAAACTGAATCTTATAACAGACTTATTCCTTTAGCTCAGTTACAACTAATCTTCTGCTCCTGTAAAATCTCTCACAATTAGTAGAATTCTGCAAGACTAGCAATCTCTGTTCAGTACTCCATACAGTGAACTACTTCTCACCCTAGGAGAGAAAGCAGGTCACCTTTGGAGCAAGGCTAAGGTTATAACTAACAGGGCAGCTAAAACACAGCTAGAACATAGACTCAGGGGAAAAACCCCCCAGCAATTGTGCAACAACATATTCATATCTCCTAGCTAGCTGTGACTATGAGGAATGTTTGTTACAATAAAGCAAAGCTTGCCTTTATTGCATGGCACCAATATCCTCCTAAGTTATTGTTACTGTAATTTATTAACATTGTATATTAATGACAAAAGCTCTAGAAAAGCTTTTTGTGAAGTAAAGACATTTTTTATATCATCTTAATCTTTCTACCCTATTATAACCTTCCAACAGGTATATATTCCTAGTTTATTTAAAATCAGTAGATAAGGACTGAAAGAATTAAAGTGGACTTTCCATGACTGAAACTGAATATGGAAAGGATGTAGCAGAATACTGCCACCTCCAGTTTCAGATCATGTACAGTATACACAGTATATATTGTGTATACACTTACTTTAAGGATTGAGAAAACAGAAAGGTACAGAAAAAATGAAAAACACAAGTGAGCTTATGATAGACCCAGAGTTTGAAGGAAACAATGTCAGAAAAAAACCTGAAGTCATATTTCATCCTTTGACCACAGCTTGTCTATTATTTTTATCTTCATATTAATACTACAAGGAAACAAATGTTAACACAAAAGGTAAGTCATTGTGCTGTTTAAATTCTCACAAATAGGTAATGCTCACTTAAAAGTTCCACCACTATTTTTAATGCACCTTCCAATAACCCAGTTCATTCTCTCAGACAAAAGAACCCCAGCTTCCCTATCCCATAACACTTTCTAGACATAACAAACTTTATTTCTTGTCTGTATGCGCAAAAGTGATATCCTGGTAGATAATACAAGGCTTCAGGAGTATGAGCAGGGATAGGGTCTCTAGCCACATTAAAAGATCTATAGACTTTACAGAAAATAGAGGCAACCGAAGATGGTTATCTCTACATGTAAGATTGCACTCTGAGGGGTCTAGTTTTCTCATATATAGAAAATTATGACCAAACATGTGACTAGATGTTATCTGGAATGTAGTAGGCATTCTTTTCCTCATGTGTAGTGTAGCAAGGGCAGGGGGAACTAAAGCTGGTATATGCAGGAACGGAGGGGCGGGAACGAAAAGTCTAATGTCCTTTGATGAATAGGGATGCAGTATATCTATTGCCTTAAACTTTCATTTGACAGTTAGATGCCAGATTGCAATGGGGTTTACCTGCAAAGTACAAAATTGGTCTACATAACATAAATTCTCCCTATTGCAAATACAAGGGAACAATCATTCTCTAAATGGCTCTGGTGCAAATATTTTATTGTGTCCTGATGAAAAGTCTTCTGGAAAGATGGTGAGAAATTGAATGGAACTCAGAGGAAAAACAAAAGTAATCAAGGGTTGGAGGGAATGACTTATGAGAAAAGATTTTAAAAAGGCTAAATAAAAAACTTAGCTAAAGCTGGAAAGCAGGAAATAGATAGGGGCTAAATACAGACGTTCAAAAGCCTGAGGTGGAACTGATCAGACTTATGCAGGTTTTTGTAAGGCGCATAGGTTAATTCAGGAGTGAACAGAACACATGTATGCCCTTTGGTGGTTGCAGGTTAGGGGGGGAAGCACACAGGCTACCTGCACTGACCAGTTTCTGAGCGCTTATACCAGTAAAAGTGTAATGTGTAATGCATTTATACCAGTAAAAGTATAACACCGGGTCATAGGCTATAAATATTTAATGGGAGTAAGCGCAAAAACAGGAGAATTATATAGGAAGTACTTCCAAGGAAGTAGAAGAAAGAAATGGGATGAAAACATGGTAAAGAAATTACACTGAATATCACGATAAACTGATACATACCATGTGGAATAGTCTCTGAAGGGAAATAGTTAACTTAACAAAAGTCATACAAGAATATTAGGAGTTCTGGTTTTAAAACAATGTGTAATGTCTCACACCAATATGGGATTATAGCGCACCATTGGGAAAAAAAACCTCCTACTGCCTACATTAGTTATGATGGTTCTCAGAAGTTAAGGTAACCAAGATGCAACAATCAAAGATACTGGTATACATCTTTCCTCATTATTCTGGAGAGAGCCAAGTGAATTATTTTCAATGAATCATACATTTGCCAAAAATGCCATTTCAAGGTTGCAGGGCAAATAGCTCCAGCTGAAGAAAATGGAGAAGAGATTTATGTAAAGTAAATTTTATGAAAATTATAAAAGCATAATAGATAAAAAGAATAAGTATAATTGCAAAAGTATAATTTTATTAAAAGTGCCGTTTTGACATTTTTATAATGAATCTGTTGGACTTTTCATTTAAAAATGCAAGAAGCAAGGATTTCTTAGTGTGATAATTTTTACTAAACCCATTGTATGATTGAGAAAGAGTTAGACAAGCTTTTGAATGCAAGACATTCTTCATCAGGTCTATCCCAACCATACAGTTGGTCTAATAAAAGATATTGCCTAAGAAATCCCTGCCTCTTGCATTTCTGGATTATCATGCCTACAACATCAATTTTACACTACCATCTAAAAAATGCCCTTTTCATTTTGAAATCACCCTATTTAAAAAAAAAAACCTTAAAAAAGCCAAAAAGGGGATTAAATGTTTTGAGTCAATCTGAAAGAATTCTATTTCTCAGCTGAGCCATGAAACCAAACAAAAACCCCTGTTATTTGTTACTTCTGGAGAATACTTCAATAATGTCGTGCAGTCATGGACTTTTACGGTGTATGAGAAGTTACAGAAGCCAACATTTGTAAAGCTGCAGAATGCAAGGCCAGAAGGAATCATACCGTCATTTATTTTGACCTCCTGTAAATCACAAAGTTTTAAATTTCATCCACTTACTTCAGTACTGAGCCTGAAACCTTGTGTTTGGCTAGAGTATATCTTTGAAAAGGCTTTCAGTCTTGATTTGAAGATAGCAAGAGATGGAAAATCTAACATTTCTCTTGGTAACTTGTCTCAATGATTAATCATCTTCACTGTTAACAATTTGTTCCTGTTTTCTACTTGAATTTGTCTGGCTTCAGCTTCCAGCTATTGGTCCTTGTTGCGCCTTTCTCCACTAGATGAAAGAGCCCTATAGTACCCTGTATTTTTCCTCTGTGAAGGTACTTGTGCACTGTAATCAGGACCCCTCTCAATCTTCTTTCTGGTAAGCTAAACAGACTGAGTTTTTTCAGAATCCTACTGTAAAATATTTTCAGCAATCACATCATTTGTGTGGCTTATTTCTGCACTCCCAGTGTTTTCTCCACCCTTTTAACAATGTAGACACCAGAACTGAAATAGTATTCTAAGATCTGTCAATACCAGAGAGAAGTAAAAAATCATTTTTCTCCTACTCACTACAGGCCTGAGGGGAGGCAGAGCTAACCACAAGTCAGAGTCCTGTGAGAGAGCCTAGCTGGGTAGTTAGGGATGGATTCAAACATTTAAAATGTTAAAAGGAGCATGAAAAATGCTAAAAGCATGGTTAAAAAGATGATATATGTTTGTAATATTGAACAAAAATAGTAAAGCCCTACTGCCTAGACTGTGACTACTGTTGGTTGACCAAGGGATCCCTATCTTCCTCTGTTTGGCCATGGGGACTTCCCTAATCTTGGTTTATAGATGTGAATTAAGAGACTGTAAAACATGGATGAGTAATGTTGAATTGTGCTCATATTCACTAATGAACAAGTGAATAAGGAACCAGAATGTGCCTCTTGGTCAGTGTGGGGCTAACGGAAACTCCCAGATCACCAGCCATGGCCAGGCTGATGAAAGGCTCCATGCTGGAAGAAGGGAGGCAAAGTGAAAGTGGATTTTATGCAGTTATTTAATATTGTGATTTATAAAAGCACAGAATTGGAAAAAATCTCAGGAGGCAGGTTAGGAGACACTAGCTAACCCTGTGCTAACTCCTTGTATAACATTTCTTAAGTTTCTGTGAAAAAAAACAACTACGAAAACAACAGGAGGTTATCATTTGACTTCATTTTCAAAGCATTCAGACAGTTATGCCACATATGGATTTTGGTCCCGGGTCTGGCTGTAAACTGCATCCAACTGGAGGGCCTGGTGGCAATGTGGTCAAGTGACTCATAACAGGGTAGCTCCTATAAAATACCACAATGTTGCAACCTCCTGAGTAAGGCAGTAGAGTGTGCCCCAAAACCTTAGCCCCCACTGCCTTGTGGGCACTCCTTGGTTGGAGAAATGCTAAGGAACATCACTCTATTAGAAACGCGTCCTCACTGAGGAATTAGGCAGTCAGCAGCAGTTCTCATCTGTTAGCTCTCTTTGGCAAAAGCTACAACAATTGAGAGACTGAGCGTCTGGACTTGGCCTGGTCTTTGCATCCTGTCTCAGTGGTCTAAAGGGGGGATGGTCAGTTTTGAGCAGTCTCCACTCCTCCCTGCACTTGTATGGGTATACATGTCAAAAGTCTTGGTGTGATGGTCACAGGACTCTGTACAAGTGCATTCATCTGGCACCTGATGTACCTCTTACACATACACCATGATCCAGAGGATCAACAGTTGCCTACTATATGGATTTCAACTGACCCTTTAAAAAAAAAAATGAATTTTTTGTTGCTTACCTCACCCTGTAAGAAATTAACTTCCAAATAAACTTTGCTTTTTGGATGCAAATTTGATGTTCAGTGTTGCCCAGACCCCAGTAAATTAAGGAAGTCTTAGAATATCAATACTGCTACCAATATTTTTTTGATTCTCAAACAATCATGTTAAATTGTAGATTCTTCATTGTATAGCACCGTTGATGTCAAGAAGGCAGTATAAGAAGCAGGTAACTACATGGCAGAGTCAGAAACTTATTTTTAATAACTGAAAGACCTTTGAGATGGATGAGGACATTTTCATGCATTCTTTCCATTAAAGACCTTATGATGAAAATATAATCCTGATCCTGGTTTTAAAACAGCCACTTCACTTTTCTTTTCTTTTTTTCCCTCTGGCACCTGCATAATTTACATGAGATTTGAACCCTTTGAATGGAACAACAAAAATTGCTTTGTATATTACTTAAGTTCTTCTGTGCCAGGTCTCCCCCCACAACCCACAATGAAAAAAAACCAAAGCTCATTAGTCCTCTGGTGCTCCCAGTCAATTTCACATTGCATTCATGTCCTGACAAGAAACCAGGGATGCCAAAAACTGAGGATAGGCAATAAAATAAGGATACAAATGATCTTTAATGACTTCGTTTTCACAAAATAAAATAGTGCAACAATTAAATAGTGCACCTGCCTCCTGAAATGTTTCCAATTCTGTGCATTTATAAATCACTATATTAAATAAATGCATAAAATCCACTTTCACTTTGCCTCTCTTTTTCCAGCATGGAGCCTTGACCTCCTGCTGCCACTGCCCTGGCCATGACTGGTGATCTGGGAGTTTCCATTAGCCCCACACTGACCAAGAGGCACATTCTGGTTTCCTTATTCACTTATTCATTAGTGAATATGAGCACAATGCAACATTACTTGTCCATATTTTACAGTCTCTTCATTCACATATATAAACAGAGATTAGGAAAGTCTCTATGGCCAAACGGAGGAAGATAGGGATCCCTTGGTCAACCAACAGTAGTCACAATCTAGGCAGCAGGACTTCGTTACTGTTTTTGTCCAATATTACAAACATCTCTCACATTCTTAACCATCCTTTTACCATTTTTCATGCTTGTTTTACCATTTTCATAATGTTTTAATTCATCCCCAGCAGGGAATTAACAGAAAACAACACTTAATTGTAATACTGTTGTAGGAAAATTATATGGAGAAGTAATCATTGTTTTCAGGCACTCAGATACAAATTAATTACTCTTTCAACTGAACTTCTTATATTTATGTCTTCTTCCTAAAGATAAATTCTTTTGGAGAGTCTGGCAAATTTCATTTATCTGGCATATAAAAAAGTGGTTTTCAAACTTATTTTTTCCAAATTGTTCTATACTTCTAATTATACAAATGAAGTTAGGAAGAGAACTATCTTGTTTATCTTGCACCCTGTGGTAGACTTTGTGCCACAGGGTATAATCTAACACCTTTACCAGTTTTATTTGCCAGGACTCAACAAATGGGGATTTCTCTACCTTCCCTTGGCAAATTATTCCACAGTCTAATAGAGTTAATAACACCAAAAAATCTACTGTTTAAACATCCCTCTAGCCTCACTGAGAATAAGTGCCTTTGATATGTTTGTAGAAAAATGTTTTTGCATTTAATTTCCAGCACTGTACAGGCACAGTATGTGATTCTCCATTCAATGCTTTTAACACCAAGATTGAAGCCCTTCTTATATGGGATGCATATCTGAATCTCTAGTGTCTCTGAAATAAATGACCCTCTCACTACCTTTATTTGACTTTGGGTATGTTATTCTGCATATTCACTGCCTCAGTTTCCTCGCTTACAAACCTAAGACTGAGCTGCTCCCCCTCTTTTGTAATGTGTTTTGAATGCTATAATTCAGCCTGCTGCATAAGACCTAAGTGCTGTTTATATAAAAATAATGGAAAAACCTTTTCAAGAATAAATTCAATGTAAATAACCTAATGCAATGTTATGGTTGAGAATCTGAACTGAGAGCTATCAAAATATGCAAAGGCAGACTCCCATACCAATTATAAAGTAGGTCATATTGCACATATATGTTAAGGCATAGATTTAATGTATACTTATAATGGAGCTGAATTACAATTGTTGTGAAAATCATGGCTTCAAATATGCAAACATTTGGGAGTTCAGATTCTAATGCGGTGTAATGGCTGAAACTTCTATTTTCATTTAATATGAGTAAGACTTCATAATAGAAAATGCATTGTTTGCATTTTATCCAATCGCTTCTGATATTTTGCTCTATTGATCAATATGTTTTCCTTCATTTTACCTTCACACTCTAACAAAAGATACATAGATTTGCAATGACACTGCTTCATTTTGATATTGTAATATTCTCTGTACAGTTGCATTTACATCATTTTGAGACCTTTGGAATTACAATAAGTCCTATTAAACCAAGCAGTGAAATAATATTATCACAAAAACATCATGAAAATTACTGGCATGAAAGCTAGGTAGCAATTTATCAAACATTTAACTTGTTCAAAAGATTGATTTTTCCAAATTTACTTATTTATTTTTGGCACCTTGTCTCAAAACTGGTCAGGAAGGGACAAAACAGCTAAATGATCATTAGCAGCATAGTCAGTCACAGTTGTTACTAGCTGTCTAGTTGCAAAGGCTTGATTTAAGGGACTAGAGGTCAGGATGTATACCATCAAGGATTCCCAGTACCAGCATGTTCACACCTGAAACAATCCTCTTGCCCCTAGCTAGCAACAACCCTATTTTGGAAAGGCAGAAAATAATCCCAAGCAGCCCGCTGTTCAATGATACAGTAGTTCTTTTCCCTAAATCAGAGTTATTCAATGGGTAGCCCAGGGACCACATGCACCCTGTGAGGGGTGAATGTGAGACCCCCGTACTCCTACTTGGCTACCCTTCTTATCTCTCTGGTGTTGCTGCAGTTGAGATCTCTAGGTTCCTCCACCCCATTAATTTTTGCTTTCTGCTGCCCCAGAGGGTGAGCTGGTACAGCCTATAGCACCAGCCTACTACAGCCTAGTACAGCAGTGTGTGTGGGGGGACACATGGTTCATAATAGTGCAGCCATTACTGGAGTCACCTATTAGGCTTGCAGCTGTAGGCCAGTTATAAGCTGGACAGCCCTGACCTAAAACAGAGCCAGCTGCCAACCCACTTCTAAGAATACTATCATGAAGGGACCCCAACAGTCATACATTGCCTGAAATTCTTACATAATCAAATACATGTTAACCAGTTAATAGCTGCTTCAGCCCAGCTGCTCCACCTGCTCCAGTCCAGCATCTCATGTGTGCTAGAAACTCATTGAAGGCTGGTCTCTTTTGCCTGAGTCTGTCCCCATCCATGCTGGCTTGGTGTGCACTTCCCTGGTTGAGCCCAGCTTGTGTTTCTGAATCAAATCCCTATAACACAACCTTGGATCAATCCAGCTCCTCTCTCTGGATTAAGTTTCTCCATCACAGCTATCAGTTCAGTCAACCACTCTCAGTTCACAAACCAAATTCCCCACACCAGGGTAGACAGGAACATTTTTTCCTACGTGACCCCCCAGCCAAATTACCCTTTCTAGGGAAATCCAAAGTACTAGCAATCAGTCAACAAATCCACTCCTTGTTTTGGGGAGTGACACTCCACCTCTCCCTGTCAAAATCTGTTTTGCATTTTAGCCTACCACCATTTCACCCCTAGCAGGGACTCCAAAGGTCTGTAGGTTGCTACCATAAGTTGCTTACAGATTTTGCAGGTTTGCCTGTGCCTCTCACAGTACTTTGGAGCACAAGATACATTTTTCTTTTTACATCCTTGCACTGGAGAGTAAAGAATAAAAAGATACTGTGTACAGAATTTTACAAACCTGGAAACTACAAGATTTATGATCTTATTGTAACAATGTATCGGCTTCAGCATTTTCATTGAAGTCTTCAGCAATCATGAAGGCAGCTTAGAAGGGGGGAGGGTCATCATTAGAGCTTAAAGCTGGTCATTAGAAAACCTCAGCAATTATGCACTGCTGTGCCAACTGAAGCATAGATTTATTTCATAAAGTTGCCTTTTATAAAATGAAATCTGATGTAATCATGCACATGAACTCTGGACTATACCTTTATATCAGTAAAAAACATACAGGCACGTGTTTTTCTGTTGCCTAACTTCATAAGAAATGTGTGTGTGTGTGGGGCAGGGGGGTAGACAATGGATCCTTCACAATACCCATAACTGTTCCTGCTTGATTTTAATAGTTCTGCAGTGACCACTGCAGAGCTTCTTAACTTTTATACCATAATGCAGTCAGTGTATTTATAGTTGTTGAAAATGTCATATGGCAATATTATGCCAGGGACAGTACATCCCAGAATACTCCTTAGGATGCCTGCATTGTTGTATTCTATTCATAGAGGCATTTTTGTCAGCAGTAATGAAGAAACAGAGATGTTGCTGCATCCTCCTCAATAACATTCAAGCTTATAGATGACCTTAGGGGCCCAGATTATGACATCTATATTTAATTTAACAATAAATCATATTTTCATGGACAACAGCATTGCACTAGAAGAGCCTTACTGCTTTTGTGTGCACAGAAATGCAGCATAGCAAGCCAAGCATACATCTATAACAGTGATTAAATAGTTATTTCATAAGGACAGGGAACACGTCAAAGTGCAAATTTACAGCAGTGTGTCAGATTATAACTTTTACAAGTCTTCAAAAAATAAAACAAGAAACAAAAAGAAATAAACCTTCTCCCCAACCCAAAATACCAGTCCAGACATGGACAAATAATTTAAGGTGATTTTCTTAATGTTTTTAATTCTACCATTTTGCCTAATAACTTTTAATTATCTGAATTTACCACTCTCTGCAAAATTTACTATTACACATTCTCTTTCGTCTCAGTTCAAACTCTAACTACCAGTTCTTTCTCTCTCTCATTACCAAGATATAACCTACTCCCAGCCAGTGTAATGGATAATTTCACTGTTCCCTATCGTTTGCCTTTAGTGGTGCCTATTTACTCTCTTTCTTCACTACTCTCCTTTTACCTTGTGAATCTGCATATCACATTCTCTTTTTACTTCTTTCAGGCCTTTTTCAGAGGATCATTAGACATCCTTCCTCTGCCCCAAGTCCTTCTAAACTTTACCTGTGGGTAACCTCATCTACACACACATTTCCAAGTATCACATGAAAGCTCTGAGCAAACCAAATTTTCATTTTCTCCCTCAGCCTGACCTCATAGAACAGGGGTGGGTAAAATGTGGCCCGGGGGCCTGCAGGGCCCCTTCAAAATTTTGTAAATTAATATTTATCTGCCCTGGGCTGCCTGTCATATGTCCCTTGGTGGCTTGCCAAAACTGAGTAAGCAGCCCTCTGCCCAAAATAATTGTCCACCCCTGTCATAGAATCATCACAAAATCATAGAAAATTAGTGTGGGAACGGACCTCTGGAGATTATCTAGTCCAACCTCCTGCTCAAAGCAGGTCCATCCCCAACTATAGAACCCCAGTCAAGACTTTGTGTAGCCAGGTCTTAAAAATGTCCAAAGATGAAGATTCTACAACCTTTGTGGGTAACCTGTTCCAGTGTTTTACTACCCTCCTCATGAGAAAGTTTTTCCTAATATCTAACCTAAACTTCCCTTTCTGCAACTTGAGAGAATTGCTCCTTGTTCTGTTATCTGCCACCACTGAGAACAGCCTAGATCCATCCTCTTTGGAACCAGCCTTCAGGTGGTGGATGGCTGATATTAAATCCCCACCTCAAATCTTCTCTTCTCCAGACTAAATAAGCCTGCCTCCCTCAACCTCTTCTCATAAGTATATGTCCAGCCCCCTAATCATTTTTGTTGTCCTCTGCTGGACTCTCTCCAACTTGTTCACAACGTTTCTGTAGAGGGGAGCCCAAAACCAGACAGTACTCCAAATGTGTTCTCACCAGCACTTAGTAGAGGGGAATAATCCCCTGCTGCTTAGTCAGTCAGTTCCCAGCCTGTACCAGTGTACCTCCTCATGCCAGACAGCAACCCTTTGCATATGGTTTTTATATGAGGTTTACAGCTAATATATGCCTTAAACTTTGATTATTTTAGTTATAAGATGACATAACCGCTTTGTGGAGAATTGCTGGCTCTGTATAGTAGAACAGATAAGAAAAAGTGTTTGTTCTTTGTAACTCCTCTGCAACTGCTTCGCTCACCGCGGCCTTGAAGATAGCAAAAAGTATGTACAACTCTGATTTGCAGGTGCAAGAAGGAGGTTTGTGAACTAACCTCGCCTCCCCCATTAGTTCCCATCCTGATTACAGCAAAGAAATAATGAAGTAATATTATAGCCGCTTTTCATGCTAATTTCACTATATGATCACGTGAGTTGTAAGCAACTGTTAAAAAGTATATAAGCCTCCTGATTTTGCTCTTGGGGGGGACCCCTTCCAAGTGCTTGCGAAATCCATGTCACTTTGGAGTCCCCCCTACAGCTGTAGTTTCTTTTAAATAAAAGCTTCTGCTGACCTGACCCAAAAGTAGGCTGCGTGTGTTTCCACGACAATTCCTGTTGCTGTGACTCGGATCCAGAACACAGGCTGAGAAAGGAGGACCGCAGACTGCCCCCCCCGAACCCCGAGGCGCCAAACTTGAGAGGTAAGAGACCTAATTCAAAATCTCTATTGGGGTTTCGGAGGAGGACTGCCTGTAGGCTCCCAACTTGGCCGTGGTAACTGGATCTGAACCTTGTTAAAACAGGTCAGTCTGAACCTTACTGCCGGCTAAAATTTTCTGTCTGGTAAAGGATCCCATTTTGTGTCTGGTAACGTACGTTTTATTTAGGGAGAAACTGTATGAAGCACCTTCATCCTACAGCACATCGGGCTTGTCGTTAATTAACTAAGGCGGTGTGGGGGAGGAGGTCTGGCTGACTGAATGAATGTGCATGTGTGTGTATTTAGAAATATGAGCCACTGACCAGGTCTGAGACTACGGTTGGGTTCAGCCGCCCCAATTCTGCCTGACAGGGCAGTTTTGAAAGCAAGGGGGCCCAACTGGAACCTCGTGACCCAGTGGACAGGGCTTCCCAGTGATTGAATAAATGTGTGTGTGTGCATTTAGAAAAATGAGCCACTGACCAGGTCTGGGACTAAGGCTGGGTCTAGCCGCCCCGATTCTGCCTAAAAAAGGTAGCGTCGAAAGCAAGGGGGCCCAGCTGAAACCTCGTGACCCAGTGGACAGGGCGTCTGAGTGATTTTGTCTTTTCCAAACCCCTTGTCCCAGTAGCTTCTGCCGAGAGCAGGAGTGAAAGGATTCCTCTTGTGTTTCCCATTCCCATTTCCATTTTATGAGCCGGTGTCGGGTCAGAAGCCTTTTGTCTGGGCAGTGAAAAACTGCGGGGCAAGGCACTGAGCGGCCCGGACATCCTAAATAAGCCTCTCCTACGTCTCCCTGTGTGACTGAAAATGGGAACGAGTCAGTCTAAACAAGTTCCCGTCCCCCCTAAGGGGACTCCGGCGTACTTTATGTACACACACTATTCTCCCGAGGCTTGCAAGTACCTGGATAAGTGGAACTGGTATACTAGGGATGATCCTGTGAAGCATTTTCCACAAGAAGGAACATTTGATCAGGATAAAATAGTGCACTTAAGAGGGGCTTTAGAGTCCCGTGGATCCAAAACACCACAAAACCAGTGGGACGCGTTCTTTTATTGGTATGATGAAATGTCCAAAAGGCGGACAGAATCTCAAACTAGGAGCCTAAAAGACTCTCAAGAAAAATTAAAACAGCAGTTACAAGCTGTTCGGGAGAAATTGGCTGCTCCCCCAAATTACACGCCGGCCACCGCTCCGATGTATCCAGCATTGCCCGGGGCGCCCCCACCACCGGAGCCAGCAGAGGATATCCTTGACCTTTGTTCGAACCCTGCTCTCCTGGGACTCCCACATCAGCAACAACCGGTTCAACATCAGGCTGCAGCCCAGGCTATTAACTCATTAGCTGAAGCTCCTTCAGTAAATCCATCCACGGAGCTTAATAGTCTGGACTCATCCACCATATCTGCCACTCAATCATCACCAGTGTGGCAATTTACTCCTGGGTCACAACCCACCACAGGTGTATTTAGAAGAATGGGAATAGGCATGGAAAGATCTCCCATCAATCTTAGATCCCGAGCTGCACAAGTTTACCCCCTAAGACAAATGCCAGGCATTGGCACCGATGGACAAAATATAGTAACCGTGCATGCACCCTGGACTCCAGGTGATCTCTACAATTTAACTCAAAAATTCCCCAAAATCAGGGAAGACCCAGAAAAATTTCAGGAAGAATTGCAGACTGTTATAAATTGTTATAATCCAACATGGGCTGACATTAATCAGCTCATGCGATCGATTTTGCCCAAGGAAACTATGCTACGTCTGTATGCTGCCTGTACTTGGCCAGATCAAAACCCAGGGATTGGCCAAGACTTTATTGACAAGAGAAATGCTTTGGTTCAGGCAGTTCTCACAATTTGCCCAAAAAAGGCAGACTGGACCAAAATAAATACCTGTAAACAAAACAAAAATGAACACCCCAGTGACTATTTGGAACGCCTCAAACAGGCATTTGAACGATACTCAGGAATGGATAACCCAGTCGGAAATGCTAAACAAGCAATAGTGGCAGCATTCATCCAGGGACTTAACCCTAAAATTGCTGAGAAAATTCAAACAGTAATTATTGGCTGGGAAACTAAAGATTTGACTGAAGTCCTTGCTGCGGCTAACCATTTTCATAACAAATTGGAACGGTCTAAAGACAATGCCGAGTTTAAGTTAATGGCCTTACAGATTTCTCAGTTGCAGGGTCCAGGTAGAGGAAGGGGACGAGGACGGGGAAGGGGAGGCCCGGGTAGATTCAGGGGAAGAGATAGATCCTTGAGCCCACAAAACCCAGGCTATGGGAACCAATGTCATTATTGCAAGCAAGAAGGACATTGGAAATCAGAATGCCCCAAGCGCCCCGGCCAAGGACCCAGACCCCAGTCCCTGCCCCCACCTCCACTTCCTGTCAATTTTCCCAGTGTTGAATAGGACAGCCTGAGGGACAGTGACATCATCGCTCCTTTGCTTGCTACTGACCAATCTGGTCCGTTTGTTGAATGCCTTATTTCTGGTAAACCTGTCTCCTGTCTTGTCGACACCGGAGCATCCCGCTCCACGCTAAAGGCTGCTGAGTTTCCTTTTCTACCTTATTCTCCTGAAACTATAAATGCTGTCGGTATAGGCGGACAACCTATCCCACATCCCGTCTCTGAACCTGTCTCCATCTCTATTGGCCCTTTGTCTGAAAATCATGCCTTTCTTCTTAGCCCCTGTGCACCTGTCAACCTTCTTGGTAAGGATTTGTTGTGTAAACTGGGATGCGTGATTTATTGTAGCCCAGATGGTGTTTACCTTGAGGTACCAGAACATAGGGAAACTGAGCTTGTGGCTTTGCTAACCCAGGAGTACTCTGAACCTGACACTTCCTACTTGCAAGAGGAACTGTTGGCACGAGTACCTCCACAGCTGTGGTCCACCCATGCAAATGAAGTGGGGCACATGCTGAGTGCTGAACCAGTGCGTATCATCTTGAACCCTGCCAAGCCA
>NW_005842119.1:236598-253338 GCF_000455745.1 Alligator sinensis | reverse complement strand
GGCTGATAGTGTTCTTTTTCTTACTGGTGCTGGTTATGTTTGTTGTTAAAATTCTTTGTCCCTCCTGTATCTAAAAATGGCACTGATATCCTTATATATCACACTTGGGTATCTCAGTATCACCCAAGGGGGGTGGGAGAAAAATTTGTACTTGCAGATCTCCCGTACGGTGGCTCAAGCTGGAAATAAAAGTGACTGCTGGATATGCTCTCACAGCCCAGCGCACCTACAACAAGGAATCCCAATGATCGGAGTACCAATATCCCTCCGGCAATGGGGAACAATAAACGGCGGCTTCGTTAGACACTACTCGTTAGCTGCCCATCGGTCCGCTCCTAAAGAATGGAGGGCCGCCCCTGCTAACTGGATAATCTCCCCAAGAGTAGAGGCGCCTTTCTGTTACAGATCCAACAACACCGGAGCTTATAATAAAGCCACACCTGTAGGACACTACCCTCATTGCCTAACTACTCTAGATTATAGCCCCAATAGCACCAGTGGAATCCTGTTGGGTAATGTACCCTCTCTCAATTGTACAGGATTCATGGTCTACAACTTTTCTAAGGAACCTCATGTTGCTCTCATTGCAAACAGATCGGAATTTTACATTGACTCCAATTTTACTTCTTGTAATATATCTCGGTCCAGCAGGATAACAGCTGAACGTGGTCCGTCCTATACGATGCATATTAATCGAAAGTGCCGGATATGGCACAACACCTGTCGAGATTTGAGTACCCTTTCTGCCCCAGGCCTTTACTGGCTCTGCGGAAACAGGGCTCATAAAATCTTGCCCTGGAATTGGGTGGGGGCATGCACTCTTGGACGTGTTATCCCTGGTTTTGAAATGCATAGTACAATATATCTGGAACAAGTAAAAAATTTCAACCATCACATGAAAAGGGCGGTTAACCCCTTAGCTACCAGAAACACAGGGTTCCATCAATTTGTGAGAACCTTCATACCGTGGCTTGGAGTAAGAGAATTGGAACTAGCCATAATTAACATTTCAGCCACAATGGAAGCTATGGGAAATGCCACTGCGGATGCAATTCAGGCTCTGCAAGAAGAGATCTCCCAGATCTCACAAGTAACTATACAACACCGCGTAGCCCTAGATTACCTATTGGTATCCCAGGGAGGAGTATGTGCCTTAGTAAACTCCACCTGTTGTGTCTATGTCAATCAGGACATGCGAATTGAAACTGACATTCGTAAAATCCGAAATCAGTTAAGGGTCTTACATCAAGTGGCCTCAGAGAATACTGACTGGGGTCTAAAGGAAATGTGGTCTTGGCTAACCTCCTGGCTCCCAGATTTCGGGGCCCTTGGCAAGAAAATCCTGTATGGAATATTGTTTGTCTTGATAGTTCTGATAATGTTTTATGTCTTAGTGCAACTGATCCTCTGCTGCGTGAAAGCCAGCAGGAGAAGCTTTAGCAAGGCAAGAAAACCCACAGCAGAGTCTAGAATAATGGTATTACAAAAGTGTGAGCAGATTGAAAGAAAACATGAAAGGCTGCATGATGAAATAGAGGGGCTCATGAGAATAAAAATTTAAGGGTAAAGTGAGACTAAATAGTCTCAAAGGGGGGGGACTGTGGAATCAGAAAAAATATATGCCTTAAACTTTGACTATTTTAGTTATAAGATGACATAACCGCTTTGTGGAGAATTGCTGGCTCTGTATAGTAGAACAGATAAGAGAAAGTGTTTGTTCTTTGTAACTCCTCTGCAACTGCTTCGCTCACCGCGGCCTTGAAGATAGCAAAAAGTATGTACAACTCTGATTTGCAGGTGCAAGAAGGAGGTTTGTGAACTAACCTCGCCTCCCCCATTAGTTCCCATCCTGATTACAGCAAAGAAATAATGAAGTAATATTATAGCCGCTTTTCATGCTAATTTCACTATATGATCACGTGAGTTATAAGCAACTGTTAAAAAGTATATAAGCCTCCTGATTTTGCTCTTGTGGGGGGACCCCTTCCAAGTGCTTGGAAAATCCATGTCACTTTGGAATCCCCCCTACAGCTGTAGTTTCTTTTAAATAAAAGCTTCTGCTGACCTGACCCAAAAGTATGCTGCGTGTGTTTCCACGACACCAGTCATGCTCAAGATGGCATACACTGTTATCAGTGGTGGCAGATAACAGAATAAGGAGCAATGGTCTCAAGTTGTAGCAAGGGAAATTTAGGTTAGGAAAAACTTTCTCCCTAGGAGGGTAGTAAAGCACTGGAACAGGTTACCCAGAGAGGTTGTGAAATCTCTACCTTTTGGAGGATTTTAAGACATGACTAGACAAAGCCTGGGGTGGGAAGATATAGATGGGGACGGTTCTGCTTTGAAGAGGGGTTGAACTAGATGACCTCCTGAGGTCCCTTTCATCCCTAATTTTCTATGATTCCTATTTTTCCCACTCATACTCATACCCACTTCTCATTCACTACTGACAGTTTCACTATCTTACCTGTCACATAGGTTTATTTCTTTTTCATCATGCATCTAGATACTACAGTACCTTCTTTTTCCCTAGGCCTCTCTGATGCTTCCCAAATTTCTGTCTCTCTCACTAGCTTTACTGTTAAAACCTTGGTAATTTTTCTCTCCTCTTCACCTTTTTACGCATTACTCTCAACTTTTCTGTTCTCTCTCATCTCTTTTCCTGTTTACATCTTTGACACCTAGCAGCACATCTCATCTTTTGTTGTTTTCTATGTCCTCTGTACCACGTTTCCCAAGTTTAACTCAATGTTTTATCTCTTGCCTCCCTTACATCATTCCATATCTGGAGAATACTTCAAACTCAATGCACCACACAATTACCCTCCTCTGTTTCAAAAGTCAATTGTTTAGCCTTTCACTGATGCTTTATACCTGGATATTCATGCTAGACATTCTCAATTAAAGACCAAAAAGAAACAAAGCACAAAAGTAAGAGGCATTTCCGAATCTTTCACTGATGTAATCCATGGCCTCCACATACACCTGGCCCATTTTTTGTTAAGTCATCTCTTCCTGCACTGCATCTGACTTTGATCTTAAGCTCCTTGGGGTAAGAAATCATCATTTTCATTTATTTAAGCACCATGCCTGCCTATGATATTGTACAGGTAATAAATACATGTATCCAATTTTGTTAAAATATTTATGCTTTTATCTATTCAAAGAGTACAGAAAAATACCAAGGCAAGTATGCCCCCTTTAAAAAACCCTCTTGTGTATGTGCATTCTATCTATAACATGTTATATTCATAGAATCGGCTGCTGCATTTTCCATTTCATATTTATATTACTTTTCCTGATCTGATTGATCCATGCTTGGAACAAAAAAGGAAAAGTCTCCATGTACTGTGACTAAATTTAAAAGCATATTTAAAAATGAGGCAGAAGGTAGTAATCCAGTCAGTTTTATTATAATTTGTATTATTATCAGCATCCTATTGTGTTTTATTGCTATACAAACAAGCATCCTATTGTGCTGATAGCTGAAAGAAAGGAAAAAAAAGGTTCCTCTGCCCTCAAATACTCCCAATTTAAGTTGTTTGAGGGCCAACTTTTAGTGATCTGGAGAGCCTTGGCTCTTGGCTGAAAAATCCAAGATACATTGAAGTATTTGAGATCACAGGCGTACAGCTATTTGTAAAAATCAAGTCACTTAAAGATGCTTCACAGTGAGCACTCAAAAAAAGTGGAGACACCTAAAATAACCAATCACTTCTGAAAAATATTGGTTGGTGCTATTAATAGAAATAAGCAGAAGCATGTTTACTTTAAAATGTTTAGAATTTTTATTTTGCACATGTAGGGAGTCCCATGCCTTCCCATACTCAGACATCTACCAGTATTATAAAAATCAAAGAAGGCTCCTGAGTTTTAACCATTTGTGTGCCACCTCTTTGCTACACTAGTCACAACAGGTGGGATTTTCAAAACTGCCTAAGTGACTTAGAAGCACATGTCCTATTGAAGGATTGTGCTCTTAATGTGCCATGTGCCAGTTTGGGAGCACAAAAAGACTCTTAAGCTATTTGTAGAAATAAGTTGAATCCATCTACATTTTTAAACATTTGTAATGATTACTTACAAGACCTAGTCCACCTACCAAACTGTCCATATGCTTTCAACTATATTGTAATATGTTCAAAATTATCTGGTTGCAACCTCAGTTAAAATGGCACTGGTGCCCTTTGTTCTACTATACTCTCAGAGTGCAAGGATCTAACTGTCATTTATACTATTCTTTTTTGCCACTGCAAAGTGACCTTAAATGGGACATTAGTATAATTTAAGCATCAAGTACTTAAAGCAAATGTAGGACAGATGAATCAGGCCCTAAATATTGTCTTTACTTTCATTTCTGTAAATATCTAGAATATTTTTATAACTCATAATCACACATCATCTCCTAGAGAGTATGTAAATTTAGCTTTTTCCATCTCTCTGACTGCTTTTTAATTCTTGGATATTTTTATTTCTCCTACTTTGCATTTTTCTATGTCCTTTCTCAATGTAGCAACAACAACAATTCAGAAAATTCCACATTGGGTTGCCTTTGTTAAGGATATTTACTTCCCTGCTTTTATGTGTTCCCATTATATTATGAAAAGATAAAATAGAGTTTCTGAAGGACTTAGCCCCAGATCCTGCAGTAAAATTCAGAAAGACCCCTGTGCCCACAGGAAGTTCACTGCATGAATGGACCCATATTAATCATTTGGAAATGTAAGCTCAAAAGGCAGGAGGATGTTGTAGAAAAGCTAGACTCAAAGAACAATTAAGTGTTTTGCTTCAAGTAGCATTTAACAAATGGATGAGCATTTAACTGTTGAATATAGTAAATACCTTGGCAGAGCAGCAAAAAATGCTGCTTATACAGTGCATCCAAGCTGAGCACCTGAACTAGATTGTTCATTCCTAGATCAGCAATTAATGGGTTAATTTAAGAAACTGGTGCCTCAGTGCCTTGGGAAGGGAATGCCATGGGTATAACAACATTGGTCTTCCTTTCTTGTAGATTACTTTGAAAGGAAAATTTAAACCTTTTTATTTAACTTGGATTTAAACCCTTCCTCAGCGCAGAGGCGAGAGGACCAGCCCTACAGCAGAAAAGGACGGAGACGGAGACAGAGACCCTAATGACAGGAAAGGATTGAGTGTACCAAGAAGGCTGGGGACTGTTTATATTAACCCAGGGGGAGTCCTGGGGAAGTAGCTGCACTGGGAGCATTGGGGACTGCTGATGTAAATCCAGGGGAAGGCCTGGGGAGTGAGTATGCCTAGAGGACTGGGGACTATTTATGTTGGCCCAGGGGAGCAGGAGCCCTTCAAGGACTGTTTATGCTGACCCAAGAGGGGGTTGCTATTTTCTTTTCTTTTCTCTCTTTTTTCATGTGTGTGTATGCTCACTTGTTGGTAACACTCGGTGGACCAGGACCTCCCCCCCGGATTAATATAAACAATCCCCAGCCTTCTGGGTGCACTCACTCCCTTCCAGTCATTAGTGTCTCTTCCTCTAAGGCCTCACTCTCACTCTGTGGCTTGTATTCATTCTTGCCTCCTTCAAGGGCTCCATCTTTCTCTGCTGCAGGGCTAGTCCTCCTGCTTCTGTCTTGAGGAAGGGTCTAAATCCCAGTTAACCCTTCCCCTGCAGTCAGCTGACCAGGCCTCCTGCCAGCTTGGCCCAGGTGCTGCCAATCTATCTGCCCCCTGTAGGCTGCCAACCCTTCCCCTTGGGCTACAAAAGCACTAGCATTAAAGTAGCCCCACTGCTTTCCCTCACCTGGCACTCTCCTCTCCATCACAGGGCTAGGGCTCCCTTTTACAGGGGGTGATAAGGGCACCAGCCCCATGTGCCAGTTTGGGAGCACAAAAGTAGCAGCTGCTGCCACTGTTAGCTAGCCATGCAGCTACTGGCAGTCACTGCTGCTTGTGTGCTGCTGCTGCCCAGGGTGCAGTGCTGTTGTGTTACACCTCTGTATTTAACATTTGTATAGCTGTACTACACAGAGGCCTCAACAAGACTGGAGATTCTTGTGCTTGCACTACAAAAAACATCCAGATAGTAACCTACCACTTCCCTTAAGCCTATATATATAACTAAGCTTATGACTAGTTCCACAGGTTTCAGTTAGTCCACACAAGTGTTTAAGGGCTTAGTTGGTTTTATCAACATCAGCAGTCCCTCAATATGAGGATGACAGTCTTCCAGTAAATAGGGAACTCACTGGTGAGTCTGTAGATGATGGAGAAAGCCAATATGAGATCTGCCTGCTGGACTGGAACTGTAATGAATGACAGGCCCTACCTCATTCAGCTGGAACTTTCTAAGACATGTATGCTATCGCTATGCCTCTTTACACCCACTCCAAATGATTCAAAGGAAACCTTGTTCAATCCCTCTGATACACAAAGGTGAGGCCGAACTATTGCTTGGAGTGAGCAGGTAAGGGTAGGGCAGTAAAACAGGAATTTTTCAAAGAATCATAGAAATTAAGGGCTGGAAGGGACCTCAAAAGATCATCAAATCCAACCACCCTGCTCTGAGCAGGAATACTGCTGAGATCAAATGATCCCAGCAAGGTGTATGTCCAGTCTCCTCTTGAAGACTTCCAAGGTTGGGCACTGCACCACCTCCTTGGAAAGTCTATTCCAGATTCTGGTCACCCTTACCGTAAAGAAGTTCTTCCTTACATCCAACCTGAAACCATCCTCTAACAGCTTATGGCCATTGTTCCCTGTCCTCCCCTATGGTGTCCTAGTGAACAGTTTTTCTTCCAGCTCCCAGTATTCACTCCTTATATACTTATAGACAGGTATCAAGTCCCCCCTCAATCTTCTCTTCCCCAGGCTGAACAGTCCCAGATCTCTTTGTCTTACCTCATACAGTTTGTCATTCAAAACTCACACAGGGAAAAGAATACATAAGTGGCAAGAGAAAAAAAGGCAATCAAAATTAAAAGGTAAAGTGCTACAAAATTACTAATATTCAATAACAATATATGTTTGTGATCATTTATGATAAATAGGGAGATTAGATGTCATAAAAGAAACTGCATTTTAAAATTCAGTTCTAATCTGATATATAGCAAAAACTTCACCTCATGGGTTAAATCACTTCTTAAATTAATTTTCATAAGAGCTAATGGTAAAAATCCCATTTGTTTTAATAGGAGTAGAGCTTCCACAGCACTAATCACTTCTGAGAATCTAGCCCTAAAGGTTCAAGCTGGACTGAAATGATGTGTCACCTGTACCCTGGGATAAATGTTACTGGGGAACACAGACACCACTGGATGGAGCTCACTAGGTTCAGTTTTCCTTAAACCAGACATAACCTCTTATAACAACAAACATCTCAGACATCAGTGCTGGGTTTTCAAACAGACCAAGCACCCAGCAATTACCATTTTCTGCCATGAGAACTGCAGAATAGCACGCACTTTTTAAGAACAGGGCCATAGCTGTGGGTACTCTTTCACTTGAGAAAACATGAACCTAAACTCTGGGGTTTATGAAGTTCCATTCTTATTTTTTTTTTTAAATCAGGCAGTCCATAAAAATATCATTTGACAAAAGTGAGGGGCCAGGAGTTTTGTGGGTGATGTATTTTATTAGACCAACTATACAGTTCATTGGGAGAAATGTAGATAGCTTTCTGGTTTCAAGTGCCATCCTATAAAAGACATCACACACAAAAATACTTGCTGCTCATGTTTTTCTAGACCATTTTGGCTACAACATAACTCCAACCATGACCAATTGACATAAGGCCACAGTTTATCAAGATATATTGAACAAAGGAGAAAGTTACAAAAAGCCAAAGTGCTGAACATTTTCATTTAAGTCTATTCCAAGATGGTGAAGCAGGATGAAAACCTACTTGCTTTTCTTTCTGCTTAACATTTTTTTCCTATTCACATCTCTTTATTCTGATTTACATGAGTTTTAACTTCAAGAATCATTGGTCATTGCTGAATGCAAATGGGCACAAAGGAAAATTATATTAAGTTTGCACAATTGATCTTTCATCATTTTAAATTGTACCTTTTAAAATCTCCTATAAAGTCAGCCTGAAATACTCCCAACATTGAGTGTCATCAAGTGGAGCAGGGTCACTTTGGGAAAACCCATTCTCAGTGATGTAAATTATAGAGTTATTATAAGTATCCTAGAACAAGAGAGCAGAAGTTTTATTTCGAACAGATGTAAGAAAGCCCATAAAATCAGGTGCATTACCCTCTGTCTTCTCTAAGCTGCAACCTAAAACTAGTTTTCATCAAATTGCACTGACCCTATTAACTTAATTTTCCATGAGCTGACCTTTTATAACTAACAATGGGAAAGCAAAACTGTGCAAATATCCATGAAGGCAGAGAAATGACTTATTTTAATGAGAATACTAAAATATCTTTTCTGCATTAGCATCTGCTTACTGTCACTGCTCCTTAACCCCTTGGTACTGGCAGTTGCAATATGTCCCATTGCCAGCAGTAAGAAGCATGCCAGGAAAGCCTGACTGCTGGCATCAGAAAGATCATTTCTAAAGTCCAACAGCTGATAGAGCACGTGTGTCATTTCAAATGCTAAAATAAGCTCAATCTGAGTTATCAAATATAAAAGCACCCCCAGTCTTCAACTTTCCTAGAAGAGGGGATGCAAAAGCAAAACAAGGTACACAAAGTCACTCTGGTACAGTGTGTCTGGTACAGTAGTCACTCATTGCTACAGCATTTCGGTGTCTTGCCATAACTAAATTGCCCAGACTGCACTACACAAACTCCTTGTTTTGGCAATGAATAGCTAACAATGTCCAAAGGATCACAAGTCCTACACCATACATTGACATATTTCAGGAGTCTGTGTAAAACCCATAGTACTACAGCCAACCATACACTCCCAGCAGAAACAGGCCAGGAAGGCTCCATTGTCTCTTCAGCTTCTTGGTCCCCAGAAACACTTGGCTTACTGTGTGGATTTTCTTGGTGTTTTATTTTGCAAGCAGTATAATAAATTAATGGCAAAGAAGTCAGAAGTGCCATTGATTATAGGTTTTTTTTCTTCAGTAAATTCTGGAAGCCTTGAGGATAGGCAGCCTTACTTTGAACTTATAGTAGAGACCTGGGACTTCATGACAGCTGGATAGTGACTGTCACTAAATACCATATTAGCAAACCAGTCCAAGGTAAAGGCCAGATAACTTTTAGTAGCTTCTTGATCTGCAATACAGGTGGAATCTACTGCATCCGCCCAAACTGAGTTTAGAGCATGTTGCTTCAATCTGAATTACAAGTCTTGACTTTAGTATGAGTCTTTATTATATTATGAGCTGCCAGATTATACTATAAAAGGAGCCACAATGCTTCTTTCATATCCATCTACAACAATAACATAAGGCTCATTAATAGTGATTCACAATTTCACTTGGTATCCGAATGTTTTGAAGCAAAATTGTGCCTAGTTGTCAAAAACTTCAGTGATGGTTTCAGATCTCCAACCACTTTAGTCTTCTAAAGGTTGAGGTGTAAATCAAACTGATACAGTGTGAGCACGGACACAATACTATTCACTAGCATATTATTAATTATCTTGTTATAGTAATCTGAAACTCCTGAAAAAGTTATAGAACAATGGTTTTTGTTCATATTTTTTTACTTTAAAAAATATGTTGTTACTTTAGTTTAAAAAAAAACCTCAATTTTTTTCCCTTGTCCATAAAGTTATATGTTGCCTCATAGCTGTACACTAAATATAACTATTTTCAAAAGTCCTCAGCACCTAACAACTCCTATTTACATGTTCATAGAGGCCCAAATATTCAGAACAGAATAGCTTCTAGTGAAAAGAGAACTGCTTGTTACTTGTAGTCATGGTCCTTTCATTTAAGGATTATGAATGGAAGGTCCACTGTCAGAAAGTTGGCCTTAGTTTAGGAGCTGAACTCTTGAAAACCCTGACCCTGAAAAGACAATCTGACAAATAATCATGTTAATAAGATCATGTTATAATCATGCTAATAATTGTGTTATATATTTTCTCCAAAAAAAATTACACATCCATTAAAAGGTTCAGAGTTCCAGGCTCAATGAAATAAAAGCACAGAGCTCCTATACATGTGCAGGGAGGCTGCTCAGATGCATTGTAATTACAGCGTGTCAGGAGCAAATTTGATTAATCAAGTCTGCTGGAGCATGGCAATTACTGTGCTCCAGCAGGCTCCAGAGTCACATGCATCAGTGTCCCTGCAGTGAAAAATGGTGGCAGGGCACTTTAAACTAAAGCTCAATTGATGAGCTCTAGTTTAAAGTGCCCCACTGCCATTTTTCAGCACAGGGACGCTGATGCTCTGGGCACTTTTAATTAGCGTGGCTCTCGGAGCTGTGCTAATTAAAGCACCATCCTCCCTCCCAGAGCACGTCTACAAATGCCCAAAGACACAATTTGGTTTTTCATTATTTGCATTTGGCCATCAATGTAAACCTTTTCCTTTTGGATGGGGATTTTGGATTATCATCAAGGCCTGTGTGAAGTCCAAAGCAGTGCTCTCTACACCTTACACCTGTATAGATATGGCAACTAGTGCAGAACACAGCATTCCCTCAACAGGCAGAGTGTCTTGCAAGAGCTACATAACAATTCAGTGCTCTTAGATGGCTTCTGTTGTGGTCCACATGGAGTTTAAGGAGTTGGTTTTGAGTTACCACAGCTTTAAAGCTGACCTGAGACCACCTCTGTCACTCTCACACTGGCACACAAAATAAGTGTGGAAGGAGAAGGGAAAAGGGAGAGACTGTTGCCGCTAGGTTTTCCTCTGAAACCTCTGGATTCTGGAGTCTTCTGGGTAAGCTACAAAAGCTTTTTATTTGACCAGGTTTGGAGGAAAACTTGAGGGTCTAGGAGGAAATACGTTTTTCTCTTACTTGTATACATTAATTGTCTAAGTCAATACATTTTATGTATGATTATTTCTATGCTGCTACAGAGGGGTTACTCTGTTATTGTCAGGGAACTTAGCACTTTTGTATGGGAATTTTTAGTAATGTTTACATTTAAATAAATTTCAAAGATTTTAAATCTGCTGGGAATGCTGGGTATTGCATCATAAGCAAAATATGGTATTAGCTCAAGACTGCAAAAATAACTTTAGCTTGCTTTTGTATTAGAACTATCCAGCCAGCATGGCAATAGGCAAAGTTCATTGATATGGGTTTCAAATTCCTTTCTGTATTTATAAAGCCAAGGGGCAGCAATCAGGAACATGACTCCATTATGCAAGTTGCCATCCAGACATGATAGTCCTTGCCTTAGCAACCTGCGTTAAATTTTCAAAACTACCTAAGTAATTTAGGGCATAAGGCTCAGAGAATGTCAGTATGACTCAGACATCTATGGGTACATAATAGGAAGAGTGCAGCCCAGGGTGGAGTGGCAAGGCTTTCCCAGCTCCAGGGCTGCACTCTGAATGCATGCAGATGTTCGATAGATCAGGCTAATGCATTCCCAATATAAGTTAGTTCACCTGCTTAGCCTAGTTAGATGGATCTAAATGGAATGTCTGCAGGTACCCTGAAAATGGGCAATTTTGAAAACGTTACCCATGCCTTTGTAGAACTGAGGCTTTCTAAGCAACACACCTTAACAAACTGGTATAGAACATGGAGGAAATTGAAGGAGGAAAATAAGGTAGCATATGTTAGCAAAGTGTACAATTCAGAAGGTTAATAGGTCATTCCTTTTTTTAAAATCGATCATTAATAAGAATCATGGAAAATTAGGGTTGGAAGGGACCTCTGGAGGTCATCTAGTTCAACCCCCTGCTCAAAGCAGGATCATCCCCAACTATATCTTCCCACCCCAGGCTTTGTCTAGTCGGGTCTTAAAATCCTACAAAGGTAGAGATTTAACAACCTTTCTGGGTAACCTGTTCCAGTGCTTTACTACCCTCCTAGGGAGAAAGTTTTTCCTAACCTAAACTTCCCTTGCTGCAACTTGAGACCACTGCTCCTTGTTCTGTTATCGGCCACCACTGAGAACAGTCTAGCTCCATCCTCTTTAGAACCACCCTTCAGGTAGTAGTAGGCTGCTATTAAATCCACCATCTACCTTCTCTTCTCCAGACTAAATAAGCCCAGTTCTCTTAGCTTTTCTTCATAAGTCATGTGCCCCAATCCCCTAACCATTTCCATTGCCCTCCACTGGATTCTCTCCAGTTTGTTTGCATCCTTTCTGTATTGGGGTGCCCAAAACTGGACACAGTACTCCGCAAGTGGTCTCACCAGTGCTGAACAGAAGGGAAGAATCAATTCCTTCAATCTGCTGGCAAGGCTCCTAAAAATGTAGCCCAGTATGCCGTTAGATTTATTCACAAGGGCACATTGTTGGGTCACATTCAGCTTATTGTCCACTGAAACCCCCAGGTCCTTTTCTGCAGAGCTGCTGCCCAGCAAGTCAGCCCCCAGCCTGTACTGGTGCGTAGGATTGTTTTATCGTAAGTGCAGGACTTTGCACTTGTCCTTTTTTGAACCTCATGAGATTTATTTTGGTCCAATCCTCCAATTTGTCAAGGTCTCTCTGAATCCTAGCCCCACTCTCCAGCATATCTACTACTCCCACCAACTTGGTTTAATCTGCAATCTTGCTGAGGGGTGCACTCCATCCTGTCTTCCAGGTCATTGATGAATATATTGAACAAACTGGGCTCGGGACCAACCAGTGGCAATGCATATGGGGTGCATGGGGGTGCACACACACCTCCTGAGAGTGCCGGTGCACCCCCTGACTGGCCGTACTCACCGCTTAGGCAATGGGCGGGGGGGAAGGCAGGAGCACCGGTGCCCCCCCTGCAAGTGCCAGCTGATTGCTGTGATTGTTGCAGCCGCTTCTGGGAGCAGCTACAGCAATCACCTGGCACTTGCTCCCAGAAGCAGCTGCAGCCAGTTGGCCAGATTGGCCATGGGGGGACCCCCTCCCGGTCAGCTCATGACTAAGGTGGCACCAGTCGCCCATGGGACCGACTCCTGGGACACTCCACTTGATACCAGCTGCAACCTAGGCATCAAGTCATTGATTACCACCCTCTAAGCCTGATAATGATCCAGCCAGTTTTCTATCTTACAGTCCATTCATCTGGCTTGTACTTCCTTAGCTTGCCTGCAAAAAAGTTGTGGGAGACTGTATCAAAAGCCTGGCTAAGGTCAAGGTATATTATGTTGCAGCAAGTCTGTCGCCATGGGAGCAGCTGTGAAGCGCTGCAGTGGCCACCAGGCCCCTGCCTGGTTCAGGTTCAGCTGCAGCCCTTCTCTTGAATCTTGCCCGCCATGTCTTGCACTTAATGAAGGTTATAAAAGGAAGGCTGCCTGTGGGCTCTGCATGAGCCCGAGCCTGAGTTGATCCCACTGGGTCTCTCCTGAGTCTCCTTAGTCGCAGTCTTGAACTCCCAGGCTAGCAGGCCCTTTCAGTCCTTCTGTACCTGTGGCCTTAAGGGCTCCTTTCATTGCTCCGTACTTCCCCTATACCATGCCCCAAACCTTGCAGGTGTACTCTTTCTATGATGTTTCCTATTCACAAACTTGGCCCCCTTGGGCCTTTACACAGTCTTGTCCTGGACTCGCAGGACCCCGGTCCCACACACTGCCCCAGTGTGGGCTCCCAGGACCCTGGTCCCACATACCAGCCTCGCTCTGGGCCTGTGGGCTCTCTGAACTGGCTCAGCCCTTTCATGGGCCAAAGGACCCTCTGTGGGTTCAAAATAAAACAAAGGCTACTTGCCTATAAAACTCTGCCTTCCTCTGCCCAGGTAACTTTCCTCTGTTCCCAGCTCTGTAGGGTTGTTTATAGAAACTCCAGTCCCTTCAGGAGCCCAGCTGTCCTGCTGCCAGGGAGAGACTGCCTGACTCGCTCAGGCTCTGGGCTTATGTAGCTCCAGCCTGAGCCCCCTTCCAGTCAGGTGAGCTTCTCATTAGGCCCCTGTACCACCTGCAAGCAGCCTCACAGGCTGCTAATTCCCTTAAAGGAGGAGGCACACCTCAGTGCCCTGCTACACATGTCCACTGCTCTTCATAGATTTCATAGACATTAGGGCTGGAAGGGACCTTGTAAGATCATTGAGTTCAGCCTCCTGCCCAAGGGCAGGAAGTCAGCTGGGGTCAAAGGATTGCAGCAAGATAAGCGTCCAAATGTTTCTTGAAAGCATCCAGAGTAGGTGCTTGCACCACCTCTGGGGGAGTCTGTTCCAGGCCTTGGGGGCTCGGACAGTAAAGAAGTTTTTCCTTATGTCCAGCCTAAAATGGTCTTGCAGGAGTTTGTGACTGTTGGACCTTGTCATCCCCTGGGGTGCACTGGTGAACAGGCATTCCCCCAGATCCTGATGCACACCTCTTGTGTACGTATAGGCTGCTACCAAGTAACCCCTGAGCCTGCACTTCTCCAGGCTGAAGAGTCCTATAGTTCACAGCCTGTCTTCATAAGGCCTGTTCTCTTGCCCTCTGATCATGCGCTTGGATCTCCTCTGGACTCTCAAGCTTCTCCACGTCCTTCCTAAATTGTGGAGCCCAGAATTGGATGCAGTACTCCGGCTGTGGCCACACCAAGGCCAAGTACAGTGTGAGGATGACATCCTGGGTCTTGCTCAAGATGCATTGGTAAATGCAAGTCAGAGTTTTGTTTGCTTTGCTGTGGTATCTCATTGGTGGCTCATGTTCACCTTGGGGTCAGTCATGACTCCCAAGTCTCTTTTGGTCGTGGTACTAGCGAGCGTAGCATTGCCGAGCCTATAAGTGTGATGTGGGTTTCTTTTCCCAAGGTGGAGCACCTTGCATTTCTCCATATTGAATGCCATCAGGTTTTCATCCACCCATCTTGCAAGCTTATCAAGGTCAGCCTGGATGACCAGCCTATCCTCAAGTGTGGATACGCTTCCCCAAAGTTTGGTGTCATCAGCGAACTTAGCCAGTCCACTTCTGACGCCAGTGTCCAGATCGTTTATTAAGACATTAAAAAGTACAGGTCCAAGAGCAGAGCCTTGGGGGACCCCACTAGTCACTGAGTGCCATGTTGATTTGGTTCTGTCAACTACCACCCCCTGGGTCCAACCCTGGAGCCACTTTCCCAACCATTGGACTATGAAGTAGTTGAGGCTGCAGTTGACCAATTTTTCAATAAGGATATCATGGGACACCAGGTCAAAGGCTTTTTTAAAGTCCAAATATATGATATCAACCTCTTCCCTTTTGTCCAGGTGATATGTCACCTGGTCATAGAAGAAAATGAGGTTGGTCAGGCAAGATCTATCTGCAACAAACCTGTGGTGACTATCCCTCAGAGTGTTGCCTTCTGTTAGCCTGTTAAGAATGGTTTCTTTGATAATTTTTCCAAAATCTTCCCAGAGATTGAGGTCAAACTGATTGGCCTGTAGTTTCCCAGGTCTTCTTTCCTCCCTTTCTTGAAGATGGGCACCACATTGGCCCTCTTCCAATCTTCAGGTGCTTTGCCTGAGTGCCACGAGTTCTTGAATATCCTTGCCAGTGGCTGCACTATGATGTCTGCCAGTTCCTTTAGCATTTTTGGGTGCAATCTATCTGAACCAGCTGATTTGTGGGTGTCTAGCCTCTCAAGATGCTCCCTCACAAGATCCACGCAAATGGTGGGCATGTATTCACCCTCACCCTTATCCCGCATCATGTTAGGCAAGGTGGTCCCTTTAGGCTGCTGAAAAATCGACGCAAAGTAATTATTAAGCAGGCTGGCTTTTTCCTGGATGTCAGTAGTCAGCTGTCCCAGCTGGTTTAGCAGAGGTCCAATGTTGCCCTTGCTTTTCTTTCAACTCCCTATGTATCTGAAGAAGGACTTTTTATTGTTCTTGATTTATGTAGCCAGTTGGAGTTCAGATCCAGCCTTGGCTTTCTTAGTTTGCTCACTGCAGGTGCAGACCAGTGCAGAATACTCCTCCTTAGTGGTGTGTCCTGTCTTCCATCCTTTATAAGCCTCTCTTTTTAGACATAGGAGGGTCATGAGTTCCCTGTTCAGCCAAGGGGGTTGCTAAGCCCTTTTACCACTTTTCCTATGGGCTGGGATGGACTTCCCTTGTGCTTCTAGGATCACTTCCTTATGGAGCAGCCACTCATCATGAACTCCCCTCCCTGAAAGATCATGGCCTCTCAGGGCCTCAAGAACAAGCCTCCTGAGCTTATGAAAGTCAGCTTTCCTAAAGTTAAGGATTACTGCATTGTTGGCTGACTTGCCAGTTTTGCAATGGATAGCAAAAGTGATCAACTCATGGTCACTGTCACCCCGCTTCCCTTTGATTCTTGGGTTGCTCCCAGCATTAGTGTACAGGCACATAAGTATACCATTGGAGGCCCTAGGCTTCCTTGTACTCATAGAGAAGCCTTGTTCCCAGGCTGGGATAGGAGTAGGTTCCCTTGAGCATCCTAACCTGCTGGTTTTGCAGTTGATACTTGGTGAGTTTGCTCTGGTGGTTGTCTGCCCATCCCCCTGCAAGATTAGTTTAAAGCTCAGTTGAGCAGGTCAGCCATTCTGGCTGAGAAGAGCTTCTTCCCCAGTGGAGGGCATCTCTTCCCAACAGACTATTGCCTCTCTGGTTGTAGAAGACAAAGCCTTCATGATGGCACCAGCACTGCAGGCTTTTGTTTACTGCCTCAATTTCTCTCTCCCAACTCAGCCCGTGACCTATAACTGGAAGGACTGAGGAAAAACCACCTGTGCCCCCCCCCCCCCCCCCACCAC
>NW_005842119.1:234927-236567 GCF_000455745.1 Alligator sinensis | reverse complement strand
CCACTTCCAGAGCCCTGTAGCCATTCATAACCCGGCTGGGATTGCTCCAAGCCATGTCATTTGTGCCCACATGGGTAAGGAGCATGGGGTAGTGATAAGAAGCATGGGGTAATCACTGCTCTTCCTGCATCCACAGAACCAATCATCTCATTATAGAAGACAATCACTTGGTCAGGCATGATTTGCGCTTGTTGAATCCATGCTGACTGTTCCTAATCACCTTCTTCTCCTCCAAGTACTTAGAAATGGATTCCTTGAGGACCTGCTCCATGATTTTTCCGGGGACTGAAGTGAGGCTGACCTGCCTGCAGTTCCCCAGGTCTTCCTTTTTTCCCATCTTAAAGATGGGCATTATATTTGGACTTTTCCAGTCATGTAGGACCTCTCCCAATCATCCCAAGTTTTCAAAGATGATGGTCAATAGCTGTGCAATCACATCAACCATCTCTCAGAGTTCAAGGTCAATAGATCAATAATATGCCACTTGTTAGTGAGCAAATTTGTTTGTTCTATTTCTTCCCATTGGTTTTCAGACTGACTAGGTCATTATGTTTAAATCTACAGACACAAATGCCTTATTCTGCATTATCTTTAGAAGGACAGTATTAGGCCTTAAAATTATTCTGCTTTCATAGTTATGCCAGATGGTGGGTCTTGTTCTGGGGATTTCAGTAATACTATTTTTAATGCAACATCTGATGAGGCAATAAATTAAGAACCACAGACTTGCTCTGTACATTCTTGTAAACAAACTGATGCCTATAGTGTTATCATGGTAAGACTTGATAAATTCATTTGTAAAAAATTCATAGTAAATCTGGTGGGCAGTATTTTTCTCCTTCTAAATGCAAGACCAGAGGTATCCATTAAAATAAGTGGAGATGCATGGATGTATCTGAGGGTGTACCCATTTATTTGGGGGAAGAAGTTGTCAGAATGTATTTAAAAGTTTAAAAGCTTAAATGTATAGTTCAAGTGTATGAACATTTAAAGCCAAGTTGTGAATCTGTTACTCACAACCATGAATGATGACTCTCATGGCTTCAGTGGGATTATTCAGGGGAGTTACTGCTCTCTGCTTGGAGTAAGAGGTTCACAATGCTGCCCTTATTTGGCCAAACAGAATTTTTGCTGATACAGTATCCCGTTTGTTAGCAGTGCTTCCTAAAAAAAGTTTTAAATGGCCCTAGTTTACTAACTACTCAATAGTATTTGTGAAGCTTAAAATAAATAACTTATCACCTATTTTTCAAATTTCAGTTAAACGTTTTTTAAGTTTCATTATCTTGTGTGCATAGGGGAAATAAGAAATAAAATCTTATGCGGGCAGGACAAACAAAATAGGACTGTGGTCCTGGAAAACTCTAGTGCGAAATCAAATTTCCAGATTTTTTTTCTTCTTTTCAGTGGATTACCTTAATTTTCATGGTTGTACCTGAGGGTTAGGTAAAGGGGGAGCTAAAGGCCTCATTTCCCCACTTCTGCCCACATCTCTCTCTTCTCCTATCTCCTGGTGCCCTACCTTAATGCTGAAGTCAGACTCAGCAGAGGACTCTGTGCTGAATCAAATACTCTTCTGTCTACCAGTGCTGGCTCCCTCTTCATAGAAATCTGCCATCTGGAAGCTAGCTGACTATACT
>NW_005842119.1:234169-234917 GCF_000455745.1 Alligator sinensis | reverse complement strand
GAGAAAATTTTTTCCCCCCCCCCCCCCCCCAAAAAAAAAAAAGAAAAAAAAAAAAGAAAAGAAAAGGAAAAAAAGCCTTCTAAGAAATCTTAAATAAGTTTTTGCCTGAAAACCTGACATTTCACAAGAATAAAACACCTGAAACATTGTTCCTTTAAAAGAATCCCCTCCCCCTCCATAGTTGGAAAACAAAAGGGTTTTAAAGGTTTTCCAAATGTCCCATGTTTTAGGTGTGAAATTGGTAGTGAATCAGTTCATGTGAATGCTCTTTGTGAAAATATTTATATAGAAGATGCTGGCCTTTCCATGCTAGGCAGTTACAATTGCTTCAACAGATCACTGCACAGAAGTGAGCTCCTGCCTAATGAAAACTGGCCTACTTGGAGCCCCTCCAATGCCCTTTCGCTAAATGTAAAGTTCATAATATTAATCAGGCAACTGTTTAAAACAAGGATCAAGTGAACATTTTCTGAAATTATATTAGAGTTGTGAGAAAAAGTTGTTAGCTTTTTTTTACTGACTGCATTAAAAATGTCTGCTCTCTATCTCCCACTCTGACATCTAAATAACAAAGCCTGTTCAATAAGCAGTTCTGTGGCAAATGTACACTGCATGCAGCACTATCTGAATAAATCCATGTCCAAGGAAAAACTAAGGATTCAGCCAAATCTGATTTCCGTGTGCCACCAAAATATTGCTAGTGAGAAGAGGCTGCATGCTGAGAAATTCTGGTTGGGGCAGGAAAGAT
>NW_005842119.1:225570-234159 GCF_000455745.1 Alligator sinensis | reverse complement strand
TGTCCTGCTTTGTGGGGGACAGTGGCTGGCTGGTCTGTCATCAGTGAATCCAGCAGCTCACCCTGCTAACTGCATGAAGGAAACCCTCCTCGAGAGAAGCTGTGATCAGCAGGATGCAAAGGATGTACATCTGTCTGCACAAGCAACCAGATTCTGTAACCCCAACCTTTAACAAAACAATATTTTCCTACTATATATGTATCAATATGGGAAGTCCTGAGGGGGGATCTTAATATCTCCCATTATTGTCCTTCCAGTCCAGGCCTTCTTGGACTGGGAGGGGAAGGGAACACAAAGGGTTTAAGCTGCCCCAGGAGCACAAAGATTTATGTCTTCAGAGTGAGACCTATGGTAAAGCAGCAGCGGGACAGGACAGAGACACTTTCAGATGCTGATGCCTTCCAAATCTACAGAATTTTGTTTTGCTCAGGATGTATTCCTTTCTCTTGATTGCTTAAACCTATCACTCCATTCCTCACAGTCTCTCTGATGCAGCTTCACTCTTCCTTCTTTGTGCTTCCCTCCATTTTTCTTTCCCCAAACTCACTTTCTTCTCCATGTTATATTGCACTTCCCTGCCTTTTCTCATACATTATATATTTGATGCAAATATGTGTAAACCAATATAATTTTTGCAATCAATCAGTTTGACCAGGCTGCTTCTATGTAGTAAATCTTTTCATCCATTTTTGTCTCGATGTAGTAGATTTTTTCATCCAGTTTTGTCTGTCCCATACTTAGAATGTGTAATCTTTACATGTCAAAGACTGTCTTGAATATTTATTCCTGTACCTCATACAATGGGCCCCCAGACCTGACGGGGCCTGCAAACACCCTGGAATACAAATAACCATAAACTTCCCTTACATTTTCCAGCCCAGGAGTGTATTATCTGCATATCTACAGAAAAATCTAACCATTTTAGGCAACATACAATAATCAATCTGCAATCAGATTATATTTAGAAATTATCTACATGCATTTTCTAATATTCTCAAATAGGATTATTTTTTATAAACCATGTAAAAGTGCCCTCTTATTGACAGCAAGTTCTGCAGGGGTTCATTGAAGCTTTAAACTATATCAAAAGCCTAAATATTTTAGAATAACCATTTTCAACAAAAACTAACAATAATTTTTAAAGCAAGCAAAAATATATATTAGGGGACATAATACTAATCCCTTCCCAAAAGATCACAATATCCAAGGGGACTTAGGATATTAATTAGTAAGTTGTTGCAAACCTATAAAAAAAAATCATCCCATAATTACTCTAAAAAAAGTTGCAATTTCAAAGCTACACTGCAGAATAGCATACTGGATTAATTATGCCAGACTGCAGCAATAACCTTGAATTAAAGCTGCAACCTTCTATTTTTAAGAAACAATTGCCTTTCTGGTTGATGAAACCTGTCGTCCCATCAGGTAACAGACGTGACCAGGAAAGAGAAAAGCGATAATGAGTCAATCCAAGCTGTTTGATACATTTCAAATCTTCCTCCCACAGAGTGTAGCTGCCACAAGCTACATCACCAGTCTGGTTCTTGAAAACTCGATCTCCTCCCTGATGGGTGAATGTGTCCCAAACATTAGGGCCCTTTCCATCTGCATTCCAGCCTCCTGATTAAAAACAAAACTGAATCGTTACACTTTTGACATCATGAGACATATGTTGAATGTAAATATTTATCACAAAGATGCAAGAATCTCAATGACTTACAGTCAAATCAAGCAGATCTTACTTTTCATGTCTCTCTTAAATTGAGCAGCATTTTTTCCAGGATTGAGATTATTTGCATTAGGTTTTCATTCATTCAGGATTGTTTTATTGCTCACTATTTTTAAAAAATGCTTCAGAAAGCCCTTGTTGAGATTCTGACACAGTGTATTCTTGTAGCCAAAAATCAGATGCTTGTGAATCTTTTGAGTTATTATAGGTTTTTACAAAAAGTATTTTCTAATGCACCTTTCACCCATAGATATAAAAGATCAGTCCATATCAAATAAAGCCTTTAGGATATGATAAACGCATCCAACAAATAGTCACTTGAAGCTTTCTGGATGTCCTTTGAAAGTCCTGACAGTATGTTAAAAAGAAAGGAATGCCATTATGAGCCATGGCCCTAGGCATATACAAGATGAATTAATAACACAGCTCTGTGAAACTTCTGCCTTTCCCTTAACTGAACATTCACAGTAAAAAATGGCAATGACTTCTAGCATATTAAAATTTATACCAAACATTCAACAACCTTTGTACCATTTCCTGCATCCCAGGCATTCTGGGACATTTCTTATTGGTTTTGAAATTGAGGTAGAGGTCACCTTTAAAAATTCCTTATTTAGCTATATTTTGAGATGTGCTCTACCACATGGTATAAACTGAGGAAAGGCAGATTTCCTCATGATGACCACTCCACAGGGTTTGCAATACCATGGGGTAAAATACAGAAAACGTTTCATTTTTTACATATTAAAAGTCCTGTAAGCCTCTGCCAGTAGTATAAAAGAATGCTTTGATCATCAAACTCAAAGGAAGACAGTTTCATTTATAAGCAAGATTTTTCAAGGCTCCACTTAACGTTTGGTTCCTGGGTTACTGACTAAAAACTAAAATGACATTGTGTGTTAAAAGCATGTATAAATTAAATATCAGTTGGGTTGTAAGATTAATAACTATATAATAGCTACATATCAATCCTCAATAAAAGTGTTTTAATAATCAATTAGTATCACAGAAATTAGAGATGGAAAAGACCTATTAGGAGGTCATCCAGTCCATCCCCTGCCAATGCAAGATTGCTCCCTTAAGTATATTCAGTACTTAATACACATTTGTCTTATTAAATCTAAGTTTAATGCAAGGTTAAGCATATTGAGGACACTTAATTTAAAGCATTACTAAAATCTGTAATATCACTTCTATAACCTACTTTCTCAAAGACCATTGTCACATTTCATGTTCTTTACCGAATTTTATCACTGCACATGAACACCAATACATCTATATTTGGTTGTTCAGTAAATTGAACTCTTATACAGGACAACCTTCAGAGTAGGTCAATTTTTAGATCCAACAAATCTGGATATCTCTTCAAGTACAAGTTCTCTGACAATTCAGTGACTCAGTGCTGCAGTATTTTCCTCAGATACAGCATTGAAAGCCTTTTGACTTCAGTTTAAAGTATACATTCAAATTATTCTTATACCAAAAGGAAGTTTAATTATTTTGTAGTTGGTACAAATACAGACACATTTAACAACAGAATTTTGTCTGGCTGAAACATCCAAATGATAAGGGATCATATTCTGGGCCATAGTGTGGCCCCTTTGCATTTATAAGATGGTTCAGAGAGACCATAATCTGCTGTACTGGGTAGCTAAGGATATCTCTGGAACATGGGGAATCTCAACTGACACTCCGCACCATCTTTTCTGTGCCTATCCCACTACAGCAAACGGTGGAGTGCCAAGGCACAAAAGTATGCCAGAAGTGAACCCCAAGAAGACTGTTAGAAACCAACATAATTTGGAGCATTCTTAGCTGTATTCCAGGCGTGGTACATTTCAGACTGTAGTGTAGAGATACCTGTGCTAACTTCTGAAATAAGCCATCTTGGATACTAAAACTGATCTAGCCACAGAAGACAAGAATTGCAGGAAAGCTAGTTTATTCTGCTGAGCAGCAGTTAGCTCCTTCAGAGCTCCATGTTGCTGCAGCTAGACAGCACCAAGTACCTGAGCTTAATGAATTTAAAACTACTTCGGGCATCTCTAAGTCCAGGACTGCTGCTGGAAAAGAAGTTCCATCCTTTCTCTTTCTCTCTCTCTTTCTCCCTCTCTGCCCCCCACCTCAGCCCTCCCTCCCCCCCATTTCCCTCCCCCACATCTCACACTCACCTAAACCCATCACTTAGGCAGAACAGATGGTTTAGAGCAGGGGCTAGCAGCCTGGGTGTTTTCAGTGGGATATCAGCTATAAGGGGCTTCTCACAACTGTGCCTGCACTTCTGCTGCTTCTCCTAGCCCCCCAATTCTTTGGCTGCAGTGTGGGTGCAGCTCCCCACCCATGGAAAGCTGCACTGGGACCACTTATCTGCAAGCTGTGTCTGTGGTGTTGCTGCTTCTCCCTGTTCCTTTCTCTCCTCCCCTCCCAGCTGTGGAACAGGCACTAATGGAAAGTGCCCAGCCTCAGCACAGCTCCCCACTGGCTAGAAGCTGTGCCCATGCTGCAGTCAGGGAGCACAGGTCTAGGGGAAGCGGTAGCACCATAGGAATAGCTCCCAGCTGTCTGGCCCTGGCACAGGAGCAGGCAAAGCCCCTCACTGGACCACAGCTAGAGGGTGGGAAGAAGCAAGTGGCACGAGCACAGTTGGAAGCTGCCCAACCCTGGCACATCGCCTTCCTACCTTGCCCCAGCATGGGCACGGGTGCAGGCAAGGGCACAGACAAAGCTATCTATGTCTGTGGGCTGGATTCAGTGCCTCCATGGGTAGATCCAGCCTGCAGGCCTTATGTTGCTGCCTTGGAGGAGTCCTGAGTGCATGCCCTAGTGCTACAGTCAGACTCTGACAGACAAAGGTCAGGGAAGTGAGGGGTTGGACATGGTCTAAATTAATTCAAGGACTAAACTGCCCTCAGGCAGCTTCAGGAAGGAGACAAAATAAAGTTGAGGATCTAGTCTTCCATTTCCGATGGGTTAGACGTGTTGGCCTTATCACCTTATATTGCAATAATGTATCATCAAATCAATAAAATAATTTTTATGTGGATTCCTCAATCTCTACAATTACTGAAATGAAATGGATTAAAATATTTTTTCAAGACTAAGGGAGAACAGGAGTAGCAGTGATTGTTGTATTAAGATTTAATATGCTTTTTTCCAATGTAAATTGTTTTTTATTTGGGCTGAAATTTTCCAAGCCTGCTTTCTGCCCTAAGATAAATTTTTGTTTGAGTTAATACAACTCAGCCACTTGGTATATGAAAGAAGTAAAGAAATATTTTTACCATTATTAACAATTCTTGCAACTTTTTTTCAATCTCTCTCTCCCCCCACTTTTTTTTCTAGCAGAGAGTTGAAATTTAGCATAGAAATGGCCCTCAGTAAGGAAAAGTACCTTTGAGTGTTCTGGTGAAAATTGATTTTGATTCGACTGAGTCATGAACCTTTGAAATCTGCACTTTGAGCATGCAGAATACAATTGGTATGATTTTTTAGCACTTTGAAATATATAGAGTAAAGTAGGCTGTGCTGTGCATAAATACATAGCTGACAGTGAAAAATAAAGTAAACTGTCAGCCCTCGCCTCATTCACTGTGCTGCTTACAACATGGCAAGAGCTACTGCCTTACATTGCCCTGTAAGGCAAAAGCTGCACTGATCCTGAGATTTTCAGGTTTAGATGATGCCATCCTAAATTCTATGGGAACAGGGTAATTTCAGTGGTATCCTGCCCAGTAATTTTACATTGGAGAATTTTTAAGATTCTTTAAATATATTAACATATTGCATTACAAGCTACATTATAAAAATGTCCAAGCTACACATCTAACTATTCAAAAGGCAAAAAATCACAGCTTTGTTGCACGTGAACACAAAAATCATGTTTTTTTACATATAGCAATAAAGCAATGTTTGTTTCTGGCTCATTTTAGAATCTGGCCCTGACTATGGATACATATGGAATGGGAAGGTGCCATGTCAGCTCAGGTAAGAGTAACAAACAGTTAATTAAAAGATCTGAAATACAGACATGCCTGTAATAGTTCTAAAGAAGTTAAATCCAGATTTACAAAGGGACCTAAGTACAATTCAGGCACTGAAATCAGTCAAAGTTAGGGGGCTAAAAAGAAATGTCTAAGTGCTTATGATAATTTAGGCCTTGGTGTATAAAATGAGAAAATGTTGTATTATCTATTTCTCATCCACACCTGGATCTGACCCATGGAGCTAGAGGGCTATACCCATGCATGCCTGCACTGGAGCTAGGCAGTGAGAAACTGTGCTGGAGCAAAGCACATCTTATATATATATATATGATGAGAAAGGTATGGAGATGTTTATAAGAAGTTTCTGAGAAGACTATTAGGTTGTTAGCCCAGAACTTGGACATCCTGGGTGCAAGTTCCTGCTCTGCCATCAAGTCACTAGGTAAGTCACTCCCTGCCCCCCACCCCAAAATATCTCAGTTCCATATCAGTAAAATATGAAATGGCACTTCCTCAGCTGCTAGGGTTATTGTGAAGATGCAAACATTAAGGAATGAGCAGTGTTCAGGTACTATAGTAATGAGGATCTCTCTCTCTCTCACACACACACACACACACACACACACACACACACACACACGATAGAGGAGTGGCCATCTATATTTTACACTGTGACTTAATCAACTGCTTCATGATCCACAAGCCAACGGCAATCCCTTTGGCTTTCTTTTCTGTACCACAACAGTTATACACATTTGGGGGCCTTTTATGGAGTTTTGGAGGCCTAACACCATTCCCTCTCACAGTCTGACCATGACCGTCACAAAGGGGGTCATGAAAAAGGATCATTGCCTATCAGATCTCTGAACTCTAAATTAAATACTAAAGGCCAAACCCTGAAGAATCCAGTACCAGTAGGCAGGTTTCCCTATCATCAGGGAAGTCCCACCAATGTAAATAGGGATTCGTGTAATCTCAGAAGGACGCTACCCTTATGAGATGGTTTCCCATCTTGCTGTCCTTGGTTTCCTTCCATCAGCTCCCATTACTCTGTCTTATTTCCAGGATTTAGAGGACCTGGATATGGGCTGCTTGAGTATGCCTCTTCCACCAATACCTGGTTCTGGGGAATGAATTCCCCAAATTTCCTTCCCATCCATACCTATTCTCAATACATACAGCTTGAGCTGATTAACGGTAAGGTGTTCTGATGTCTGTCTGAACTGAGGGGAAGAGGCTAAGAACTAGTGGGGACATACTCAGTTTATGGTTTCATCTCCTCTCACCAGAAAGTAAAACCTAAGGAAGAAGGCTCCATTCCCATCTTTCCCCATCAGATCCCATCATTTTATCTTCTTCTGGGACTTAGGGATATTCCCCACGCCCCCACACACCTTTTGCTTAGAAAAGGGGGAATTCTCACATGGAGATGCACACAATTAGCAGCAATATAACAGGCAGAGTGGAACATGAGATCTCACCCCCTGCACTCATCCTTTTGATGTTGGAGAATTTTTATGACCATCTTCACTTTAAAAGTCCCCCAGCCCTTTGGTGGCTGGGAACCTGATACCTTCAACTTGATAAGCTGCTGTGACTGCACCCCAAGCAAATCCAGCAGGGAAAGATACATCCCCTAGGTGCCAACTACTGTGGGCAGGAGAAGAACAGGCAACAGAACCTGAAATCATGTGGCTGGAAAATCTGTGCTTCTAGTGGAGCAATGACAGCTCTTCCTAGATGGACTGCCCTTTTGCTTGTCACAGGCAAATTCTGTATCAAAGACAAAAATAAACCTTGAGGAGCTTCACTCTCCGATAAACAAGTCATTGCAGCCTTCCACTTCCACGTCTCAGGATGAGAGCCCATCGTATTGAATCAGCTTGCAATGCATTGAAACAAGAAATGGCAGCAATTCAGCAAGCTACAAGGCCATGGATACAAGCAGCTCCATTCTGTACAAGATATTCAGCTATCCAGATCGGGTCTCTGCTCCTTCTCACCAATGTGAGCTGTTGCACAGCCTAGACCCAGGACCCTTTACCCTATGTAAGTCTCTGAGCAATTAGACAGGGGCTTCTTCCCTCCTGCCCCTTTTTTTCGTCATTCAGACCTGGGATTCCACATTTTTCTGGCATTTATCTTTGTTGCCTGCTCAAAGTACAACCATTGCATGCACAATGCTGAACTAGTCACTCTGCAGCAGCTATACTCATTATTAAATATTCACTGTACCTAAATCAGAGAGAGGAGGAGGAAGATGAGGACCTCTTTAGGAAGGTACTTAAAACTGCTGCTTTCTTGTTCTTTTAAAACCTCAGAGAGGCCCCTTCTTCCTAGACTGAAAACATAAACGGAAAGGTCCTCGCCTATTGAAATGTACAAATAACTTCAAACATGGTACACTAGATGGCACTATTGCAACTTTATTTTTTTGGCACTACAAGAGCTGCTTTCCCTCTTCCTGGATTAGAACAAACACTCTGATTATGCTGAAGTCAGTATTTATATTTATTGGACCGTAGGGTAAAAAATCCCTCCTGAGAAATTTGAACTCTAGTCATTATACTCTACTCTTTGTATTTGCTTGTGTTACATGGTTTGTATTTGCTTGTATCCTTTGATTTTTAAACCATTTCCAGGTAGGGTCCCATTAAAAAGTATCATGTACACTAGTAATCTTTTACCCTGTATTATGAAAAAAATGGCATTGCCTGCAAAACCATGTGTGCAGTTATGTGTATTCTTTTACCATTTTTTAATGGAACACACAACTTTTATTAAGGGGGAAAAAACCTTTGTCAAGTTGTAGAACAGCTGAATTAATTCCAAAAGTGCACATTAGAGCCAGATTGTGCAGATGCAATGCAAAATGAA
>NW_005842119.1:221914-225539 GCF_000455745.1 Alligator sinensis | reverse complement strand
CAGGAATTCATTTCCTCAAGTATCTCTCAGAGTTTTGCTTACCCCTTAAAGGTAAAATTCCCTTGAATACAAAGAAACTAAGGAAAAAGGAAGGAGGCAGTTCCTACAAACACATTCCAAAACTATTTTTGGCAGATGGTCTGTCAAATGTATATTCTTCTTTATAAAATGTTAAAATTTGTCTAGTCAAATGTACATTCTCCTTTATAAAATGTTAAAATTGGTCAGAAACTGATACATAAACACTTCCTGTAATATCATCCTTCTTCTACTGTACTAATATAATATTTAAACAATTTGGTTCACAAATCAGAGATAAATGCTAGATAGCACCCAAGAAAGTGAGCATTAGTCGTCGTCAACAATGATACTCACTATGGGACATATTAAATCATGATTAATGGTTGCACATGACTCAGAATAGCTATGCATAATTTTGCAACACTTGTCATTACACTAGATACCTCAAACAATGTAGATTACACTGCACTCCAGTCTAGGAGAATATACAGTTCAATTTCATACATGATGTAACACGTAAAGAACTGAACAGTAGGAATCAAGGGATGGCAAACAATGGTCACAGAAAGAATAGGTCATTTTGTAAACATTTAACTATGCAAAATACTTTAGGAAGGAAAACTATTATTGTGGACTTTTGTGCTAGGTGACAGGTGGGTATTAGGAGAAATCTGAACTCAGGCAGCGAAAGGACTGTGTGAACCAGTTGAAAGTGAGTATTTATTTCCATGAGTAGTGTGGAAAGAAGCATGGACACAGTTGTGGTAGAAATCGACAGGTGGGACAATGAAATTGGATCGTTAACAGATCAGAGTGGTGCTTTATAACAGACTCCGGACAACAGGCAGGTGAGATAACAGACTAGGTCAGATAAATAGGTAAAGACTGAAAGACTGAAAAAGGGGCAAAATGAGATTTTGTTATTTTAGCAAAAGGCTGTTTGAGCATCACTCCCATTTTGGTTTATTTCCTCAAGGAAGGAAAACCAGCCTAACCAGAAATCCAATATTCCAGTTCTTTGCCTGGACGCTAATACAAATCCAGAACTGAACTTGATTAGCACTTGAGCACAGCCCCACCCAGAATCAGGATGGCTCCAGACTGGGTTAATTCTTGTTTTATAACCTGAACTGGCATAGACGTATGCTGGATCTGGAGCCAGACATTCCCAGAACAAGATTGAGTTGCTTCTCATTTCAGTGTATTCAGATAGGGATTTTCTTAGTCTATCAGGAAGGCTTGAAAATAATTGGTCCTTAAAAGTTATTGTCACCTGCCTCCTCAAGGATGTATCTCACTGGGATGAAGGCAGCAGTTTTGCATTGGTATTTGTCTGTATGACTGTGCTGAACTAGGTATTATAAACAGAACTGTATTTTACTCAAAATGGCCTTTTTGTTACTGGATCTGTTTTTGTTTTTTTTAATTCAAGATTTATTTTTTAAAAAGCATGGTACCCAAAGATAAACAGATACTTCATGATGGGTATCTAGAAATGAGAAGTCTCTTCTGTCTAAGTCTTCAGTCCAGGAACAGAATTTACCTGGAGTTGCTTATGTAAAACTGCTTAAATGTGAAACAATCTAATATGAAAATTCACAGAACCTGAAATCAGTGCCTGAAGAGTGGAAATTGTTCCTCAAATTTAGTTTTTATTCCTAGTAAAATAATGGAACATGTCTTGAGAAAATAAATATACTAAACAGCTTGAAGACTGCCAAACTACTATGTTTTTTTCCCCTGCATCAAAACAAAATGAATGCACAGCAATTATGATAAGGTATTGTATCTGAATTTTAGTAATGTATATGATACACTATCTCAAAATCCTGCTGACAAACTTAATTCAGGTTTCAAGATGAACTATCATGTTGACTGAAAATGAAGCGCGATGAAAAACAATGAAGGGTAATGATAAACAATTACTTTGAGGGGGGGCATTTAGTGAAGGATGCACAGATTGGTATTATTTCTGATTCTATTAAATAGCTTTAATAATGAGGTGGAAGAGGGAGTAAATGGTACATTAATGAAATCTGCAGATCTATTAAACTAGGAGGAGCTGAGTACACTGAGTATATTATGAAAAAATAATATGAAGGGTCACAGAAAGATTAGAAACATGGGTGGAATACTGCAATGACATTCAGCTCTGGAAGTGCCAAAATCGTAGCTAGGTAAAAAAATCAGATACAGAGAGAAAGAAAACTGGAAAGAAGTAATGATGGAAAAGTTTTAGGGATAAGAACAAGGAAAAATCAGATGTGAATTTCTAATTGAATACAGCCGCAGAAACATGTCACAAAATAAAGAACTAATGACTCATCTTTATGAAGTTCTTGTGCCAGTGCTCTATACTTAGTAAAGCTTTTCGTTCAGGGTATCTTCTAAAATGAGTGGGGAGCAAAACATTCAGAGATGAGCAACCAAATATTAGTCAGCTGGAGGAATTTGTGTATGAAGGAAAAAATCGGAAGAACCATGAATGTTTAGTTCAGTGGTGGTCAACCTTTTTGGCAGGCATGCCAGTTTCTTTGCCAATTCTGCTGCTTTGCTTTCTGCTTCCTTCCCTCTGCTTTCTCCCCAAATTTCTGTTCTGCTTTCTGCTCCCTGTCCCCTTTCTAATCTGCCGCGAGCCACAAACAGAGGCCATCCGTGCCACTTGTGGCACTCGTACTGCAGGTTGGCCACCGCTGGTTTAGCTGACAAAATGCTGCCCATCATGAAGGGTGTGACATAAAAGTGAGGTGAACAGCTGAGAAAGGATACATAAATGGTAACTGTAAAGTGAAATAGGATCTTTTAGTATCTCTGGACATCTGATAAGTTATTTTCAATACCAGATAGACACACAGTAGTATTCCATATTAGTACTCAGTGGTATTCCACATTAGGGGCTCCTAAACATGTGCAGGGAGGCTGCTCCAACATGATGTAACTACAGCGCATTGGAGCAGACTCGATTAATTGAGTCTGCTGGAGCGTGATAATTACTGTGCTCCAGCAGACTCCAGTGTTATGTGTACCAGCTTCCCCAACTGAAAAATGGCAGTGGGGGTGCTTTAACTAAAGCTCATTTGATGAGTTTTACTTAAAGCGCTGCCCCTGCCGCCCCTCCGTTTTTCAGCATAGGGATACTGATACACATGACACTCCAAGTGCTTTAATTAGCATGGAAATCAGAGCCATGCTAATTAAAACACCCCTGCCTCCCCAAGTACATCTACAAATGCCCTAATATTCTGCCCTCAAAAGTCGTAACAGGTCTCAGACCTGGATTTCTAAATGTGTGGTCCAGAGCTGTAATGTCTAGATTAACTTCTTATTTTATTGGAGTTGGTCTTTAGTTCTGTGTAGGTGTTCTATTTCTACCAAGAGAATCCCCGATCTCCCAGCAGGAACTACAAACATACAAACTTTCATTCAGTTTCTCCTGGGGAAAACATGACCCCTCGGGGAGCATGACTTTGCAGGTCAACACCTGGAAGATCTCCCCTGCAAGAAAAATTCTCTCACAAGAATGGACACTTATACATTCACATCCTACTCCTCCCCCTCTTCCCCCCATTTCCCTCCCTGTATGGTCCAGGAAGGGAAGGGAGCA
>NW_005842119.1:196915-221904 GCF_000455745.1 Alligator sinensis | reverse complement strand
ACACCAGGGAACAGAGGCTCCTCCCCACCTTTTCTCTGGAGGAGAAAGATTCCTTGCATGGGGCCTGTATGAAGACAGCAAGCTAGTGGGAGGGTGGCCTGTGCCTGTGATAGTTTTTCTGCACTTTGAATTTAATTTCCTTTGGCTAAAATGGATAAACAGTGGGAAAAGGCTGTGTTTCATTCCCTTTAAAGATAAGTCCATATAGAAGATAACAGCCTTATACTGCTGCTGGGTAGTTTTTAGTTGAAATGGTAGAGAATAGTACTACTGAGGATCTAAAGATTCCAGCCCTACTGCTGACCATTGAGGGGAACTGGTATGGCTCCACATGATTGGATTTCTCTTTTTAGAGTTTACCTTCCCTAAATAGCTTTATTCTACATATTTTTTCTATTAAAAAAATATTGAGATTGTAAAATCAAGCACTTGAAAATTAGGGAATGATTTTAAAGGCTGCCCAGGCAACTTCAATCTTCCCCCATTTTCCTGTATGCAGGCCCTATGATGCAGCCTTTATTTACACAATTATATACTATTTTTTCAACTGGTGCCCCTGTGACGAAAGGTAATCAAGGGACAATTCCAAGGGATTCCAGTATTAGTGTTCTTGCACCCTTGGGGCTGTGCCTTTAAAAGAGAGTTTGGCAATAACTACCCCAAAACACTGTGGTAGCTACTATTAATAGCCCCAGGCACCACCACAAATTGTGATGGATTAAAAAACAAACAAACCAAAAACAGTCTAACTACAAACTTGGCTTTTTGGTCTATTATGTGTTGCTTATAAATGTTTTTAGCATTTTATCAGAAGAGGAAAAATGTGTATGATTTCATCTGTACAATGAAACCATTCAATTTTCTCTGAACTAAAACAGGAGGAAAGATCTGAAGAGCTGAAATTGAATGAGATACTGTATTCATTTGTGTGACTTTTTTGTTAAGTAGACAACCTCTGTGATGATAAAAAGGTCAGTTCAACACCATTATACATACTGTATCCTTTAATCTTTTTTTCATTTGTGTGTTTAAATCAAGAAAGAGACAGCCATGCTAAAGAGTTGTTGTATTGAATTTCTTCCCCCTTTGATTCTATTAGTTTGGCTTCAGGGTCAGGTATGTGTTTTGTGATATTTTCAGAATAACATCATTCCCAAACATCACTGCACATCTGTAATAGTGCTTGGAATAACAAAAAAATATATAACATAAGTTATTTGAGAAATAACCTGCATTTACTGAATTCCAAATAGGTATTTAGATTACTTTGTCAAATTAAAGTACTGCTGTGCTACTTATCTCACTTTCCAGGTGCTCGCAATAGTGTACACTAATATTTTGCAGGATAAAAATGAAGAGTACAATAAACAGTATTTCTTGCAAAAGAAAAAAAAATTACAGCATAATGGCAAAACACAAATCTTTTCAAAACTAATATCAACTACTCTTTCTATGTACTGCTGCTTAATAGTAGGTAGCTCCATATTGCTGATATAGGGAAGTATATTTTATGTAAATGTGCTAAATAAACGTACTGATATAATGGGACTGCGTAATCCTGACTGGCGAAAGCAGCTTTTCAAGCACATTCTCTGAAGTCATAGTTGATGTCATTACTCATATCATTAGTGAAAACAATTAAATCTAAGAAAAGAAAGCAAGGGAAAGTGCCACTGTCTGTTGTAAAAGCTAGTCTCATTATTTATAGATATTTTAAAAATCAAATGTGGTGACTTTGTAAACACTAATAAATGTCACAAAACATTCACATCATTGCATATAGTCAGATTGCTCCCAGTACAGTATCTAGATGAGAAGGTTAATTTGTCTAGAACAGCTTAACATCTATATATCTTAAAATTAAACTACATATACATTTACATCCACATGTACATATAAATATACATATGTGTGTGGGTGTGCATACGTGTGTGTGAATAAGATTTTTTACAAGGAAAGGGAAGACCAGTCTTTGTTGAGGGAGGCTAAAATTTATGATGGTGCTAATTGGATACTTGTAGTTTTGGGGAAATTTTATTTATTTTGCCTTTATGTTTCAATAATGCCTAACTAACTAAGACTGGTGACCATTCTACTGGGCATGTGCAAACCCATAAGAAGTCAGTCCCTACTCCAAAGAGTTTACATAGCAAAGACCAGAATACTGAAAATGAGTGGTAAAAGAAAAAGATCATTGCCCTGGATTTTTATAAGTACTAAACATCCACTACTCTCTACTTCAAAAGGTTGTTGTTGAGAATATTTGGTCATTTTGAAAATCCTAGGAAAGAGAGAAAAAAGATTTAAAGTTGTTTCTTAGATGATATCTAACACAAATAGTATTACATTCTTCTCTTTCAGAAGGAAAAAGGATTCAGTCAACTCCTAAAATGTTTACGCTTCATTCTGTATAACATATGGAAACATGTTTGCAACAAGTTTTTCTTTTTGTCTCACAAATCAACTTAGCTGGCTGCATTATTAAACACTGGAGATATTTTCTGGGGAAAGCCATGTCAAGCAAGTTTTCTATAGACTCCTCTGACTATCAAGGTATTATTGGAAAATGTAGACAACTGTCCCAGACAACTGGAACCTCAGTGAATAGTCTTTGAGATGGTAAATAGGATTTTTTCACAAAAGGACTCTTCCTGCTGCCCCAGAGGCCTCTGGGATTTGCAGTCCAGAGTTACAGCAGCAGGACTTTGCAGGATTGCACATCACTTCCTCTTCCTGCTTCCAGGTGTCTCTGGGATTTGTAGCCCACAGTTGCCTGGCCACTGCAGGTATATGGCTGCATTTCCTGAATCAAAGATAAATGTCTGTTAACTTCTGTTTCAATTTAATCTGTGCAGTTTAGACTAACCTGCAAAGACTAAAATCGATTCAGCCTCAGGCTTTTTAACTGTCTGTACTTAGCCCTAGGATCTGGGAATCTGGGTGATGATTTTCACTGGCCATTGTTGATATAATGACACAATGATATAACGATTCATTGTTTTATCATTAGTAAATAATGCTAGGAAGTGGAAGGATTTGAAGTAGTATATGAAAAAAGAAGAGTGACCAGTGGATCTATCACAAATTCATTTTCTGGCTCATCTGGAGATATTCCAAGCTCTTATGGTCCATTGTTACCTGGATAGGGTGGTGAGCCCTTTCCATAAGCTGCTGCCACTCCTTGAAGACTGCCTTGATTGCAAGGAGTTCCCAGCCCCAAATGTCATAATTGCTTTCAGAGGGGGTCAGGGCCTAAGAATAGGCAACTTGTTTAGGGTATCTGAAGGTTGCAACTTGTTTAGGGCATCTGAGACAGAATACCTTCTATAGTGAAGCCTGGAAAATTAGCTTTCACTATAAAAGGTCTTGTGGGAGGGTGCACCAGGATGCACACAGACATGAAAGCCCTTTTTAGTGTTTTGAAATTTGTTTGAGCTTTTAGAATTGGGATCCTGTTTAGAGCTCTGTAATCAATGCAGGAAAGGAGAGAGCCATATTTCTTGGCCGGAAAGAATATTGAAGCTCTGCTGGGGACATAGCAGGCCTGATTAACCCATTGCAAAGATTCTCTGCAATGTACTCTTTGACAGCCCTGATCTCTGGTTGGAGAGGGAATAAATGAGTCCAAATGGGATCTTTCCCCATGGCAAAAATCAATGGGGCAATCATAAGGATGGAACAGTGGGAGTTAATCCATTCCTTTCTTGTCAAAGACATCTGCTATATCTCAATATTTGGCAGGGAGAGGGAAGTCAGGATCTGTGGGATGAGTACTTTCCATTAAAGCAGGCCACACAGCTTCTATATCAGAACAGGATGCCTTCAGTCCTGCTTTTGGCCTGAGTATTGATTGAGGGACACTTCTCTAAGCAGGAGTTCAAGCAGTAGGGTGAATTGAAGTGGACTTCACTCAACTCCTACAAGATGTCTGGACTATGGAGGGACAGCCAAGGGACAGGAAGACATTCAGAGAAAAGCAACCAAATATTAGTCAGCTGGAGGAATTTACAATGGAACTGTCTTGCTGGTGATGGGCCCCAAAGAGAGAAGAGATCCATTCATAGTCTCTGCAACTTCAGGGTTCTGTTTTGGCCTGACCAGAATCTGATGTTGTTTCACTAGGGTCAAGTCCATGAAGTTACTGGAGGCCCCTGTCTCTAAGAGGGCTGGAACAGAGAGGTTCACTCCAAACTAGTGCTGCAGATGAAGGGTGGAAAGCAAGGGGGAGGCTTGAGTTTTGATGGCACTTGAGAATTTTATGCGAGTAAGAGAGGCTAGCTGAATGGTCAGTAGAGGGCCCAGACAATGACCCTCTAATTAGGCCAGGCTGAGGAGTTTCCCAAAGTAGAGGCAGGCATTTTCTTCCTTGGACAGGTCTGGGCAAAGTGTCCTGCCTTCCCATAATACAGGCAGAGCCCCTGAGAGCAATGACAAACTTTCTCTTCTGGGAGGGGGGCTGGAGGAGTCTTTTTCTAGTAGTGTCTACTTGGATTGGCTCCACTGGAGGCAATGTCAGCTCTTCCAGGGCTCTAGGCCAGCCTTTTTTTTTTGGGGGGGGGGGGGGAGGTGAGATTTAGCTGTTTCTGCTCAGATAGATGGGTGTCAATGCAGATACTCAGATCAATGAGTCCGTCCAAGGTAGCTGGGAGTTACACCCAGGCCAACTCATCTTTAGTGGGGCCCTGAAGACCCTGGAGGAAGTGGAAGTGTTGAGCTGCCTCATTCCATTCACTGTCAGTGACCAGCTGTTTAAATTTGGCAACATAACTCAATACTTGGTAGTGTCCCTATCTGAGGGTCTAAAGAGTTCACTCTACTTTATGGATCCAAGGCAGGTCACTGAAAATCTTGGCCATGGCCTCGATAAAGTCTTCCAGTTGGTCAAAGAGGGGGTCTGCCAACTCCAGGAGTGGGGAAGCCCAAGCCAGGGTGTTGCTGTTCAGAAGGCTGATGATCAGCCCCACCTTGGTCACATCTGATGGGTAGGTTCTGAAGCAGGGATGAAAGGCGAAGCAGCACTGACTAATGAACCCCTGGAAGCAGCAGGGATTTCCATTGAATTTGTTGGGTAGCAGAATATGGGGCTTGGGGTGAGACAAGTGGACTGACTGCCCTGATGGACCTGGAAGCAGGGTGCACTGGGTTTGCACAGCCATAAGCTTGGTTTATAACCCCTGCAAAGCAGCCAGTAGCTTGCCTTGATGGTAAATCCAGATCCCTGTACCACTGTGGGTAAGTGGTGCTTTCAGAAGCCAGTCCAGTTGCAGGAAATCAAAGCAGTCACATTAGCCAGGGTTTGGAGGCAGTTGCTTGACCCAGCTGGGCATGCCTGATCAGAAGTCCTGCTATTTTGCTTGGATGTGGGAGATGCAGGTTCAGACTCCTCAGGTATGGGGGTCCTAGAACCTGGGTCTTCCATTTGTGGACAATTATCTTAACCACTAGGGCTATTAGGCTAAAAGGTAGAAAGGCTATTCTCCTCTTTTTCTGCTTTATTTCTGGCAGATATGCATATATGCAGTCACGCCTATACTACTAAAAAGAGAATTTAAACTCTGCATGAGCGCCAAAAATTGCAGTTACACAGAGACATAAATGTCACTTAGGATTTTGCCATTAATCATAAAGTTTTCTTCTCCAGAAATAACATGTCGTTTGCTCTTTTACTTAGAACTGAGCAGAAAAATAGTTTTTCTATCTTGCCAAAAACTGAGATTTCAAAACCCTCTTCCTTCTGCATCAAAATGAAAGTGAGATTGTTTAAAAGTTATCTGATGAAGAAATAGAAAGACATATACTTATCCCAAAATAACCAATACCTAATAAATGACAGCTAATGCCTTACTGGGATTAAGAAAACAATGTTCAAACCTGTGTTCTCTGCTCTGCTCAGTTCAACCTGGGGAATAGAATCTGGGGGAACAACCAGATTCATTCCCAGGAGAGTTTCTCCTGGGAGAGTGAACATTTGTACACATTGCCTTCTGAAAGAGGCCATAGCATAGTTCTCCAGCAACCCAGGGTGCTTTCTCCACACCCCCTCCTGTGGAAGACAGTGTGTCACTTGCTGGTTTCTATTGCTCCTGCCAAGCAGGGAAAAGAACACACGCCCTTCACAATCCCCTGTGCCTGCTGGGCGGCACAGGCAGTCTGAGTCAGCCAGTCAGGGCTTCTCTGTGCACTGCTGCTATTCTGTCTCCAGGAAGACTGAAGAAGCCTGCAGAGAGCGCTGAGATGCACGCACCTGAGGGGCCCCTGGTTTTTGCAGTGTCAGTACTGCTAGCTTCAAAGGCTCTTCAAAGGCTCGGTGTTTAAATGGGTAAATTTTTTCTTAGGAAAATAAATCTCCCAGATTATTTGAACATGTGTATAGAGCCTAACACTGCATACACAGATTCAAATTATCTGGGAGAACCCTCTCAGACCCTGGTAGGGAAACTTACCCAGAGCTGTGTTTACAGACATTCAAATGCTGAAGTCCTGAAGAATGGAGAGCTTGCAGTGCAGACAGTGTGCAGCTGCGGGGAGGGGAGGATCTGAGAACACACCTCAGCATGCTCTGCAGGTTTCTTGCTCCCTACTGGAGCACTAGAGTCCAATGAGTGATATATTGTCTCCTGGGATGGTGGGTACTGGAGGACTGTAGTCTCTTCTGAGAGAAGCCATGGCATGTGACATTTGCTCTCCCAGAAGAAACTCTCTTGGGAGTAATTGAATCCTAGGTGTTCTCAGGTTATCTTTATCCCAGAGTAGTCATTTTTACTCTGGGAGAAAAAAAGTTTGAACATCTTGGTTTCTCCTGGGAGAGCAGCGACTCTTCCAGGAGAAACTGAATGTCTGTCCAAGGTATAGGTCTATAGCATAGCAGGGTATTGTCCTATGGTGGGTCTCATTCTTCTTTTCATATTTTGACCAAAGAATTTGCCCCGAAGCTGAAAAACACTACCTGCTAAAAGTTTTGGTTGCAACAAATTTATATTTTCCAACAAAAAATCCCCCACCTAGTTTTACTTTTTAACTAATACATTTGTTTATTTGATATCTATGCCACTCTCTCCAAAAAGCTTCAGGGGAGCTTACAATTACAAAGTCATAAAAACAGATAAAATAATAATAAAATAATTTTGCAAAGAATACCCAAATCTTAACCCCTCATGCTAAAAGCCTGCCAAAATAACAATAAGGAAGTTGGATCTCTTCATAAGCAAAAGAAGCTGGGGTAAAAAAAACCCACATAGAAGTAAAGCAGCGTGGCCAAAACTGGAGCCTGGCCCACCAGAACTACACTCCAGGTGCCAGCCAGACTCCAAACTGCAATAGCACCACAGCTGCAGCTTACCCTGCCACCAGGACCCCAGGTAAGACTGCTGGGGCCAACACAGTTGCTGGCCCCAGCCTTTCCTACCCCACCCTGAGTAACTTTCCATGGCCCAGGTGTTTCCCTGGGACAAGTAGAAATGGCACAAGGTGTGCTGCCGCTTCTTGTCCCTGGGGAACCAAATGTCTGCCCTCATCTGGATGTGGTCTATGTATATATAACTGAACTGTATTTAAAGGGTCCTTCAACAGGAACTTGCTCCTTTCTGACTATTGTAACAGATATTTTAAAAACCTATTGTCCAAATTTTATTTTTTCGCATAATTATGTAATGAGTATTACAGTCTGAGTTTGCTTAACTCGGCTTCCCCCCTCCCTTTTTTTTTAATGTATTACCTATCGAGGAAAAATCATAGATTCATAGATCTTAGAGTCGGAAGGGACCTCAATAGATCATTGAGTCCGACCCCCTGCATAGGCAGGAAAGAGTGATGACCCCAGCTAGATACTCATCTAACCTCCTCTTGAAGACCCCCAGGGTAGGGGAGAGCACCACCTCCCTTGGGAGCCCATTCCAGTCCTTGGCCACTTGAACTGTGAAGAAGTTCTTCCTAATGTCCAATCTAAATCTGCTCTCTGCTAGCTTGTGGCCATTATTTCTTGTAACCCCCGGGGGTGCCTTGGTGAATAAATACTCACCAATTCCCTTCTGTGCCCCCGTGATGAACTTATAGGCAGCCACAAGGTCGCCTCTCAACCTTCTCTTGCGGAGGCTGAAAAGGTCCAGTTTCTCTAGTCTCTCCTCATAGGGCTTGGTCTGCAGGCCCTTAACCATACGAGTGGCCCTTCTCTGGACCCTCTCCAGGTTATCCGCATCCTTCTTGAAGTGCGGCGCCCAGAATTGCACGCAGTACTCTAACTGCGGTCTGACCAGTGCCCGATAGAGGGGAAGTATCACCTCCTTGGACCTATTCGTCATGCATCTGCTGATGCATGATAAAGTGCCATTGGCTTTTCTGATGGCTTCGTCACACTGCCGACTCATGTTCATCTTGGAGTCCACTAGGACTCCAAGATCCCTTTCCACTTCCGTGCCACCCAGCAGGTCATTCCCTAGGCTGTAGGTGTGCTGGACATTTTTCCTCCCTAGGTGCAGCACTTTGCATTTCTCCTTGTTGAACTGCATTCTGTTGTTTTCTGCCCACTTGTCCAACCTGTCCAGATCTGCTTGCAGCTGTTCCCTGCCCTCCGGCATGTCCACATCTCCCCATAGCTTTGTGTCATCTGCAAACTTGGACAGAGTACATTTCACTCCCTCGTCCAAGTCACTGATGAAGACATTAAAGAGTATCGGTCCAAGGACCGAACCCTGTGGCACCCCACTTCCCACACCCTTCCAGGTCGAAACCGACCCATCTACCACAACTGCTTTCACAAGGGTAAAACTAAGTCAAGTAACAATTGTGTGCATTAATAAGGTCTGCCTTATCCTAGGTATTCAAGTTCATGTGGACTGTCTCAGTGACAACTCCCTATGAACCCGTGCTGGTTTCCCCTCAGCATAATTTGTCCTGCCGGGCTCTCTTGATAATTTTTTCAAAGACTTTGCCAAGGATGGAGGTGAGACTGACTGGCCTATAGTTGCCCGGGTCCTCCTTCCTCCCCTTCTTGAAAATGGGGACCACATTGGCCCTTTTCCAGTCCTCCGGGACTTGGCCCGTGCGCCACGAGCGTTCAAATATTCCCGCCAGTGGCTCTGCATTGATGTCGGCCAGTGCCTTCAGCACCCTCCGATGGAGCTCATCCGGGCCTGCCAACTTAAAGGCATCCAGTTCTTCCAAGTGACTCTGCACCATCTCAGGGTCTACGCATGGAAGTCTGGTGCCTTGCTGCTACCTCTCTACAACCCCAGTAAGAGACTTGTCGTGCCCCTCGCTTAGGAACACTGAGGCAAAGAACTCGTTGAGGAGTTCAGCCTTGTCCCCCCTGTCTGTCACCAATTGTTTCTGCCCATTTAGCAGGGGTCCTATTCCTCCCTGGGCCTTCCTTTTACTCCCAATATATCTAAAAAACAATTTCTTGTTGTCCTTTACTTGGGATGCCATCCTCAGCTCCATGGTAGCTTTGGCCCGTCTAACTGCCTCTCTACAAGCACGAGCAGAGGAGGTATATTCGTCTTTGGTGATCTCTCCCTGTTTCCACTTTTTATGTGCTCCCCTTTTGGCCCTTGGAGGGTGTATGATTTATAAAGGTTTTCTGAAGGCTTCAAGGTGTGTATATACACTAAGGGATCCACATTTCTCTTCTAGTTATAGCGCACAGCCTTGGCCTACTGCCTAGAACAGACCCAAGGTGTGTGTGTCTCAGCATGCTGTCACATGGCATAGCTTCTAAAGCCTGCAATTGTTATATAGCTGGATTATTGCCTTCAGCATACCTTTGCCAAGCAAGGAGAGGAGAGCACTTAAACACAACAAAACTATTGTTCTCCAAGGAAAGGTCAGAAGGAAGATCAGGATGATCAAGCAGGTTAAAAATATCCTTTTCTTGAGAAGGTTTGGTTAGTATTCTAACTGCTTTTGTGTCTGGAAGGATTGAGATGTTTCATTTAATATTGTATAGCCATTTTTTCCTCAAGGAGTTGTTATTTCTCACTTTCTTCTAATTTTTTAAAATCACAACAGGTTTGAAAATATTAATGATTTCTTTGGTACTTGGGGACTGCTGAGACAGGGAGCTCTATGTATGCTACATCTTGACTTGGCTATAATGTAACCATGCCCATCTAGGCTCTGTACTAATACAGCTAAACTGATTCCAGGTAAGGAGCAGGTGCACATAGTGGGCATAGTAGATGACATCAGTGACCAAAAAATCTAAGTAGACTGAGTTTTAGCCTGGCGTTCTTGTGGGGAACACTTTGAAGGGCTCAGTATGAGCACCTTTTGCTGTAGATAATTTCACAGTAGGATGTCCAGATGCCCTTTTCACCCTAGGGAAAGATAAGCCTAAGCCTTAGCAGCAAGCCCCAGAGACCGTTCTCCAATTACTTCTCAAGGACACTATGATTCATTTAACTGGATGAGTTAGTTTCTGCATTACAGTTTTGTCACTCTTCCACTGCTAGTGTGGCAAATCTGGGCCTGGAAAAAAGAAAAGGAGGTTTGGAGGGAGCTGGAAGCAGAGCAAGAAAGAATCGCAAGGAGAACAGGAGGAACTGAGGTGGCACAATAAAGACTGATTTGAAGCAGAGCTGTCTTCTGTGCTGTTTGGAGTGTCAGCATCTGAGCATCCCTTCACAGGAGCTGAGTAAAGAAAGGACTCTCTGAGCTGGATTTCTACAGATAGCCGGGGAAGCCAGGGACAAAGAAGACTCAGGGTCTTGAAGCCAGAGCTTGTCCCTCTAGGACAGTGGTTCTCAACCTTTTTAGACTTGAGGCACCTCTGGATAGACTCGAGGCAGCCCCCAGAAAATCAGAGCTCTTCATTTTCACTCTTTTTTTGCCTACAGAAAAATAATACAGCAGTCTTTTCTATTGCAAAGTTCTCAGAAACACTACAACTATGGATTTCTATTTGAGATCCCTGGGTTTGTTTTGTGAATCATGTTTGGAAACCTAACAGTGCTAACATTGTGTGGCATCCCACAACAACCATGAAAGGATCTCAAGGTGCACCAGGGTGCTAAGGTAATGAAGCTTTACAATTGAAATTTTAAAGTGATGGGAAGACGACTTGAAATTCAAAATTGTAATGAGCCAAAGCCCACACTAGCCTATATAAGTTCAGACCAGACAGCAGAGAATTGTCCGGGCAACAGATTGCCTTGCTGGGCCTCTGGCCTGCTTGAACTGTCTAATTTCATGCTTAACCCCTGACCTAGCACAACCTGGCTTCATGTTCTGAATGTCTGACTTAAGACTGTGCTCTGAATCTCTGCTTGGACCCTAGATCAACTGTGTATCCTGGCCAGGACTTCATCTCAAACCTTAGTTTGACCTGATCTCAATATTTGCCAATGTCTGACACAGCTTTGACTTTGGCTTCCACAGTTGTAAACCATGACCTAGCACAATCCTATTGCCCTGTTCAACTCAACATTTGTGTGTCCCAACTGCGCCTTATACATACTGTTGAATGCACGTCCTAATCCCCCTTTCCCTCTCTCTCTCTCCAATGGAAACTGCTCCATGGGCACCACTGTTCACCACTTAGACCTGATAGCAGTGGCAGCCTGCCTTTTCTGTGATGAGGAGGTGGAGAAGACTCCTCTGGGTCTTCTTGTACAGCAGCTGGCTATGGCCACTCTTTTCTGCCCTCAGCATCCCTTTTTGTGAGCTAGGCTTGGACTTCTCAGAGACTGTATACATTTTCTTATCCCATACCAAGTGGCCAAGGAGAGTGTGGCCAATTTCTGGCTTAGCCAGGCCAACAGTGCAACCCTGAAAGGCTGCAGAAACTGGCTCACTGGGCCAGCTCTGCCAACACCCTCCAACTTCCGTTTTTTAGTCTGAGGATCTCTCTCATTTGAGTTTGGACACTTCATCTTGCAACAAGATGTGGACCAGTTTGTTTTGTGGCAGGTCATCGAGGGGGCAGTCTTCAAGGTGGAAAATGAACAGCTAGCCTTAAATGTGTAACCCCATGAAAGGCATTGGCGGGGAGGATTTTCAGTCTCTGGTGATACAGGTGTTTTGTCAGTGACAGCCCTAACTACTTTTAAAATATTTATCATAAAAACATTAAAAACAAAAGATGAAAATACAAGAGTAAAAAAAAGTCTCTCTCATATATTTGTGTACACACGTGCATGCCCTTAGCCATTACTTTGCAATGATGATCATTTTCTGAACTAAATTTATTTTGTATTTAAAAGTCACAAATGTGAATGATTGCCTAAAGTTAAGTTCATACCATGAAATTCCAGGTCCCAGGGAGGAGTAAATGTTTTATATTTTCCTTTTGCATAAAGCCAATTCAAATAAGAAAATGGTACAGGGTATTAAAGATTGTAATTTCTTATGGTGTTTCTATCAAATTTGCTCCTACGATCCTATGAATCTGTCAGGATAAAAGAAGTGTTTTATTTTTTGTTCTGGTTTTGTTTTTTAATAAAGAACATACTTCCCAATTGCCTGTTTGAAGTCAGTCAGGAATCTCAGTCTAATGAACGTGGCAGTAGAGTCCTTTGGCACACCCTTCTAGGTCAGGGTGGAGACACTTTTGTCAGGCACAGTGTGAGAAAGCTTGCAGAGCTTGTTTGGTGTCTCAAGCGCTTCCACCTCCAATGCTCTATATGCAGCATCGGTTTACCTGTTGAGCAGTCTTTACAATTCAGATTGGAGCACCTTTCCATCTATATTTGTGTGTATATGCTATAGATACATTATGGAAAACTACTGCTGAATGTTGTGGGTGGATCAAACAACATTGGCTAGGCTGTTGGTGCCTTACTCTGTGTGGGTGGTGGGGTGGAGGGGGCGGGAAGGATGCATGCATGTATGCATGAAAGTGTTTGTGTGTGTGTAGCCAGTGACAGAGGGAGGAAGAGCGAGAGAAAGCAGAGGTTACTTAAAAATGGAGAGACAATACCACATTCTTTCTATAGCTAGACAACAAAGAACCCCTGTGGTACCAGCTACGGGGAATAAGTCTCCTGAGTCAGCTGTTGTCTATAAGGTCCTATACTTTAATTCTGGGGTGCCAAAGTCATCAGACCCTGTGGGCCAGATGAGTGGCATGGGACCAGTCCATAGCCCAGATGAATGATTTGGGCCAGTTCAGGCCTATGGATTCCCCTACCCCTCCCTGCATGCCGAATCCAGTGTCTGATACAGCCGGTCAGGGACATGAGACACATGGCACCCACTCTGGCCAGTCTGGCACCTGGTGCTGCATATGACACCTGCCCCAAGCCAAGTGGAACAGGAGCTGCATGTGGTAAAGACCCAGACTATCCAGAGCAGGTTCCACAAGCACTGAATCCAGCATATGGGGGAGATCTTGTTTCTATATTACATTCATCCATGTGGGTGCCATGTGCAACATATGTCCTGGAATGGGTGCCATATGGTACATATCTTGGGCCATACAGGGCCAATCCAGCAAATGCTGCATGTGGTGTGTGGGTCAACTTAATACCCAGCATCAGCACTGGGGGCCAGATGATGGGGCTTTGTGGACTGAACCCAGGCCATGTCTTTGCCACTCCTGCTTTAATTCCTTCTCCCTGTGCAACTCTCCATATGCTATATAAGTTTATGTCTGTGCTAGGCTCCATTTGCCCCATGAAACCAACATCTTTATTGAGGTAAATGCTCCTATGTATTAGTTCTGAAATGTGTACATTCAAAGACTGTATGGAACAATGCAAGAGTCCACAGGCAGTTTTCATTAGAATTGTCAAAGCTTTCTTCCATTCCACACACAACCTACAGCACTGAAAATGGAATACAACCTTGTTCATCTTTACAACTCCACCAAATCTAAACAGATTTTCATCAGACCACTGAAAAGAATAGCCTTTGCCCTAAATTTCAAAATCCTATGATACTAGTACTGTTCTGTATGCTGTCGAAAATATTTTAGATCAGTAAAAATATATCCAGCCATACCACCCGTGCTTATTGTCTATGTACTGACTGAGCTGGTTTTTTGCTAAAACTTAAATAATTAAATAAATTGATCATTGGGCAATAGTAACATCTAGAAAATTGCAGCTTAGAAGGTGAAAGTTTGACAATGCTAAAAGTGATTGAGAAGGACAGAATGGAAACATTAAGGCGACCTTAACTAAAAATGTCTCTGTGATCTCTAACTGTAATATTATTGTTACTACTTCTCCCCTGCAGAACAGTTGCCAGGATTAAGGTGATCTATGGAGCAATGATCTCCCAGTGATAAAGAGAAAAAGCACCATGATGTGCAAGAGATGTGATCGTGGATCATCTACAAGGCCACACTGGAGAGGAAGAAAAGTCAGAAAATCCTCTATTTCTGCTAACTTCAGTTTTTTACTAAATTGACCCTTGAACTACTGAGTCATTAGTTTCCAAAAACCCAATTTTACTGGCCAATTACTCAGAAGAACATGACATGATCAATGATGCTGAAGGTTTTCAGCTGGTTGTATTGATCAAATATATAAACAAAACACAACTGTCAGCTGATTTGAGTTCATTGCTGATGAAGTGATGTTTAAAACAATTAATGAAGTAATGCTTGAACACAGAGAAAGCCTAATTGATATAAAAAAGTAAAAACTCTTAAGTGCTCAATTAATAATTTGCTTGCTAATTGATTTCTTTGAATTGTCTGACTGGCAAAACTGAAATAGGATCTATAATCATTACTCGACTGCAATAGCTCACTTTTAGATTTTTTAAAGTTGTCTAATGTAAAAGAGAAGGATGCTGGACCCTCAGTCTCACTTGTAATTATTCAAAGAATGAAATTAATAATCAGAAAACTATCTAGTGGAAACTATCTAGTGATACCAGTTTTGAAACTGTTCACAAAGATGCACTATTATTAGTGATAACATACAAAGTAGCAAAATGAGGTTTATGAAGCACTCAGAATCAGATAGGATGAGAGACTGCCCCTATACTGGGGCAGGTCTATAAACTACATCACCCTAGAGGCATTGTTCCTTCTGGCATCCTTCAGAAGTAAAATTCTCTTGGTCCTTCCTCTCTTGCCCTGATTTGAGGAGAGGGTTTTCTTCCTTATTTGTCCCAATGACTTATGGCCAATTTAGCCATTACAAAATGAGGATCTGGATTACCCAATGAAATACACCCAGTGATTTAGTGTGAAAAAACTTATTTGCAAGTTAAGGAAATTCTATATACAGAAAATGGGAAAAACTGAAAGAATAACTTACTATTGCCACTTTAATTTCTTCTCTTTTATTCTTTTAATTAAAAGTTTATCTACTCTACATGTGCTGCCATTCTTTCCTTGGAATTAAATGTGTCTATTTTGTTAGTTAAGTGCATGTTAGAAGTCATTGGCTGTTAACACTGGTGCCATCCTCTAACTACTATACAAAGGATTAAATCTTAACAAAATAGCATTAAAAAGTTACTCTATAAACCACCTTTAGGTTACTGGTGCCTCAAGATTTTTTCAAAGCAAAAACCCAATATGAAGGATTAATGGTTAAGGTTATGAAAATCCATTTAATCAGCATGGCTAATTTTAGCTTTAACTAAAGCTGCTGGCAACTATGTACATTTTGCTCTAGGGCTTTACTTCTGAAGAGAGTGATGAATACATTTTTAGAGGTAAATTTATCTTAACTGGGAGTCTACCTAATGTTCTTTAATTGCTGAAAAAGTGATTTTAACAGCTTTTGAATTTAGAAGAAGAAGGAGTTCTTTAGCTGTGCATCTTCAAGACACAAAAATAAACATTTTACTTTCCACATTTATGTAATGCATTGCTTGAATGTAAAGTATGTAAGATTAATAAGCAATAAAATTATCATCATATTCTTGGGCTATGGAGCCAAAACTATTCCTTAGAACTGGAAAGCACCCTCTGGGGAATAACTGCAGCACCTTGCTACATGCTCTGAAGGTCAGAATACAATAGCTGAGTCAGAGGTGGCATAGAGAAGATCCTTTTGCTGAAAAACTTCCACTCCTAAGTCAAGCAGAACTAGAGACTGTCAGCTCAAATGTTTCAGATTTCAACTGGTAGGATAACACAAAAGGCTTGCATCTCAGCTACATAGGTCTGAAAGCATAGAGGTTTTGATAGTTCAGCTTTATAAAACTGCATTAAATGCAAAGAGGATAAACAATAGATACATTCTCAGAAAAAAAGTGATGCTCTATACATTAGGACTAAAATTTGTGACCAATAAAAACTGAACACCTTGGTTCAGGTGGAGGGTGACCATCTGGGTGCAGAATGAACAGAGCTTTTTAAAGCTATGAGCACCTTATGGCAGGAATGGCCTGCATTTCCAGCAGCCCCAGGCACCACCCTTTGGGGAAGGGGGTTGTGTGAAAATAGCCACTACTGCAGCTGGCTGTGCTGCCACCATCATTGTGCTGCTGCTGCCTTAGGTACTGCCATATTGTAGTATCTAGTGCAGCAGTTTTCAAACTTTTTTTGAAAACTTTTTTCACCATGTACCCCTTTATCTACAAATTATTATTGCTCATACACCCAGCCCTGGATGTGCCTCTCCCTATTCATTCCTCAGGAAGAGTATGAATGACAATGACAATATGCAGCAACTCTACAATTCATAGGAATTCATGGGATAGTTCAAAATTGGTTCCATTCTTTTCTAGCAGGAAGATCCCAGAGGATGGTGATGCTCATTATTCCCTCAATACTTTTCCTGTGGGGTCCCCCAGGGCTCTATCTTCTTGCTCTTCCTGTGGTCCCCAGGTAAGATTGGGTAAGATCCGTGTGCTGGTGACATCCAGACACACCTTTCCTTCTCTTCTGACCCCAGTGCCATAGCCTCTATCCTTTCTCAGTGCCTGGCCACAGTTGGCACAATATGGGTGAACCAATTTAAGGGCTGCCTTTAGAAAAATGCCCAGAAATTGCAGCTGGTGGGGAATGTGGCAGCTGGTCTTCTGATGGGGGTGGGGGTTACCAGAGGCACATAACTCCAGTGCTCCAGAGTCTGCACTGGCTGTGGGCACAATCCAAAGTGTTGGTTTTGATCTATAAAGCTCCAAAGCAGGGGCAGGCAAAATACGGCCTGCGGGCCAGATCCAGTCCACCAGGCAATTCCATCTAGCCCATGGGGCCCCTCCGTGAGCCATCTGTAAGCCCAGGCCCTCATTGCCCCTCTGCAATCCAGTGCCTCCATGCAGGAGGTGCAGCTCTGGTTGGTAAGCAACCACTCCCCACCCCAGCCTGGCCTGACCCGCCTCCAGCAGCAAGCCAGGGGCGCTACAGACAAGAAGCCTCTGCCTGGCACAGGCTTTTGCCTGGCCCTCCTCTGGCTGTTCCCAGCCTCCCTGCCTGTGAGCCTGGGAATTCCCAGGGCCAGGGACTCCTGCTGGGGGAAAAGGGGAGGGCGCATGGGGAGCCACGTGGGGTTGGCCTCACATGCTGCCACTACATGCAACTGGGGACTTGGGCGGGAGTGCAGGAGTTGCGCACTAAGGAGCAGGGTGAAACTGGGCCCATGCCCTGCCTTGCCACGCCCTGCCACCATGTGCTGCCAGGGATGCAGGTGGGGGCAGGATAGGGCTAGCCCTGCACGCTGTCACCATCTGAGGCCAGAAAATGGGGTGGGAGAGTGGGGTGCTGCATGCTATGGGGCAGAGCAGGGCTGGCTCCATATGATGCCACTATGTGCAGCTCTAAGGACCCTGAGGCCTCCCTCCCCCTGACACACACAACCCCCACTCCAACCACATACCCCAAACTCCTATCCCTCCACAACCACCCCCACCCTCCTCCATACACACCCCACCCACCTACACACACACACATACCCCCAACCACACAGCCCCCACATACACCCCTTTACCCTCCCCACACACAATATACAAGATTAAGACTGTATTTTGAGCTATTATGCAATTGCCACTAGATATACTATGCAAACACACAGAAATCAGGACAAAATATTTTTTTAATTAAAATAAGTTATAGAAGATATTTGATTTTTTTAGTATAAGATTCTTTTTTTCCAGTTTCAAAATGCCCCCCACAAAAAGGAATAGTTCTGAAAGAAGGGAAGGGACTTTCAGTGGCAAAGGTCATGGGTTAGGGGCAGGACTTCCAGTCCCAAGATGGCGTCAGGGGGTGCAGCTTCCCCTGCAGCCCTCAGCAGCTCACCAAAACTTGTTAAGTGGCCCTCCAGCTAAAATAATTCCCCGACTCTGCTCTAAATGGTCTGGGGCCCTACACACCTAAGGGACTGCCTCCTCCCTTATGCCCCATCGCAATCCCTTAGGTCAACTAAGAGCAAAGTCTTGCAAGTACCATCAATACACCAAAGTCTGTTTGGCAAAATGTATTGAAAGGCATTCTCAGAAGTTGCTCCTCAGCTCTGGAACTCCCTACCTCTTGACACCAACAAGAGCCCGAGCCTAGACATTTTTCAGAAGCACTGTAAAACCTCCTTATTCGGGCAGGCATTTAGCAAACAAAGCTAGGCTGAGATATTGCTTAGGAGAAGATCTCTGTTTTATGTTGATATTCTAGCTCCCTTAAGTTCTTTCCTTCTCTTGTTGCATTGCTGTTTTATTAGTTATTCTCCCTTCTTATTGTAAACTGTCCTGAGCTTTTGTTGAGAAGGGCAGCATAGAAATCAAATAATCAATGTATTGATCAATCAGAATTAAGACCCACAGGGTTATGTATACCCCAATTAGAAAACCACTGATCTAGTTAATCATCTCTACCTGCTCTCCTGTAACAATGGCTAGCACAATATGGTGCACAGGGTGGTGTAAGAATCTTGCCACAGGCAGAATGGGAATAATATGCTTCCTATATCACATCTCATCCTAAACTACCACCTGGAGAAACAATGTAACTAGGGGTGGGTGAGGGGGCATGATCTCTGGGCACTGATTAAGGAGGTGTTGCTGGAGCCAAGGCTGCACATGTGGGATGCCCAGAATGGATGTAGCTGTTGCTACTTTGGCAACTACAGTCTCTTGCTGTGTGGAGCGCAGCCAGGAATCAGACTGATGCAGGGAGACTCAAGGGTCATACATTCTTGGGGGAAAGAAGCAGAGGGTAAAGACAGAGGGTTCCCTCCTGCCACTGAAATACAGGCTCTGTTTCCTTGCTTAATGTTGCATTTAATGATGACTGGAAAGAAAAGGAAGAGGCTTCACTCCTTAGCTGGGGGACACCTACTATAGCTGCTGGGTCCCTAGAGCTGTCCTTTCTCCATCTGTTGATCCTCTCTGCACTGCCAGAGCCCATAATTGCTGGGACCCTACAGCCTCCTTCATTTCTACCTTTGCTTGTGAGCACCATTCAGATTCTCATGTATGCCTCTGGGTGCAATGATACGAACCCTACCTCCAGGATGACAAAGGTCATCTCTACACCTCTGGTTTGGAGAATGATTTAAGTCCTGTAGTTTGGGGTTTAAAACTTGATTGCATCTAAACAACCTCAAAATGAAGCAATATCAGTAACTGGATAAAAAACCTTTATTCTGCAAAAAATGCTGTGGCCTTCTGTTACAATCTCTGCAATTTATCATAATTTCAAATAATGCCATAGTTCATACCGTATACAATAGTATATTAGAGGCTAAAGCGCTAATTCCTGAGGACAACAGAATTACCTCACTAGTTACATACAATAGCCCTATTAATAGAGCTCTCTTCAATATTTAACCTCCATATATAACCATCTTTCCCTCTAATACTATTGTATTATCTTTACCCTTTTCTTTGCTATGTTTATTATTTCTACAATACCACAGTATGTGATACTTTTCTAAAATATTACAAGGCACAAACCTTGCCTCAAAGAATTTTTTAGCTAAGGGTTAAGATCACTTTCCATTTAAGTGAACAGGAGTTTTGCATTTACTTCAACTGGCCCCTACAGATTGAGAAAATGGAAGTGGATGTGACATACAAATCAGGTAACTTGAGTTGTTTATAGCATATATGTTGCTGGTTCTAAAGATTTTTTACCATATAAACTAACTATGATTTTAGAATACATTATTTATATCCATGCTTACAACTGTTTAGCATTGAAAGGTATGTGATTATTCTTCTTTAGTCCACTTTGTCACATTTGTTTATTATTCTTGGTATTTTCTTCCTATTCTTATTAGCTTTGATTAGGTTTGATTAGCACTCCATTCTTGGTGCATTCCTTTATGCTGCCCCTCATACTTGGGAGGCACATATCAAAAACATCTGCAAAATCACCTGTTTATCCCTCCTTAAACTTTTCCTTCTTCTTGATGCCCACAAAAAACTTGAAAATGGTGAGCATGCTGGTACATTAGAACTCACACTGTTTCATTGTTTCTTTTAGTGCCTTGTCTCTGTCTGCAGGCATTTGTCGTCTCTTGCCATATTCCAGCTCCAGGTCTTTTTGCTCTGTGTATTAGTGACGCGTAGGGGGTGTACATGGGTGAATGTGCACCCCCAAGAAGCCCCAGCCATGAAACCAGAAGTGCATTTCTGGTTTTGCCGCTGGCTTGGCGATCGGCTGCTGGAGGACTCTGGTGCCCCCCCAGACTCGGGAGGCACCAGTCACCCATGGCTCTGTCTGCACAGCACCTATCATATGACTAGGTGCTATAGTAATAAAAAAACTAACAAAAATAACATTGCTTCTGCCAACTTACTGAAATTGAATCTGATTCCAGTAGTCATTTGTTCACAACAAAATGACAGAAGCTTTAACTGAAGGTTTTTTAATATGAATAATGCCCAGACTCGGGAGGCACCAGTCACCCATGGCTCTGTCTGCACAGCACCTATCATATGACTAGGTGCTATAGTAATAAAAAAACTAACAAAAATAACATTGCTTCTGCCAACTTACTGAAATTGAATCTGATTCCAGTAGTCATTTGTTCACAACAAAATGACAGAAGCTTTAACTGAAGGTTTTTTAATATGAATAATGCAGTCAGTCAAGTGAACCAAAATCAAAGTAAATAGTTTTAATAAATTTTACATAATCCCACACTAATCAAAGCTCAATTTATACCATGATTTAGAATATTTAATAAATCAAACACCTAAATAAAAAAATCAGCTGAGTAGGAAAAAATTGATGGGAATATGAGCTATTCCGATAATGGCTTAGAGCCAAAATGGCTGTCAATTTTTGCTGATCTGTTGAGTTTCTTTATTTAGGTGTTTCTTACATTAAATGCTGTAAAAACACTCCATGTCTAAATTTAGTTCTGTATGGTGTTTGATCTAAAATGTTTTTGACTTACATTCAAACTGTTCTTAATCATTCTCAATGTTAGATTTATTTTACCTGTGTATTCATTTTACGATGGTTCCATTTAAATCCACATTTATTCAGTTTCATTCTGAGAATGTCATGTGGAACCAAAATCAGTGTCTTACTAATGTCAGATATTCTATGTCTACTATTTTTCCTTTAAACACTGAGCTCATATTTCATCCAAAAAAACTGAACCAAAAATGATTAGTTTGGTTTCACTTGATTTATGTTTTATACAAATATGTTACCAATTTATCACTACATTTGCTTCTAGCTGTTTATATATGCTACCTGGCCAAATAACTAGGAAAATTAGCAGGCATTTAAAGTAGATTTAAGAGCTTTTTCTACAGCCCTCCAATTTTTCCACTTCTCTTTCAAAATGGGTGATTAATTCCCCTGCCCCCACCTCCCCTGTTACCTGTTGGGGTGAAGGTATAGTATTAGATCCTACACCAGGAGCAAATACTAGTAAAAGTAATATTAGGATAACAAAATAAGATCTTGACCAATAATTCAAGTGGGGAAAAAATTAATGATAATGTGAGAAATAAAGGGAAAGAGCTGCTAAAAACAGCATTGACTATACTAGAACCAGGACTGACGAACTGTACTATAATGGTGCGGTAAGTGGAATTATACTATAATGGAGAGGCAGCTACAATAGATGATACTGTAACCAGTTGCAAATGAGAAACAGGACAAAAATGAAATGGACTCTAGCTATGAAAAAGTGGTTAAAATATGTTAGTTCAAACAACTGGTCTTAAGCCCTTTAGTGCCAAGCAGAAACAGCTAAAGCTTTTATAAGGTTTTAACTGTCTATGCTACTTGTTACTTAATGTGTTAGCAAACACATTTCAAACACTCCATATTATCTTAGACTAGACAGTGGCCTAGCACCTTGCAGGAAGTAGCTGTAAATGCCTTCAATTCTCATCATTTTTAGCATGTCAAAGAAAAGGCCCTAAAGACTGATTAACACTCCAGAAGGAATTGCTGAAGGTCCTTATCAATGCTGAGCTATTCCAGTAGTCAGGACTGGGTTTTAGTATAATTTGGACTTTCTACCTAGATTCAAATGATGAAGAACAGGAAATTGACAAAGGGAAATTAAAAGCATCCAAACTGACTGGACTAAAGACAATAAGGAGGTACTTTTATGTGCCTGTCTGTTTTACTAAGTGTTATTAGGAACAAATAACAATGACTCCTAAATTACTAAATAGAGATGGTAAAATTAATAATGATGCAGATAGGCAGTTGGATAACTATTTATCTTCCATTTGTGAAGGGCAGTAGTATGATGGGAATGATAGGAGTGATATTATGGGAATGATAAATCATTAGGTTAAGCATTGTTAAAAAATATCTACTAGCAGCAAATGGTTTAAAATCAGCAGTCCCAATTAGTTTGCATGTAAGGACCCTATAAGATTTGGCTCAAGAGATCTTTGGTCTGCTGGTGTTAATTTTAGTAACTCTCATACTGATATTGCTCAGCCAGTATTTGGAGAGGATAAATAGGGTGACGCTGCAGGTTAATTTGCCATCAATCTTGGGCAAAATAAAAGAAAAACTAATAAAGTATTCGATTGACCAAGAAGGATAGAAATATAATTAAAGACAGTCAACAGGGTTTAAAGGAAAAAAAGTCCTGTTAACTATCTGAACTTATTTCAATCTTTCATGAGATTGAAAATTTAGTTTATAAAAGTAACTGTAAAAATGCATTCTTTTGTAAGGCAATTGACCTGGTATTGTACAACCCACCAATTAAAAAACTAGCTCTGTGCAACATCAATAAAGTACTTTAAATGGTTGAGGAACTGGATAAATGATAGATCTCAAAAACTGCCCATGGGGAACAATCATCAAATGGGAATGTGTCTATGGGATTCTGTAGAAACTCAGGCCTGAAGCTATTCAGGATTTTCATTAATGATCTGGAAGCAAATGTAAAATCATTTTTGATAAAATATGCAAATTTTATCGGAATGGTAATGCAATAAATAACAAGGACGACAGGGCAATCATACAGGGTAATCTGAATCACTTGCATAACTTGTATGGAATTTGGATGAACACAAAAGAAGCACCAGAAGCCACTATGCTGCATTCATGGTTTGAATGTTAGCAGCAGTTGCAGCACTTCAGTAAATAGTTATTTTAATAAATAACCAGTTTAGTTTTAGAGAAGCAGAATCCCAGCATGCAGTACATGAAACAGCTTGGTAAATTGGGCCCATTCATATAAAATGTGTTTAAAGACAACCAACTGCAAAGTTCATAGAATCATAGAAAAGTAGAGCTGGAAGGGACCACCAGAGGTCATCTAGTCCAACCCCTGCGCTGGAGGCAAGCTCATTCCTATCCTATACAAATCCATTATTCAACCCTCATTCCTCTTCTTTATGGTAGCCCTCTAGATATTTGAAGATTGCTATCACGTTCCCTCTAGAGTGACTTTTCTAGATGCCAAACATGTCTATTTCCTTCAATCTCTCCTCATATGGCTTGCCTTCCAAGCCCCTTATCATTTTTGTCATGTACCTCTGGACCCTCTCTAACTTCTCCACATTCTTTTTTTTAAAAGGTGGTATCCAAAACTGTGTAGAATACTTTAGATGAGTCCTAACCCATGCTAAGTAGAGAGGCCAGAAAGATCTCTCTCTTGAACCTAATGATCTATTGGATAGACATCTGGCTGGGGTCATCTGACCCCAGGACTCTTTCCTGCCCAGGCAGGGGGTTGGACTCGATGATCTGTTGAGGTCCCTTCTGACCCTAGCATCTATGAATCACACTACAGACTTATATAGAGTCTGTGACCTACCAAGATTCCTAGACCTTTCTCTGTAGTACTGCCACCCAGCCAGGTATTGTCCATTTTATATTTGTGTCTTTCATTATTCTTCCTGAGATGTACTTTGCATTTGTCAGCAGTGAACTTCATCCTGTTGGCTCCAGCCTGGCTTTCCAATGTGTTGAGACCCTGGTGAATTGCACTCCGGTTCTCCAATATCTTAATGATTCTTCCCAGTTTCATGTCATCTGCAAAGTTGCTTAAGAAGCTCTCTATTCTATCATCCAAATCATTAATAAATACATTGAACAGCACTGGGCCCAGGATGGACTGATGTGGGACTCCACTTGAAACTTCCTGCCATACTGACAGGGATCCATTTATAATTACCCTTTGCCTTGTGGCTATGAACCAACTGTCTATCCACCTTATGGTAGTTTTCTCTAGCACACATTTCACTGATTTGTTTATAAGGTCATGTGGGACTTTGTCTAATTTTGCTGAAGACCAGATACACTATAGTCAGGGGCGGGGGTTACAAAATATGGCCCATGGGCCAGATACGGCCCGCCAACTGGCTGGATCCAGCCCGTGGCTACCACTGTAGCGCTCTACATGGGGCTAAGCCCTACCTGCTCCCACTAGGGCAGCCCCCGCCTGCACTCCTGCCAGCGCACAACTTCTAGTGGGGCTGTTCCCAGTGCAGCTGCAGCCGATTGGATGTTCCTCTGCTCTGCTCATCTCCAACAGGAGCAGCCAGGCTGAAGCTTCCCCATCTGCCCACCCAGAATGGTGCAGCAGGGGCAGAGAGGGAGGAAGAGAGGCTGCTGGAGGCAAGGGGAGCACCGCAGCACCCAGCTGGCTGCAGCCATGCTAGGACCAGCCCCAACAGAAGCTCCGTGTTAGCTAGGGCTGCTGGGGCTGTTCTGT
>NW_005842119.1:194774-196625 GCF_000455745.1 Alligator sinensis | reverse complement strand
TAAGGGAAACAGAACAGCCCTGCCAGCTCTGGCCAACGCGCAGCTTCTGATGCAGCTGCAGCCAGCCAGGTGCCGCTGTGCTCCCCTTGCCTCCCTGTGACAATGCAAACCTGGCCAGCTGCAGCTGCAGTGGGAACAGCCCCGCCAGAAGCTGCTTGCTTGGCCACGGCCTGGGCTCGGGCTCAGGCTGGGCCAGTGGGTGTGGGTAGGAGCACAGCATGGGCTGCCCTAGGTGTGCCTTAGGCCTGCATGGAGTGCAGCAGGGACAGCCGCCAACTGGGCAAGCACTGCTGCACATGGGGACACTGATGCACATGACGCTCGGGCGCTTTAATTAGAGAGGCTCTTGAAGCTGCTCTAATTAAAGCGCCGCTCCCCCCCCCACAAGCATGTGTATAAACTCCCATTAATTCTATCATAGTGCGATTGTTTTCTCCCAAGCTTTCTATAATCTCCACATCCCCAGAAAGTTATATATTTAGAGCCCGAACTACAAAATGAGAGAATCCGTTGAGTCATGGATCCCTAAGCATGACATTTAAGTACAGTGCTGTGGCAAAAAGGTAAACCTGGATATGACACCACTGGTTATAAGAACAAGAGAAGCCAGATAAATTAATTTTGTTAACAGGAAGGGGGATTAACTGTTGTAAACATAAGAATGGAAATGATCAGATTCTCATTCTTGATAGGGTCTCAAGATTTGAGGCTATCTGAAATGCATTCAAGCTTTAGTGGAACACAAGCTTCTAAGCTTAATTCAGGCATAACTGGGTAAAATGTAAAGATCTGTGGTAATATACAGGAGGCCAAACCAGATAGAGTGGTCTTTTCTGGCCTGAAGCCTTATTTGCCTATTCCCTAATCAAAACTCTCACTTGATGTACCAAAAAAGCTGCTATGTCAGTTATCACTGTCACTGCTGTGCAGTCTTTTGGAACTGACAGTCAAAACAACTGCAATCAGCATTAAACTAACATCTCAAAAAACTGCTTATTATTCAAAGAACTACAAGGAATACCATCACTTGTAGATCCGTTTTGTGATAATGTTAATTCTGTTCACAAGACTAAAACTAAATGTATTCACTATGTTTTCAGTTTTAGATCTTTTCCTGCAAATTAGTCATTTTGTAAATTTAAAATGTGAATATCCCAAGGGTAAATTATCAGTCACTGATTCTGATGAGCTGTTGAATGTCAGTATCTGAGTCAACAGGGATTATCTTTTTTTAAACAAATGTATGATGTCTTTATTACCACCAGGTAATGCTAATTACAGCAGAAGACAATGGGTGAGAATCTTAATATCTCTATTAGCAGTGAAGCTTGGGAGAATGTGATTTCACAGGTATTCAGAGTGCCTAGTTACTACAGTCTAAATGAAACATGAAACAAATTTAGAGTCTTTAACACTAATTTTAATGAAAAAAATGTGATACAGAAAGATCAGATCTGCAGGGAAAATAGGTAACCTTTTAAATTAATGTTCCCCAAACCACAATTAATTTAGATTTAATAGGACAGTTAATGTGTGTTATTTGAATACTGATTAAACATTCACCAAGGATTAAAAATTATGTATTAAATTCATAACTGTGAAATTGATATGAGCCTATTATATAGCTTTGATACTCTTAAAATATGTTTTTAATATGTACTTGCTATTTATTTAGTATGTAATAACTGTTTTATGAAGTCTAAATTATATACTTGGGAATCTTAATTGAAAGTGTTCCTGGAAGAGACAAGATTGAAAATGAAATATGTGTTTATCACACATGCCAGCGTCCTAGAATCCTGCTTTCTTGAAAACAGATGGAAGTTAGTTATCTAGGAGGCCAATTCTGAA
>NW_005842119.1:183092-194481 GCF_000455745.1 Alligator sinensis | reverse complement strand
CCCCCCCCCCCGCCCCCCCCCCAAAAAAAACCAAAAAAGGCTCATTGGCTATTTCACTGCACAGATACAGAAATTCTTTTTAAAAATGACTTTATAACAGTTTGAATAAGCATCCACAGAGCAAGGGACAGACAATTTTGCTGATTCTGTCTTTAAAATATATGTGCTATTCTGTTTTTTTTCCTTTATGAAGGATAATTTCATTGCTGAAGTAAACTGTTAGTTGGTGTGAGCTACTTGCTGTCTTTACCATGGGTTTCTTGGTTACCTTAGAGAGTTGCATCCCCTCTCTATACTTTAGCTTCCCTGAATGTAAGATTTGTGCAGCTACTTCAGTGTTATTAAAAGACTGTTAGCCTCAAAGATAAGGTAAAAAGGTAGTACTGTGATCATCTAGTCTGATCTCCTGAATGAAGATAGACTCTTTTGAATACAGAACATAGGACTTTGTTAAATTAATACTTGTTTATGCTAGATCATGTCTCTGAGAAAAGCATGCAGCTTTGATTTAAAAGTTTCCTACATATTGTCACAACCCAAAGGTGTGATTTTTGTTTTGTGTGCGCTTTGGCACCACTGAATTATGTTCCCGCTAAATTACAGCTTCTTTGCACAGTGGAGTTTTCTGCTGCAGAGGAAAACCCCGGTGCAAAAGAATTCCCGCCACCAGTAGCTTTCTTTGCAGGGTGCATTTCTTTGTTGCAGCACAGAAATGCACGTCCCTGCGCGCAAAAGGATCCGCGGAGCCTCGACAACTCCATGGGAGTGATCCCAATATTGTCTGAGTCCTCAAACGAGGATTTAAGCGGAGCTGTGCCTGGGAAACTGTCCAGCCTACACCGTGACCATCTTCGGTGTAAGTAAACAATCTTGAATCAACCATTACGTGTCCGTGCCTAATTCCAGCATGTTGCCTGTTCTTTCCGACCCAGCGTGCCCAGGCTGCTGACCACAGCCCGCGCGGCGCGAAAAAGGGCCTGGCCCGCTCCTGGCCCGCACACATATCTACAAGAGCAAGATTACAACTGAGAGTACAGACTTAAAAATATTACTGAACTTATACATTACATCCTCACACACAACCTCTCATCCAATAACCAACACTTCCTCCAGACCATAGACACAGCTCTGGGCACCAAAATGGCCCCACAATATGCCAACCTTTTCATTGGCCACCTGGAAGAATTCCTCAAGAACTGCACCATCAAACCCATGCTATAGTTAAGATATATAGATAACATCATCATTTGGATTGAAAACCTGCAATCTCTGATTGATTTCCATTACAAATTCAGTAATCATCACCCATCCATCAAACTATCTCTTGAATACTCTAGCACCAACATTTCCTTTTTAGACACTATGATCAATATCCAGAATGGTAAAATAAAAATCACTATATAGAACCCCCCCCCCCCACAGACCAACATACACATCTGCACAGAACCGAATGGATCCAGACCATGCTGGAAAAAGAAATGTAAAGCCTGCCAATACATCTCCATCACCCCCCACAATAACCGTCACCATTTTTGCATCTTATACCAGAACCTCCAGAAATGTAATATATCTCATAAATGCCACGGTGAAAAAATATGCAGGAGAAACCAAACAACAGCTGCACACCGGAAATCTATCAAAGACAAAATTACCCAATGACCTGTGGGTGCACATTTCTCAAAAGAGAACCACTCTCTCTTCAATCTCTCAGTTCTAATCCTCAAAGGGAATTTACAAAACACCTTTCGCAGATGAACCTACAAACTTCACCTGATAAAGCTAATGAATACAAAAAATCATGGACTAAATATAGACATTGGATTTACGGCACATTATAACCTGCCTGCCATTTGATAACCCCAGGAAACCTCTCTACATTTTACCAGCTACATTCTATTAGCAGGTCAACATTCCCCTCTTCCTTCCCCTCCCCCATCTGTCTCACATTTATTATCTTCCATGGCCTCTGATCCTCACTCCCACACACTTACATTTTCACATACCAGCATTTTGCATACCAGCTACTATTCCATCTAGAACACAAAACACTAGCAGACTCTCCTTATGCCTGAAGAAGCGTGTTTGTTGTGCCCCCAACCTTGGAAAGAACATTTTTTCCAACCATTTAGTTGGTCTAATAAAAGATATCACATTTACCCAAAGAACCTTGTCTGCCCAACAGTGAAGAATGTATCACACTCCTTAGTAATTTTCACTGTTAACACTGTGCCAGGTTTCTATTCTGAATTTTCTAGCTTCAACTTTCAGCCTTAGATGTGGTTATTCTTATGCCTGCTGGTTTAAAGATCCCTCTAAGCCTTATCTAGGTACTTTTATGTTATGATCACATCACCATTTCTTTAAGTAGGGTGATCATATGTCTTGGCTTGGTTGGGACAGTCCCAGATTCTGTAGGCTGGTCCCAGCCAGTTGGTCAAAAGTCCTGGATCAGAGTCTGGTATGGAGGTGGAGCAGCATGGTGCTCCAGGCAGGTGAGTGGGCAGGCACTGCTGCCACTGTTTGGGAACAAGGCATGCAGACATACAGTCGCCTTAAAATGCAATATCCACAGTCCCTATATTCCTTGCTCCCATACAGTGGCAGCAGTGCCTGCCCACCCACCCGCCTGGTATGCCAGACCTCTTCATTTTCCCCATTGGACTCTGGCCTAGGACTTTTCACCAGATGACTGGGACCAGCCTACGGAATCCGGGACTGTCCCAGTCAAACTGGGACGTATGGCCACTCAACTGTTAAGCCAAGCAAATGGAGCTCTCATTATAACACATATAATCCTGTACTCATTGTTGTAGCAATGAGTTCTCTTCAACTTTTCAAATTTCTTCTTGAATTGTGGAATATTAATGTTTGTAAACAACGTTTCAGGAGCACAGCTGCAGATAATAAGGAAACCAGTGAAAATAAACACAAACTAAATATTTAGGGAAATGATGACGGGAGATGGACATGCACAAATTGTGAGAGCGCACTGATCATATTTGCATCGCGCCTTTCTCTCTGACAGCCATGATTTGTTTCTTCAAGTGAACTAGTATTTGTGAATTTCAGTTATAAGTGCAAACTGATCTCTCAAATGACATCTAAAAACACTTACTAGTCCAAAAGCTAAAGCCCAGAATTTTATCTGTATAATGGATGTACATGTACAAAAACATGTTTAGAAAGGAATGGAGATGGGAACACTGAATACAGTTCCCAGCAGAAGAGACTATATTAAGTAGAATTTCAACTTAGTATGGATGCAAGCAGCACAAGTTAAAGCAGTCCCTTCCATGATCAAGTTTACGTTCTTCTAAGCCAGGGGTGCAATTATTTCAGGTAGAAGGCCGCCTACCCAGTTTGGGCAGGTTGTTGAGGGCTGCATGGGTAGCCCTGCCCTTGACAGGTGCCCCGCCCCTGGTCACCATCTTCGGTGTCTTGGGACCAATGTCCCAGGGTCAGCACCGGTGGGACTCAAAGCAGGGCACAGGCTGGCAGGGGCCTGTGGAGCCGGGCTGGGCTGCATCAGCGGGAGGGGGGGAGCTGACCCGGCTCCATAGAGCCCCTGCTGGCTGGGACCCTGTGCTCCCGCCACCCTGCTCTGGGCTCCACCAGCACTGGCCCTGGGACACCAGTGTGGGCCCCATGCTCCTGCTGGCTCCCATACCTACTCACTCCCAGTGCCCCCCAGCCTGTGGTAGAGGTGGGGGAGCATTGCACAGCCCTGACCCCGTGCTCCCTGGCAGGGAAGGAGCTGGTGTTAAGCGTGGGGAAAAGTGGCCCCTCACCCGCCCCATGGCCAGCGCTCCTTTCTGGAGGCACTCACAGCCCATGTGGGGTTGACTTGAGCAGGCACAGGCAGCTCCATGTGAGCTGCAAGCGGCTGCAGTGTGGGGTGCCAGGCACAGGGCAAGTGAGGGGAAAAGCTGAGCACAGGGGCAGAAAAGCAGCCCCTTGCCCACCTCGTGGCCGGCACTCCCTGCTGCAGCCAATCACAGCCCGTGAGGCTGTCTGGAGCAGGCATAGGATGCCCCAGGTGGGCTGCAAGAGGCTGCAGCGTGGGGGGTGGGCAAGGGGCTGCTTCCCCCCACCCCCCGTGCTCAGCTTTTTCCCAGGCCACTTTTCCCCGGGCACCCACCCTGCCTGGGGTCCTCCCCTGCCTTCCCCCCCTTTCCCCTGACCTGTGGTTCTGGCACGGGGCAGCTATGCTGTCTCAGGCCAGAAGTCCCTGCTAGAGCTTCCGGCTGGTGGGGCAGGGCCAGGCAGGCCCTGCTGTTGTGAGAGCCCACCGGGCTTCCCCTGGGTCCTACTGTCCTTGGTTCCTGTCATTTTTGACAGGACCAGGGGCAGATAAATATTACATTTTGTAAATTGTTTAGGGGCCCCACGGGCCGGATAGAATGGCCTCGCGGGCCGGATCTGACCCGTGGGCCATATTTTGCCCACCCCTGTGATCTAAACTGTCTCTGTTTCTTTTAGAACAAGTTTAGAACAAGAAAAATACCAGCTCCTGAAAGGAGTGCAGCAGACCACAGAAGATGTAGGAGCATCTATATCACTGATTATCAACCAGGGTGTAATTTTTTTCAAGGGTGTGGGAGATGTGAGAAGATAAGCTATGTAGGAAAATGCAGTCTTAGGCTTGTCCCTTCCTGAAAAATCCCCTAAGTACTGTAATATATAGATTAGTTTTTCAAACTGGGTGCCACTCAATTCACCAAAGTTAAGAGGCATATTGCAAGTCTGATGAGGGGTGCCTTCAGTCCAGTGAGGGATGCCTTGAGTACAAATAGTTTGACAACCACTGGTTTACATGTTCCTTCATCTGGCTGTGGAGTAGAGGCTCTTTCTACTCAGCAGGAGTTCTCTCTGCTGGCAGAAAGAAAGCAAGGCACAGTTGAATCTTAAGCTGCCTATACACATGCTCATTCATGTTCTAATTTGAGTGCATAGAATGCATGTTCTAATTCAGGGGCGGGCAATTATTTTGGGTGGAGGGCCGCTTACCAAGTTTCGGCAAGCTGTCAAGGGTCACATTGGTAGCCTCACCCCTTGACAGGTGGGGTCCTCTCGTTGCCATCTTGTGGCCAGAAGTCCCACCCCCTAGCCCCTGACCTTTGCCACCAGAAGTCCTTCCCCTTGCCCCTGGAAGTACTCCTTTCAGCAAGGGATTTTGCCATCTCAGAACAAGAATAATACCAAATCATATTCTAAAAAGTGATCATCTACAACTTTCATTAATTTGATTTCAAAAAGTATTTTTGTCCTGATTTACATGTGTTTGTGTAGTGTATGCAGAGGTGACTGCACAACAGCTTTAAATGAAGTCTTATTCTTGTATATTGTGTGGGGGGTATAGGTATGTGGGGTGTGGGTGGGAATGGGGGGGGAGGGTGGCTTGGGTTTTTGTATGGCAGTGCAGGGGGAAGCATAGGTGCATGTGTACCGAGAGGTATGCATGTGAGACTCACTCTATAAACACACACATACACACTGCTCCTGTGCTTGCCTGCACACGCATGCACACACGCACACACATACACACACTGCCTTGTGCCTGCCTGCACACACACACTCTGCGCTGTGCCTGCAGACACACATATACTCTGCCCCATGCCTGCCGACACATATGCACACACACAAACACCCCTACCAGTGTGGTCCCATGCTCTGCAGTCTGGGGATGCAGCTGGGTGCCACAGCCACATGGTGCTGGAGCAGAGTGGGGGTAGGAAAGCAGGGGACTGGCTGGGGGTGGGCAGGGCTGGGCTGCTCAAGCCTGCAAGCCTGCTGTGGGCTCCCTCTGGCTCCTACTGCCCCCTGGCTCCAGCCAGCTTTGACAGGGAGCCAGGACAAATAAATATTAATTTACTAAGGTTTGTAGGGGCTCTGTGGGCCGGATAGAATAGCCTGGCAGGCCGGATTTTGCCTGCCCCTGTAATTTAATTGAATGCTTCAGTGTTGCCTCACCGTCGCATGTATTAAGCCCCTGTGCATTTTAAAATGGCCGTGGGGGCGCTTTATCTAAACTTTGTTGAATAAGGTTTATAGCATCCTGTGGCCATTTTTAAATGCACAAGGGTTTAATACATGCAATGGTGTTTTAATTAGAGTGGCTGCCTGGCAATCTCTCTAATTAAAATGTTCCCCCGCACCCCAAGTGAATGTATAGGCAGCCTTAAAAACTAAGTTGTTCAGAAAGGCATGTGCTTTTGTAGGCAACAGCTTGCTTCAGACTTCAGACTAACACATCTAACTCCTCTCTGCTGGCAGAAAAGGAGGCTTTTTTTCACACAGAGGGGCTTCAGTTCTGCTACCAAAACTTTGCTGTGTAGATTGTGCCCCTGTCATCCAAGCCAATTGGTTGTTACAGCACCTCTTCTTCCATCTGCTGTCTGGGGATTAGTTCTCAGAGTAAAGGGATTTACTTTTCAGTGTCCTCCCTTTCAACTTTTTTCTGGGTAAAAGCTCCTAAAACATTGCCTTGTATTTTGATTGGTATCAACTTGCCCTCTGGGGATAAGCTGCCTCTTGCACTGGCCAAAAGAATTTTCACACTCTTTAACTATCACTGGAAAAAAATTGAAAACAAAATTCTGTTCATTCAATACTTTCTAGCTCAGCCTGAAACAATCAAAAACGAAATTGTGGATTTCAGGGATCATTATGCAGCAAGTAAAATTTGGACTTTCTAGATGTAATGTTCTGTGAAATCTAAGGTGATAGAATTTGGGAATTAGAGGAGAGACTTCATGTTCAAGAAGTTTAACTTCTGAACCATTTGGATTCCTAAGCATCAGACAGCCTTTTTCATATGCGCTATTCACACATCAGTGCAAGTCCTCATCTATCCAGCCAGACCTAATCATTATCCATGAAAACCATTTCCTTCCTTCCTTTTCAGTGATAAGCACTGATGTGTTAGTAATTAAGTAGTTAGGCTTCTGTTTTCTATATTATTACTATAATTATTTTACAATTTATGTATTATGGATCCTGCTTATATAACAATGTCTATATAGTAGTTAAATAGAACATTGTGTATAAGGAAACTGCTTTTTCATTTTGATTAACTGATTATTTTACTAAGTGGGCATTAAGTAGGCAGATTTAATGTACTGCTTTCAATAAGTGGAACATTTTTTTTCAGGACAGCTCAAACTCAGAGTTATAATATGTCAGACGTTTTCCTATAATGTATATAACATCACATTTATCTGAGTTAATGTAAATATAAGATCCTACAAAGGTCATTTCCATCTCTACATACTGGATTCTTGTTCTGTATTTTGCAGAGAAACGTTTATGCACCACTGGCACAATTTGTTATTATAGAACTTTTAGGTACCCAGCTTTCTAAATAACTTTCCTTTAAAAAGGAGAAAAGATAGAGTTCTAATTTCTCTCGTTTTAGGGGTTTGTTATAGGGTAATTATTACTTTCGGGACAAATAATTGTGTTCTCTCAATGTAGTAGACTTTTATAGGTGTAATTCAGGCTTAGCTCTTCAGCTCCCTCAGTAGCCTTGGATGGTTCTCAGTTTGCCTAGGTCCAAACACAGATGAAGTAAGTGACACAAAAATAATTTGTGTAAATTATATATATCCACCACTGCAATATTTTTAAAAGTTTTTAGTAATGGAAGTGAAGAGTTTTCAAATATCATAGAACATTGTCAACTTTAGGATTAAAATAAGTGATGCTCGTCTAAATAAAGTTAAATGTATGCAGCCCTATAACCTATGAGATATAATCCTATCATTTATTTTTAAAGAGGGCCTTAAGCAAAAACAAAATAAAACAAAAACCCCACTTAAGACCAGCTGCTGGGCCCACCTGAAATTATGACCTAGAATTCCCATTGGATGATGGGCTCCTTGCATGCATATGAAGCTTCTGGATGGATCTAAATAACTTTTTTTCTGTAGACTGGTAGTTTCCTCTGCTACCTTTAGGAGCTGTGTATTTGGAATTTTTCAAGTTTTATGAAATTTCAATTTCCAGTTCTGGCTTTGGTCAGGTTTTATTGATGACCCAAACTTAGATCTAAAATGCAACCTTTGCCATCAGTTTCGCTAGCAATTAATCATGGCAAGTGCTTTCAAAAGCTCTCTGTGCCAGCAGAACCCTCCCGCCTGTCAACAGAGCTGCCCACCTCTGCCACCCCATGACAATTGCCTAAAGATGTGCAAAGACACTCCCCTCAGGTGCTATTGCATGATGCTACCCTTTCATTAGCATGGTTCATTCAGCAGCTAGTGCTCTCCCAGAATGAATACTCTGACACAGCTACCATAATAGAGCCACACACAGCTGCCAGAAATATGCAGGTATGCACATTCTTTGGTGGCTAGGCCTAAGTATGAGATTTAGACAGCAATTTCCTTTAAAAATCATCTATAATATCTTTAAGAAATTGACCTGTTTTAAAAAAAAAAGTAATCAGTGTCGATAGTTGAGATTCAAGATATGAGGGTATGTTAGAGTACAATATCATCAGTACTGCATAACTGCCCTTTGTAACACTACTTCCATGTCAAGATGCAGGTAGATAAATTGAGAACAAGATAGCTGAAGCATTTGGTCTGCGGTGTTGAATGCAGATATACAAATGACAACCTTAAAGCAATAATTCATCCTCATTGTACAGCTCTAGGAATACTCTGGCCTTTGAGTAGAACAAATGAAGGATTGTGAAGAATTAATGGGTGCAGGAATGAATTTCTTCCTTAGGCTGGAACATCCAGTAGAGGCAGGGGTAGGGTCCTATGCCCACATCAGAGGAAGCTTCAGAACCTGAGTGATAGTTTCCTCTCCACTCTTAATGGCAGCCAGGGCCATTAGAGGTAGTTAGCTGTGTTAATCTCTCTCTGTGTATATATTATTTAGTTAGTCTAAAAGGTGCACTTATAGCATGCCTTCTGCCATTAGGGAGTCAGCATATGCCAGCAGTTACCAAGGTTATTTCCCTGTACTTGGAATAGCAAATAACAGTGTCTCTGCAGACACTGCTGTGTCGTAGCTGTTGCTAAATGCTTACTTTTTAATGGCAATTGCTACCACAAGCAGAAACATAGCAGGTGATGTCCCATTAACAGAGGAAATGAGATACAGTAGAAGGAGGATTCAGTGGCAGCCCAAGAAAAAAGGACAAGACATTACCGGTAGTGACAGCAAAGGGACTCCCTTGAGGAGAGAAGCAAAGAACAGTTATTAAGAAGGTGATAGAGGCCAAGAAAAATGTGAAGGGATGTGGGAACCTGATCTGATGAAAGAAAAGGACAGAAATAGGCAAAGTAAAGAATTTGAGAGAAGAAAAGGCAGCCAGCCAGAAATCACCAAAGTGAGATCCTGAGGACATAGAAAGGATTTGAAGTGCTGCCAGACCTATCTGTGTTTATATATGAACATTGATAAGGCTTTCTACGCTTCTTCCCCCATATCTTGTGGACAAGAATTTTGTAATTTGTGGAGTAAGAACACTGCAAAAAATAGTGTAAACGTTGCTGTTAGCCATTTAAACTCAAACTCAAAACAAAAACCTACAGTTAACATATGTTCACAACTGTTTGCAACCAGGAGGGTAAGGAAGTCAAGGATGACCTGCCCCAGGTTAGACACCTATGTGCCAGGGAGAATAATGGTGTGACAGTGAGAAAATGAGGGATCTGCACATCATATAGGAGGAAGGAAGAGTTCAGTTTGGACCACATTAAGTTTATTGTTAGAAAGAGACAAACACATATGCTTCAGTATAGGAAAGATATGAAGCATGTGCTTAACTATATTATAAGCAAGTCCCACTAAAATCCATGCGATTTAAGCCTCTGATTAGGAAAGAGAGGAATGAATCAGGAAAAAGAGGAATGAAAAAAGGTAAACAAGTACATTTTCAAGTCCTGGGCACTGGATGGTAGATGAAGCCATTAGCCTGAATGAGAGTATTAAAAATCCAGCACATAAAATGAATACACAAGATGCTAAAGCGTAGTAGACTAATTCTACTGTGAATTAGCATGCCATGGTGAAAACCATGCTAATGTGCTAACACACAGCAGAATTAGTCTACTGTACATTAGCGTCACTTAAAATATGTGTGCTGGTGCAATAGCGCCTATTACAGCTCATTTAGTACCTGTTATTACAATTATTATAATTATGGCGCATTAATACATGTGTAGATATGCCCCCAGAGTATGTAACAACTCCAAAGAGAAAGTGAAAATGGGAAGAGGAGGATCCATTAAGAATGGAACAAATCACTGGGGAGGTAGACTAAACAGAAGAGTGAAGGCAGCCTTGAAAAAAGTCTAGAGGGAAAGACATTAATGTTTTGACAACACAAAATTAAAATTGAGGGTCAAATATAGGCATGAAACTCATTTTTAATTTCACTGCCTACAACAGCTTACATCTTTCAGTCTCTCAATGTGCCACCCTACCCTTCCCTCAGCTGTAATTTAGAAACTGATCCACGGTTTCATTATCATTGCAGGGAAAATACTTGAAACTGTGCTCCAAATTTACCCCGAAAACCTCAGAAGCCAAAAGACAAACATCAGGAACTGGAGAGGAACTTTCAAAAAGAGATCTAAGAAAAAACAAACCTCACTGTGGCTCAGTCTCCCAGCTATAAAATGGGAACAGTTCAACTTCTTCCCTGGAATATTTTGAAGATAAACAACTTTAAGGCCCATGAGGTGCTTGGTTACCCTGGGGGCGGGGGCTGCATAGGTACCTTAAGACACACAGGTAGCCTTTCTCTTGCAAGCACGAAGGTGTGGATGATACTTTCCCAACAGTGGAAAGAGGAAGAGAAGCAGGGACACACGCTGGCTTAGAACAGGGGTGCTCGACACCCATGGGCCAGAGCTATCCAAGGGACAAGAAATGTGGTGTCAGAGCAGTAGTATCATGGATAGCCGAATTTCTGGACTCACGGGCAGCCTCGTGGGCCAGACGGGTCGCCTGGGGCCTGATCCAGGCAGGCAGGGCCAGGCAGCGGGTTCAACCCAGAGGTGCCGGACCGGGCTAGGGTGCCATGAGATGCAACCCCACACACGGACCCGTGAAGGGTCCAGCTCATGGTCTGGCCCCGGCGCCACTCATCCGGCTGGCGGCTTGGCACGAGGCAGAGCAGGACCTCAGCGTCTAAATGGCTGAGGACGGCTCCAGCAGGCAGCGCTCGACTGGGCCAGGCGCTGCCATGCTCGAGACGTCGCAAGAAGAGAGCCAAGGAGCAAGGGAAGACACCCAGAGCAGCTTCAGGGGCGGGCCCAGGACCAAGGGGGCGACTGTCTCCAGGGCAGCAGGCCTGAGTGAGGCGCCTGCTCCGGCAGGGCCGGCGGAGAAGCCCGGCTGAGCGAGCCGCGGGCGGAACAGCGGGTCC
>NW_005842119.1:165342-182547 GCF_000455745.1 Alligator sinensis | reverse complement strand
GGTGGTGTGCAGCAGCCTGGAGCTGGCGCGGGCCCCGCCGCCCGCCGCGCTGCCCAACAGGACCGTCACGCTGTGAGTACCGGGAGGGAACCGGAGCCGGGCCCGGCGCTGCCCCCGCGCCTTCCTGGGCCGCAGCCGCCGCCTGCCCGGGCCGCGCAGACGGGAAAACAAAACGAGGCGGCGTCGCTCGCTCGCGGGCAGAGCCCCTGGGCAGGAGGCGGGTTCCAGGGGGATTTGCTCGTGGAGCAGGAGGTGCTGGGCAGCTTCCCGCGTGCCCCCCTTGCCTTTTGTTTGAAGCCTTCTCCAAAGCCAAGTGGTCCACGCGCAGGGGCCCGTCACCGCGGGGTGCTGCCCTGTACCCCGACGACTCCCTGAGTTGCGGCGAGCACGTGCCAGAGCACATGCAGGGGACAGCGCGGTTTGTTCCCCGTTCTTGTCGCCGTCGCCGTCCGTCCGCTGCTGCGGATCCTGTCGCCGTCTTCTTCGCTGCCTCCCCGTCCACTGGCGTCGTTGTCCTTTTCGCTCTCCCTGCCTGCTTCCCCTCCCGGGGCAGTCTTTGAACAGCCTGTGTCCAGTGAAAGCTGGTTTGCCGCTGCAGCTGTCCATACATGGTTTGGCAATGCTGATTTGGCAGCGCTGCTCCCTCGGTTGTGGCGGGGGCATGCCAGACCAAGTGGGGCTGATGTCACGCAGTTGTCTTTTCATGCCAGCTCCCTTCCCCCCAAAAGTCAAATGCAACTATTCCAGTTGTTTAGACTTATGGCAGATATGCTCAAGGAGCTGGCATCATTTTTGTTCCAAAAAAAAAAAAATGTCTGAGCTTGATTTCAGGACAGGTTCAACCCCAAGTTAGCAAGGCAGCTGGTTTAGTTGAGAGAAAGTGGTGCAACGGCCTAGCATGCTATTGGCTAGAATTCCCCTATAAAGGTACTTCATTATCTTTATTAACTCAGGGCAGCATATAGTTTTTGTAAGCTCCAGCAAGATAGGGTTCTTTTGGGGCAGAGGGAGCCAGGAGCTATTAAAAAAAAAAAAAAAAGTGTTCTTTTATTGTTGAATAGTCCTTTTTTGTCTAATAGTATTGACAAGACCTAAGAAATGCTTTATACGTTGTCTGTTCAAAGTTGGGTTGAATAGAGTGGAAGGATCACTTCATGTGATTTTTAAGTGATACTTCTGTTAATACAGGCCAGTGTACTCTTGGCAGTATACAGCCAATGATAGCAGGGATAGGGATTACTTAGAGAAGCAAGATGACTTCAAGTCAGCAGAGCTGGATCTGCTGTATCCCAGGGCATCGGATAAATTGGTTGAGGTAAATTCAGAGCCATTAGAATTTAGAAAAATTCTCTTAGAAAACTTGAGGGGGTTGGGTGAGGTCATGGATGATTGGAAAAGAGCAAATGTAGTGCCCATCTTTCAAGAAAGGGAAGGAGGATCTGGGAAATTGCAGATCAGTCAATCTGATCTCAATATGTGGAATGGATCATGGAGCAGGTCCTCAAGGAATCTACTGAGAAGCTCCTAGAGAAGAACAAGATAATCAGGGGCAGTTAGACTGGATTCCCTAAGAGCAAGTCATACCTGACCAGCCTTATTTCCTACTATCACAAGGTGAACGGGCCCTGCGGGCAGAACAGTGGATGTGATATCCTTGACTTTAGCTAGGGTTTTGACATGGTCTCCCACAGTATCTTCATTGACAAGCTTCATTGGCATCAAACTCTTGTGTGCTGGATGGATAGTGCAAGTTTGGTCTACAGGTTGTATCAGGCCTGCAGACTGACCCTTCATATTGGATCCAGTGTGTGCACCACAAGTGGTGTGTGGGTCTACCCCAAGGCCCACAGGCAGCACCATGGACTGGATGATAGGGCTCTGCAGTCCTGATCTGGCCCATCACCTGTGTCTTGCACCCCTGAACTAAGGAAATACAGACTGCTTAGCTTACACTAAGTATTGGAAGGTGGATACAAGACTGGTTGGATCATCATCAATGGTACAATGTCTGGTTGGTTGGAGGTATCAAGAGCAGTTCCCCAGGAGTTTGTCCTGAGACTGCTCTTATTAATGATTTGGATGAAAGGACTGAGGGTAGGCTTGACACTATGTTGAGTGGAGTTGCAGAGAAAAAATGGTCCTCAGTCAGTCAGATGGGATTCAGCAAGGAAAAGGGCAAAGTCCTGCACTTGGGATAGAATAATTGCATGCACAAATACCGACTGGGGAATGTCTGGTTTGGCAGTAGCACTGAAGAGAAGGACCTGGGAGTTGCAGCCTGAATCTGAGCCAACAGTATGCACTTCTTGCAAAAAAGCCAGAACAATATTGGGCTGTGTTAACAGAAGCGTTGCTTGCAGATCAAGGGAAGTGATTCTTTTGCTCTGTTTGGTACTGCTGAGGCCTCACCTGGAGTATTGTGCTCAGTTTTGGGTTATATTCTTCAAGAAGGATGTAGACAGATTGGAAAGAGTCCAGAGGAGGGCAGCAAAAATGATTTGGTGACAGGAAAGCATGACTTGTGAGGAAAAGCTGAAAGAGCTGGGGTTATTTAGTATGGGGAAGAGGACACTGAGGGGGAATTTGGTAACAGTCTTCAAATACCTCAAGGGCAATTGTAGAGAAGATGGAAGTAGGTTTCTCTATAGCCATAGGAGACAGGACTAGGAGCAATGGCCTCAAGATGCAGAAAAGGAAATTTAGGTTAGAGATTAGGAGGAACTGAGTGTGAGGATGGTCAGGCATTGGAACAGGATACCTAGAGAAGTTGTGGAATCTCTTCTGTCCTTAAAAAGTTAAATTTTCTCCAGGCATAGGCAGAGTCTGCTGTTGCGTGTGCCTGAAGAAGGATGTTTGTGTCCAAAAGCTTGCAAAGAACAATTTTTCCACCTATTTAGTTGATCTAATAAAAGATATCACATTTTCCCAAAGAACCTTGTCTGCCTGTGTCTTTAGACGAAGGGCGGGCAATTATTTCGGGTGGAGGGCCACTTATTGAGTTTTGGCAAGCCATCGAGGGCCGCATGACAGGCAGCCAGGGTCAGATAAATATTAATTTTCTAATTTTGCGGGGGGGCCCCGCAGGCCAGATAGAATGGCCTGGCAGGCCGCATCCAGCCCACAGATCGCATTTTGACCACCTCTGCCTTAGACCAACACAGCTACAACCAACACCCCCAAGAGTAGGTTAGACACTTGGCATGGATGATTTAGTCAAGGACATCCTGCCTTGAGCAGGGGGCTGGATTAGATGGCCTTGTGAGGTCACTTTCATTCCTACTTTCCTATGATCTTATTGGAGTGGTGGTGCTTAGTGGAGGTTATTTGGTGGATGAAATTAACTTTTCAGTCTGACTGGTAGTACCTTCCACCAAGGTACATCAGAATCCTCGTTCAGTAAAGAGATGCTCAGATTGTTTTATAAAGAGAAACTGAAATTGTACATGGAAAAAAGGGAGACATAACCATCTATCTAGGCTCTCTTATCAGTACTTATAACAACACAATCTTGTTTTTGTTTTTCTTTTTTTTACAAGAAACAAAGGAGTTTGCTCATGTTTATCAGTAGATAAAATGATTTTTTATTTAGATAATTATGGCTCACCCAATTTAAACCACTACTTTCAAACAAGAAGAGCTGTAAAATTCTGACCAAACCCCACCCCCCCAAAAGTTTTACTGTTGTTTGCTTGTTTAACCTTTAGCATAGTGCTGTGAGATCCTTTTAAGGGTGCTGCTCAATATTAGCACTGTTCCGTGTGCAAACAAACCCATATATGATTCACAAGATAAAGCCAGAGATTTCAAATAGGAATCCATAGTATCAAAAATACTCTGACCTGTTCTGGTCTTTCTGAGTTCTTTGCAACAGAAGAATTGTTATATTATTTTCCTTAGTGAAAAAATGAGTAAAAGGTAAGAGCTGGTATTTTGTAAGGGTACCTTGGATCTCTAAAAAGGTTGAGAATCACTGCTCTTGTACGTGAAGGATAGGCAGTTGGGATGTAGTTCTTACCTCCCCACCCCCTTTCTGTTAGGAATTAAGTAGTAATTACAGAAGTAGTAATGGTGCCTATTTGCTGGAGTAAAATCCCTGAATCTGTTTGATGCCTCAGCCTGTTATGCAATTTGTGAGAAGCTTAAGTGCCTCAGTATGGGATCCAGCACAGCCAACATGCTGAGCAGAGAGATCCCTACATCTAATCAGAACGGAAACTGTAAGGAAAGGGTTGAATCTGAAATCTAGCCCCTCTTGGGCTTGCATGCCTCTATCCACTAGTTGTTCATATCCTTTTCTGAGGGGAGCTGTTTACAGCTGCTTTTCAAAAGAACACAGCAGTGCTTATTTTCTTTCTCCAATGCATCCTCTTGTGGTGGACCTGCCCAGTGTTATAAAATAGAGTAGTAGAGCTGGGTAGACCAATGGGAAAATCCATGTTCAGGTTCCTCCTCTGCCTGAGGGGATTTAAGCCTGTATCTCTCACTTCTCAAGGGAGCGCCCTAATCGCCAAGATCTTCTGGATGGGAACATCCGGAGTTCCTCCTATGGAAGTTGTACTACCATGCAGCAAAGAAATCAAGATTCACTGAGTATTGACAGTTATAGTATTTATTTAGCAGCAGGATGAAACTGACAGCAGCTTGGTTAGTTTCATTGCTACTATTCAGAATGTTAGGGCACAAGCAAAATGTTTTAGGAATGAGGTCTGTTGCTTTGATTCCAGTGAAGCCAAGAATGTGGAGTTCTACAGGGTAAGTGCAAAAGGAAGAATGGAAGTTTGGTATGAGTTTGGTATGAGACTGTCCCTTTTTCAGCAATCTGGAAATTCTGGGATGGGAGGGAGAGCTGATAAAGATCCATTTCCTTTGGGTCAGGGGTAGGCAACCTTTCCTGGTTGGAGGTGGGTGGGTAGGCCCTGCCTGCAGCTAGTGCTTGTCCCTGTGACAGCTTGGGGAGAGAAGCAAAATGTCTGCAGCTGGTGTTTCTTGCTGCTCCAGGCCTCATTAGTGGACTTGCCTTCCTTCCAGATTTCTTGTTGACCTGTGGATAGGTTTGGGATAAATAGTGAAGGCTGTTTACTACTTACACAGTTAACTTATAACAATTTAAGTAGTTTGGAATATTCTGTTAGGGAGTAGATTTGAAAGATTTAGAGCATTTCAGAGTCATAACCTGCTAGTTCTTTGAGAGATGGGCAGTGGAATTTTTATTACGTTCACCAATAGTGAATACAAAGAATCGTTTAGTTAGTTAATAAAGGTTCTGGAAGCTTCTGAAGTGGCTTGCTAAGCATTTCAGGTGCTGGAAAGTATGTCATAACATGCACCCCTGCAACATTAGTTTAATGAGTTAATCATTACTTAGAATTTGAACATATTTTACCTAAAGTGGCATGTTTAAACTACGTGTTGGTATGTTAGCTTTATTTCTTGGCTGGATGGGAAAAAATAATGTAATGCTGTGATTAGTAATTACAGTCAAAATGGTTTTGGATTCTCTTGCTCCTAGATTCCAGTGAGATACTCCAAGTCAAAAAAGTTATGAGAAAAATAAGAAAAAGTTGAATAAAAAAAGAAAATCTTATTATTCTTCAGTCTTCTACATAATGAGAAAGTGGCTTGCAAAACAGAAAACAACAGGGATTGTCACTGTTTCTCTCTTTATTATGTGTAATGGTAAAAGCTTGACAATGGAGTTATTAATATATCAGTAGTAATTCAGGCCTTGCCAGCCCTGCTTTCCCTGGAAGACCTAATAAAAATCAGATGACCTTGTAACATTATGACATTGAATACACAATGTCTTGTCAACACTGATTGAGAGAAGTAATATTTAAGCACAAAGATTTGCCAAACTGGATCAAACTAGTAGATTTGCCAACTTTTTCTTGTATAATATTTGTGCTTGACAATAGCACCCAGCAGTTTCAGAGGAAGCCCTGTTCTTGACAGTTATGGACTAACCAGTTCACAGGGAAAGTTTCTTCTTGATACCAGTCAGGTAGAATGGGAATAAATACCAATGTCTTTTCAGATCACTTGGTTTATCTATTTGATTTTTAGAAAACATATTTTTGTAACTGTTCTTATTACTGTAACTATCAGGTTCTCCTTTGAAGCATGCCAGGCTTTTGGCTTTAGGGAAGTACTGCATTAAAGCATGCCACAGTATAGGCTATTAGCATGGTGCTTAAAAACTACAGCGTTGTGTACCTTTTAAATGTGCTGTGTTTCAATTTTATTGAATAGTCCTTTGCTCTTATTACAAGAGAGAATAATATGCCATTCATTATTTTATAGACTTGTCTTATGAACATAGGACTGAAAGAGACTTAATAGTCATCAAGTCTTCTTTCATGCTGTCACAGGTAATCATGTTATAAATAATTAAACAGATGTTACTAAAGGTAAAGTTTATAACTTCAGACTGTGTCCTCCAAACTGATGCACTGGCATAGATAAACTAGGGCTGGCTTTGTTGATTGTAATAGGGTTAAATCCAGGAAAAGACCTAAATGCCTATGTTGTAGATGCTATAGTGCCTAACTTCTAGGTACTTAGCCTCTAGGAGCAGAATTCAAAACCTTGGGTTTCTTATCCAGTGCAGTTAGATGCCTTGAATGGTAATCCAAAAAATGTAGTAAGCTGCTTACAATTAATTTAATTCTGTACCTGGAATCCAGAAAAGACACTCAGCCACATGATTTGAATTGATTTGCTTATAAAACAAAATCTGGTTTCTCTGTTAAGAAGGAAAGTGGAAAATTGAAAAGACAGCTTGAGAATTAGAAAGAAGTCCAAAACAAGATTTATCTTTGAAATTTGTTGCTTGATTGTAAGTTGGGTTAGTTAAACTTTTGAATTAACATTTACAAAGGTGTTAGATAATTAGTTACCAATTAGTTTGAATTAAATCAGATTACAATAAAGCCACACATACTAGTCTTACAGAAAGAAATACAGCTTTTGTTAACAAAGACAGAACTTTTTCATTTATATTTTTTCATAATTACAGTCAAATGGACAACAGCTCTAGTTCTGCATGTACCTCTGCATGATTTACCTCATTTTTTAATGAAAGATAATCAGTACTGTTTTAGGCCATATTGAAAATAGGCTTTAAATAAAGTGTGCCATTTTAAAGCCCCATGGGTGTGGTAGCAAAGTGTGCTTACAGATTTTTTCTTCATCAGCAGTAAAGTAAATTCACAGCTGTTTTAAGGCGCTGGGCTATGAGGTCCTAATATAAACACTGCAGTTTGAGTAACCTGACTAAACTTACTCCCTGGAACATGTCAGTTGTTCAAAAGAATGGTAAGAATATTATGCTCTGCTAAAGTACTACACTTCCAAGGTGCTGTTTTGTGGGTGGGAAGCAAAGGCTGCACTTTCCATTTCACTATGCCATCCCAAAGCCTCTTATTTTCTTTGTTTGTAAACTATAGCTGGGATGTATGCTGCCAAAACTGTTAGTTTAACCAAGTTACATAAGTTAATTAAATGGCTATTTTCAGTTCTTGTTATTGTGAAACCTAGCACCTTCCTTGTTGGTGCTATGCTAAGATTTGTACTTAAAGCAGAGTTCCTCTGTGTGTAAAATATATCGATTGCAATCTCAATGTAAAGTAAACTTAATTATAATTTTATAAGTATGTACAAAAGAATGTTAAAATTGCAATATTAATACATAAAAGTTATGACCAAAGATAAAAAGCCTGCTTGTTAAATTTCTTGGTGTTAACTTTTGTTTAATTAGACCTTCAAAGAAACTGAGAATTCGGATGTTTTAGAAGCTGCCACAACAAAATAGATTCTTAAATATCTTACCCTTTTGTTTGGCCTAGAAGAATCAGTGAAACAGTTCTTAGCCAAAAACAATTTTAGTGCTGAAACTTGCATGTGTTAGACCCCGACTTCATGCGATGCTTAACGACTAGGGAGACAACGGTTCGATGCATCACGCATCACCTGCACACATTGCTCATCAACAGCTTTATTCAAAATGGAGACAGCTTCGGGCCAACTCCAACAAACCGAGGAGCTGCTTTGGGATAGCTGTATCCATACATTAGATGGGTGGCACTGCCCGCTCCGGAGGCAAAGGATCTTCGCATACTCGGACCCAAGCCTGCACTTGCTCAGTTATATTCCGGGGGTGTTGTTCTTGAAGTGGATGCATTCAGCTAGTGCCCTGATCCACTGTATAGACCCCAAAAAGTGCTCGGGCAGTAGTTGTCTTTCAAGCCTGCCACCCTCCATCTCCCAAAATGGCGGGTCTGACACCCTTTACCAGCCCAAGTAGAACTTCAGGTAAACCATGGCCTGGGAGCATAGCAAGGCTCCTTTCAGCTTTTACCGGCCACTGGGTCCATTCGTTCCACTGGGTCCATTCGTTCCATTCCAAAGGAATGAGGCCCAACTGGGCTCGCAATGCTTCTCGTTCCATGGGGGTAGGGATAGTGATTTTAACTTGCTGCACCTAAGTTGTTCCTTCAGGCAGATCTAAACCGGTCTGACAAATCAGCCCAGGGGAAACAGCCTGGGGGACACCGCCGGGGGGATTTAGGGTTACAATTTGCTCAACAGCGTGCACTTCTGTTGAGTGATTGGGGGGAAGAGGTGTGGAGGTTGAGGGTGGACTAAAAAGGTGGGCGGATGGTGTTACCATGGACAACATTTTGCCGCTCAGAACAGCGACACTGGGGATCAGCTGCATTCCCCAGAGTCTCGCGTTCCACTTGCATTTTGTCAATAAGAGACTTGAGACGCTCAATTTCTTGCTTGGTGCTTTGCAAATCTTCTGAGTTTCTTTCTTTTATCCCAACAGCAAGCACTGAAGTGCGATTGAACTGTTGCTGTTGGGATATAACTTCTTTAAGTTGACAAATGAGATCATCCTTTTCCTGATACAGTTTTTCCTTTTATTGACACACAAACCATAAGACTTGAACATCCCAGGACAATGCCTGGAGGGCAGCTGCTTTACGGAAGGTCTGCTTCCATGATTTTTCACTTAAAATTCCTTCGGCTCACCCTTGGACTGTAATCCAAGTGAGGCTAGACAGACTCTCCTAGGGCCCCAGCAATGGACCCCCATTCCATTTAACCCAACTCAGTAACATCCCTGAGGTCCCCTGGACCTCCCACACACAGAGGAAAAGCCTCTGAACCCACTACCATGCTACTGGGGAAAGCTATAAGATGGGGTACAATAGCTGTGCTGGCTCAAGAGATTCTAGTATGCCGCTAGGCCTTACCCTGGTAGGATGGGATGATCATTTCCCCTCCGAATGTGTGTTGATCCTGCCAACTACGCCAAGATGTTAGACCCCGACTCCATGTGACACCCAACGACTAGGGAGACAATGGATTGATGCCACCACGCATCACCTGCTCACATTGATCGTCAACAGCCTTATTCAAAGTGAGACAGCTTCAGGCCAGCTCCAACAAACCGGGGAGCTGCCACGAACATTAGTTCTTTCCATATTTATACACCTTGGTTTATGCTCATTAACCTTTGTTCCACCCTTAGTCCATCCCATTTTAAGGTCCGCCTCTGTTTACTGTTTGTTTAATTAGCATGGAATTACCTATGCATTTCACTTATTTGTATGACTTTTTGCTATGAGCGCATGCTTAAAATCCTGACCCCTGCTTCTTTCAGTCATTTGCGGTCTCTTACTGATTTCTTCACCATCTCCAAGGTCTTGCTTCTGCCTTATCTCCTAACGATAGCTGGTAGTCTGCATTCTGTTCTTTTTGCACAGTGAGCTATATATCTTACAACACTACTATACTGTTAGGAAAACGCTTGCTTAAGCGTCTTGCAGTGTTACTTTTAACATACCATTCTGCCTTGTGGTTAGCAGCTTTGCTAGGCCACAGGTAATAGTCTTTTATTCAGCTGCAAATCCAATACTCCCCGTGATCCAAATACTGTCACCCTAACAGCATGCACAAAACTCTAATCTGAATTTGTGCGGAAAATTATACGAAGAGAGGTCTGTTTAAAATCCCTTTGAGATACTGATCTTAAATATCATTTAATTTTGTCTGACTCCTAAATATAATCACGCTAACTTTACCTGTATCCATTAAACAGCTGACAGGCACCTATCTAATCTAAACAACCTGATTTTGAATAGTTCTCCTAAGTCCTTATCAGTTTTTTTTCTTATTTTCCACAGCAAAATGTCACTTTTTATCATAAGATGAATCATTTTTCTTCTTCTTGCAGGAAAAGGACTCTTGAGCTTTAAAAATGGAGTAAATGTTATCATTCCATGTTGTAACTTACTTGTGATTTTTAATATTCTTTTTCTCTCCTTGAGGCATCATCTGATTGCTTGCTGAACTCCTTTTATTTCAATAACCTTGTTTAGTTGGCTCTTCCAAACATTTGTTGGAAGAAAAGGGGTTCTTAACTAGAGAGAAATTGGAAATATAGGCTGGAAATGTATCTATTTATGTAATTCTGCACAACTTTAGAAACAGACTACATGGATTTCCATTATGAAATACACATATCTTAAACACACACCTTTTGAATATTAACAGGATCTACAAATTACCCAATTTTTTGTTAAAGATAGGTTACTAAAGAATTGTTGGAGATGAGGTGTAGGGCAACCTGGTCTGCCTCCACCTCATGGGACGCAGGGTCACACTAATTATATGTGGCAGGTTGAGAGAGGGGGTGACAGGGATTCTGGGTGAACTATGTGGGGCCCTGTTTGTTGATGTTTCCGAGACATTTAAGGCTGGTGAACAAACAGGGATAACTGGAAATGGGAAAGGAAAGTGTAGCTCAGCTGTGGGACTGAGAAGTTGTTGAAATGTATTCAATGTAGTGGCTCACCATGTCTTGAAAAAGAGTTGGTGGTTGGGAGGGACTGTATTCTATGGGCATTATAACATATCTTATTTGGATGAGTTGCATTAAGTAGTTGGAAAAATTGTTCAGTTCAGATGAGCTGCATTAACTTATCCTTGTAGTAAGTTCTCATCAGCATGCTGCCTCTTGAAGGCTCGGATCAAGTGTAGTAGTCACTATCCCCTTTGAGAACCTGCGCCAAGCCTTCACCGACACCTGGGCTCACAAGCTCGAGAAGTATGCCCACTGGCCAGCACCCTGAGGGGCCATGGCTACAACGTGACAGTTGATGTGCTCATCGTGGGAATGCTTGGAGCCTAGGTCCCAGCAACGAGAGTGTCCTGCGTGCCTGCCACATCTCCCACCGCTAGGCCAAGCTGATGTACTGCCTCATGGTGTCTGACACCATCCATTGGTCCCATGACATCTACTTTGAGCACTTCACGGGCCATCGCCAATATACTGATCCCACCAGATGGACCACCACGGACCGGACCCAGAGGGGACCACCTGAATCCCCCTCTGTACCTGATGGACTCCGAGAGGAATCTTCAACAATGGACCACTCCACTCCACCTGAAGAGGACCCCCGCGATAAGACTCTATGGGCTGAAGAACTTTTTCAGTCTACCCCCCTTCACCATTAGAGAGCATTGTATGGGTTTGTGTGCATCTAACTACTTTCTCTCTCAGCGTGACAACACTACCCCTACCTCCCCCCCCCTTCTTAGTTGGTTAACATTGTATTTTCTGTAACCTAGTTGCATTCCTCTCTTCACCCCCATCCCTCTAATATTAGTCCCTCACTCGGGCACACTGTATTTCCCTTATGGCTTTGTCATCTTTTTGGTTCATGATTCCTAATGTTTGCTAATAAAATTCAATCTGTTCTTAACCTGGCAGGGGAAATACCATGTATCTGTGTCCATGAAGGCAGTTTTCCGAAAGCGCCCCTGGGGAGAACTGCTCTTTTGGTGTGGTTTAGTACGTGCCGAGGTGTAGTGGCTTTAAGCCCGCTTTATGGAAATGGGAGCCTCCTCCCTAGCTTGCTCTGAGGGCCTTATGGCTAAGGGCAAGCAAAACTCGGGGGCATCTGAACCCCAAGCCTCTGGGCTTGGGCCTGCAAGTAGGATGCCTGCCAAAGGATTTGGAAACATCTGAAGCCCCAGGTATGGGTGGAGGATGTTTGCTGGTAGTAGGGCCATTTATGGTTTTGGACTCTTGGATTTGGAATTAGTTTTGGCTAATTTGGCCTGGGATGCATTAAACCCCCCGCCAAAAAAACAATGGTGGCAGGTTCAGTATGTTTGCCTAATATAGTCATGCTTAATGTTGGCTGCATTTAATCAACTTCATAGCTGGTTTCCATTACTGAGGACATGCTGCTTTTGGCAGCAGTTTAATGATAGCCAGTGTATTTAATTAGGTTTCCTTGTATGCAAATGTAAGACAAGGGGCTTTTTCCTCATGCTGATGGGGAAAAAAACTCATTTGGTGTTTGGGTAAATAAGGTAGTATTGTATAATTGCTATATAATGTAATTAAAGCTTCATTTAGCAGTACTTGTTCATTACCTTCAAGTTGCATTTAGCATTACAGGGGAGATATGTTCCATTTTAGGACTGAGCTTATTTCTGTCTTTCTTTACGCTGCTTCTCTGCCCCTTCATTATTTCTCCTCTCTCTTGTGTTTTTTTCCTATAGTAATTCTCTATTTGCATTTCTTGTTCCTGTTACACTAATTAGCAATGAAATAGTTAATGCCAACTTTTTTTAAAAGTGTACATAGAATTCATCCCCATTGATTAATGATAGGCAGAGGAGTACACACATCTAATTTCATGATGTCTGCACTTTATTTACATTTGAAAGGTTATTTTTGGAATCATTAGTACTAGATTTTTTTTTAATGAAAGTTTAGGTTCTGCAGAATTTTAACATATTACATAGGATACAGAAATATTTCAAATAGGGCAGATCCTATGTAAGGGCGAGGATTTCTCTGCGTTGTACTACTGAGGCTTGTCTTTGTGGCAAGCAGCATATTCCTCACGTAAAGGGCCAACTGCAAAATAGATTTAGTTTAAGCAGTGCAGTCTTTTAAGACAAATGAGATCAAAGGAAAAAAGAAAAAATAGCTTTAATGCTGGACATACAGAATAGCAGATGAAATGGGTAGTTCCACTGTGGTACAGAGTACAAAATTAAGATCATATTATACTTGGATAGTTAAAAGATAAAAATAAATCTCATTTATAACCAGTGGCCTTTATGTGAGGAATGTGCTACTTGCCATTTCAGTGAAAATTCACTGAAAATTCAGTGAAAATTCTTCCTCACCAGTTGCAGCTCTGTGCTGGTGCAGGCTGTGCTTTTCTTTGTCCAAGTGCCTGAACTGAGAGCATAGAAAGAAAGAGAATTTGCTTTCTATGTCTTTTCTGCTGTGCCCAGGTAGTTTGGAAGAGTCAAATGCTATGATTTAGAAAGCAGAGGGGCAGGAGCTAGTTGAAAAGGACAGGGGGCAAAGTAATGAAATAAAATTATGTGCTGCAGAAATTGGTACTAAAGCTTCTGTTGTGGGGAGAGATTTTAGGATTGAGAATTGGGGTTGGGGAAAGATTGGGACTGATTTGAAAAACAAACTGATTTTATGAAGTCTTGGTGCAAGAAGAAAACTTGAAGTGGGTTAGGGATGCACGACTCACTTTATTGAGGGACATGTTCCCTTGGAAACATGTGAAAGTTTCCTTCCAAGTAGAGGGGTGCAGCTAGTGGTATTCACTCTGATCAGATGGAAGCCCTCAGCACGTTTCTGATGTAGTCACAGATTAATGAATTGTTGCATAGCAAAGCCATGGGACTTTCAGTTTTGCTTTTCAGACCCTTTTCATTTAGAAAATAATTGCACCAGCCACAGGGATTACCAGAGGGTAATATATATAGTGCACCCCTGGACTAGGTCAAGAATCTGACAAGAAACACAAGGGATGATTTTGAGATTAAGGGTATGGGCAGACCTGCATGATTTTGAGATTAAGGGTTCAACTCCAGCCCTGCATATTCTTCAAAGACCCATTTCTGGAATGGCTGGCTTTTTCTCCCGCCTGAAAAAGACATTTCTCTGGGCACAAGTGTAATGTCTGTCCATAGCGTAAAGGTAAATGTTTAGTGGAGTTGAGAACCAGTGGTGCTGGGGGGAGGAGACCGGTCAGTGGAGGGATAAGAGGGAAGATTGGAATTGTCTAGGCAAGGTTGAGGAAAAACAGGTTCTCATAACTTTGCCCAGTTGGTTGTCTCAGTATTTACACTTGAATTGATTATCATTAAAGTTCAATGAATATATTACTTGGTCTGGCAGTGGTGTGATCCAGCCCTTTTTAGCAGATGATGGATTTTGTATCTGGTGAAGCAGTTTATTTTTCCACAACTTCAGATGGAATTTATAACATGTACACAGATACATTCCTAGTATCACCTCACCAAGTTTCCTGAATTTTATTGTTCCTCTCTGTCAGCAGATATTTGTGAAAACTTCTGGAAGTACCTGATCTCTACCAAGTGGTTATTCATATAGGAGATTGTAACTTCCCTACTGTTGTAGATCTTAAGTGAAATGTCTGTGGTCCATGAGATGGATCTAAAGGTTACAGCCCTACTGGATCACCTACACATGAATGTGAGGCCTCATATACATAACAATGTTTGGATTCCAGGGCCCCCTGGTGACCATGCAACCCTTACGCTCCCCTTCTCACTCACCTGCCACGCCTTGATGCATTTGTTTGATCAAAAGGGAGGCTGCTTAAGGTCCTAAAATGAGCCTCAGTTCTTCTGGATACCAGCAGGTCCTTCCTGGACTCCCCATGTCTCAGTTTTGCCCCTTTTGAGCTAAGTGGGTCCTCCTAACCCATCTATCTCCCCCTGTGCCCTACTTCCCCAGGGCACCTGTAGCTTTAAGGGCTGTTTGTGGCCTCCAAGCATCCTCTACGTTCAGGCCCATGCCTCACAGGTGTTATGGCATCTCTCCCTTGTTAGGGTCTCAACTTTCTTGGCCTCTATTCCATTTCTGTAGCTGGGCCTTCTAGCCCAGGCCCACTGTGTTGGACCTAGCTTCTGGGCACTAGCTCTTATCTTAGTTACTTTACTCCTGGGCCTCTGGCCCTATCTCCACCATGCTTTGGGTGCTGAGGCTGCTGTGGGCCCTGCCCTACTCTGGGCATTGCTGGAACTTCCTTTCACTTATAATGGTCCCAAACTGCTGGTATGAACTTGAACTTAAAAACGAGCACGCTGGCTGTAACACAAACCAAACCTGTGCTGGCGCCAAACATCAACAGTAGCTTACTATCAGAACAGCCAAACCTCCCCTTGCCTGGGTTCGGTCACCCTGGTAGCAAGCCTTCAATGCCTTACTTGCATTCTTAGGGGATTCTAGGAGTCTGCAGAGGCCCTTTCTGTAGTCTGCAGCCAGGAGCTCTTCACTCTGCAGTTCGTTGAGGCAGACTTCCTGACCTGGCTCAGGCCCTAGGCTTATATGCTACCTGAGCCCTGCCCCTTCCGGTAAAGTGGTGCTCCAGTCCCACTGGGGTTTCTGATTTAGGGCCTAAAGGTTGGTTACTAGGCAACATGACTTACTGTTTGCTGCCCAAACTAGTCTCTGCCCTGTTGCCTGGCAGCTAGTTCTGCAATAGGCAGTCATAGCCTCTTGCCTCAAGCTGCCTATTCCCCTGCAGCCAACTCGCCTTAGACAGAATTCTTCTGACTATTCGCAGGTGTGGCCTTTTTCTCTCACTGGGCACTCCCTGCCTAGGCAACAATTTATTTTAGGGCTATGCAAAATTTCGGCAGCCGTTTTGTTTCAGAGGTGTTTTGGGCCGTTTCAATGCATGAAACATCAAATCCTAATCGAAACAGAAGCCTTTGGAAACGTCTCTGAAATGAAACGAGACATCCAAAACTTTTCGGAAATGTTTTGGAAAATTTCAGTTTTGGAACTGGGCTTACAGAGAAACAGCTGTATGCTGCTGCCCTGCCGCGTGATTCAGCTCCACAGGGAGCAGAGTTCCGCGCTGGGGTCTCCTCGCCACCGCTGCCTGTCCTGTGCACCCCTGCGTTGCTGGAGCAGTTCAGGACGGGCAGTGGTGGCAAGGAGATTCCTGGCATGGATCTCTGTTCCTTGTGGAGCTGAGTCATGTGGCAGGGACCAGCAGGCTTGCTTGCTGCTCTGCAGTGCTTCCCTGCCTCACAACCTGGCATGACAGGGATCAGAGATCCAGGTGGGTGTCTCTTTGCCTGCATGAGGGCAGTGACCCTTGACCCTCCCCTGGACGAACCATTCGCGGCCCTGTCCTGCTCCCCTCTGGGACCCTGCAGCCCCCAGCCTACTGCCTACTGCCTGGGCAGTAGGGCTTTTGCGAAGCTTGCAGCCCGTTCAAAACAGATTTGGCTGAAATGAAACAGGACTGTGATCTGAAACACCAAAATGAATTGCTGTCTTCTGAAATGGCTGAATCCAAATCAAAACACAGCTGTTTCGCACAACCCGAGTTTCTTTGATGCCTTTCCTCTGGTAGTTGGTCTGAGTTCAGCTGCAGTTTCTGTCCTTAAAGTAACAGGTATCCCCAAGCTCTCTGTTACAATATATTTATTTAGGGTGCACCGATTAAAGATTTTCTTTGCTGTACCAATAGCCCGTTATTCACTAGGCATGTTGGCTGATACCAGATTTACAGGAATGCAGCTGGGCTGCATGGAGAGCAGTGCCCTGCAAGTAAGTCTGTGGAGGGAAAAAGGTGTGTGGGGGAAAGGGCATGGGGAAGGGCAGATAGAGGTCCTCTGCAGTGAGGGAGGAAGTAGAGTAAGTGCTGGGACTGGAGGGCTCTACCCAGCCACGGTGGTGAATGGGACCCTGGGGCTGGGGAGGGGAGTGAGATGGAGTTGTGGGTGGCTCATCCAGGGGATCAGCATCCCAACACTTAAAAATGAGCTTCAGTTGAAGCACCACCACCAGTGTTTTTAAGCGCAGGGACGTTTCTAACCGGAGCTGAGTGGGATGAGGACAGATGTGAGCTGGCCACTGCGGGCTCGGGGCTCTCCATCCTGTTGTCTTTGCCCCGGGAGCTGCATGCTGGTTGTGTGTCCCTCCAACAGTGGGAGGTACAACTTGCTGCTACCACTGCTGCCGGATGGGCAGAGGATGTGTGACCAGTGCGCGACTCCCTGGGCAAGGGCAGCAGGGCGGAGAGCCCTGAGCCCGCAGTGGGCAGCCTGCGTCTGCCCTCGCCCCATACACAAATCCAGGAGGGGCACATGCCCACCATCCCTCCCCCA
>NW_005842119.1:154577-165311 GCF_000455745.1 Alligator sinensis | reverse complement strand
CCCCCCCCATGGATAAGCTGCCCGCAGTTCCGTTCTGCTTCCCACCCCAGCCCTGGGTCCCGTCCCCTGCCCCCAGCTCACTCTCTCCCTCACTGTGGAGGCCTTGGTTTGCTCCCCCATGCCTCTACCCTTCTCCACACCCCTTCCCGTCCACAGACTTACCTTCAGGGTGCTGCTTTCCATGCTGCCCAGATGCACTCCTGGCCACATGCATGCTGTGGCTGTGCACATGCATGCAGCATCCGGGGCCCTGGCCAGGACGCTCATTATATTTATCGATACATTATTGGTTACACCAGCCAAAAAAAAGCTGAGAGCTGATAATGTTAATTTTCCTTTTATTGGTGCTGATCCGATATGGCATTGATATATTGGTGCACCTTTAAGATTTATTATTTATTTTTAAAACATGGGACCTTAATATTACAACATTAATCGCAACCTCAGGAAATGTCCACGTTACTTTTTCAACTTCAGTTTGGCCTGGTTGTGGAGGTGCATTCTATCCCATGATAGGTGTCTGTTCCATGGAATCCCTGACGTGTTCAGTCCCTCTTTAGGGAAGGAATCAGTGTTGCATAATGAAGTCTATAGACCTGCTGACTGGTTTGTTGTTGAACTTGGAACATTTGTCGTAAGTAAGGCATGGGATTGTAAGGTGAGAAAAGACAGACTTATGGTTAAGGCTGTTGAATACTGTCCTGAAAAACAAAATTCTGTTCCTGTCTCTGCCATTAAGCTTTTGTGTGGTGCCAGTCAAGTAGCTTAAATTGCACTTTCCACAAAAGGTCAATAATTGTGTTCCTCATGTTTGGGTACCTGAATTTACAGACGTATTGAATCGGTGAAGTCAATGGGAACTGTACATTGACAATTTAAAATATAATGGGAAGCACTCTGAAAAATCCATATCAAATTGGGCACCCAAAATTCTTGAATACTTTTTACCTTTCTCTCCTGTTTCTATTATAAAGATAGTAGAATCAGAAAATTAGGGTTGGAAGGGACCTCAGGAAGTCATCTAGTCCAACCCCTGCTCAAAGCAGGACCATCCCCAACTAGATCATTCCAGCCAGGGCTTTGTCAAGCCAGGCCTTAAAAACTTCCAAGGATGGAGATTCCACCACCTCTGTAGGTAACCTGTTCCAGTGCTTCACCACCCTCTACATTGCCTCATCATCTAATTGGTGTATTATGAAAATACATTTAATGATGTCTGTGAAGCAGATACTGTAATGATAAGGTACCACAGAAATGTCTGCGGGGAAATAAATAGTTGCCTGCAGAGCAGGTTTTGAATTGAGTGTAGTAACTAAGACAGGAGGCAGCACAGAATGACAAGGAAAAGACAAAATCTTGAATAAGTGCTTATAAAGTAAGCAGCACTCCTTCAGTGCACTGATTGAGGAAGCAGTTGCATGTAAAAAAAAAAAAAAAAAAAAAAAAAAAAAAAGTTCACCTTCATTCTGTCATTTCATAAGCTATATGAGCTTGATTTTGCTGCCATCATGTGTTTTTTAAAATAATTTTTGCATGTATTACTGATCTTGTTTAATTTAAGTTAAATTAATTTAAAACAGATTCACTTTAATTCAAACTTCTACTATAGATAAGTGGCATCATCTGCATTGGTAAACACATTGCATAAATAAGTCTTCAGTTGAATTCACATGACTAAGGGCATAAACAGATATCACTAAATGAAACAGATCAGCTCTGCTGGGATGTCTCCTGGCATAGCTGATCTGCTTCACTGGACAAAACACTCATTACCTGTTGTCCTGCCCCTTTGATCCTGTGGGACAATGGGTGATGTGTTCCTTGTTTGCTGATGTGCCCCTAGAGATTCTCTGGGGTGTGTCCGTGAGCAGGGAAAGCCAGGGTTTCGAACTTGCAGAGATGCTCCCCAGAGATTCCCTGGTGTGTCTCATCGAAGCTGCGATTTCTCGCTTGCAAAGTCATGCCCTGGAGATTCCCCAAGGCATGTATCTGTAAGAGAGGAAAGCCGAGCAGGCGTTTCAGAGGCTTAAGGCACCCAGTCCTGCATGGGAATTCCTAGGGTACACAAAATCGTGCCCTTCAAGCCCTTAGAGTGCTTGCCCAGGGCAGCTGGAGAGCATGGGCTGCAACGTGAGAAATGGTATAGATGTCTGTTACTTCCCCTTAGTGCCACCATGAAAATGATTATGGTGGCACCAAGGCAAAATCTTTTTGCACCGTAAGTTGCAAAAAGTGATCCAGGATACATTTGTTCAAGCAGCTACAAAACTCAACAGGTTCCTGAATATATTTTTTACTAGGTAGTTCCTTGGTCACCTACATTTAGACGTTTGCTCATTCTTGCAAGCGCTTAACTCTTGCCTAAACTCTGTTACTGTGCTGATACAAGGTAGGTAAAAATCTCTGAAAGGGCCTAATCCATTAGTCATGGTTAACAGGTACCAGCAACATTGGGTTCACTATAAATTACAGCAGTGATGTCCATATTTGCTTAAAAATATGACTGGCGGTGGTGATAGTTAAAACATTTATCCAGGAAATGGAATTACTTTATTTAATCGATTATAAGGCGGGGATTCCCCCATTTACATCACAGGGGGAGCCCCTTGTCTTACAATAGAGTACAAGATGATGGAGGGTAAGGAGCTGCTGCAGCTCTAGGTCCAGCCCCAGCACAGGGTTGGAGATGGAGCTGCAGATGCTGCCTGCCTTCTGCTGCCTGTGCACCCCCCATCACTCCACTCTACAACCTCAAAGCCTTGCTGCCCCCTTTGTGTTTCTTCCTGTACCATTTCTTCCCCTCTCTTTGCCCCCCTTCTGCACTTCTCATTACCTTTGCTGTGCCCCAGCAGGCTCCATCATTGCTGCAGCCTGAAGCATGAAGCAAGTGTTTCAGCCCAGCCTTGTAGCTGTGCCAGCTCTGCACCACTGCTGCAGGAAAAGTTAGAGCCATGCTCAGTGCCCAGGCTGCAGCAGGGGATGGAAGCTGTTGGCATGGAGCAAAGGTAAGGGGGAGGTGGAGAGGCAAGTGGGAGGAAGGGAGTAGGGGTGGGGGACCTGAGGCTGTGGGGGGGCAGAAGTGGTATGGAGGTGGGGCGAGAGTTTTGAGATGTCCAAAACTGGAAGAGGTTACAAACACTTTTCAGGAGAGGATTTTAATTCAAAAGGATTCTGTTGAACTGGAAAACTTGGCTAAAGACAACATGAAATCAGCAAAGAAAATACGGTTTGTAGAGAAGACAGACTAAATGTACAAATACAGAATTGGAGGATCATTGGCTAGGTAGTAAACTGGCTAGAAGGATCTAAGAGGTTGTATATCACAAACTCAACATAAGTCAGCAATATGTTGCTTTTGCAAAAAAGGGCTAATGCTGTTTTGGACTTCATTAACAGAAGCATGGTATTCAAGGCATGGAAGTGACATTGTTCTGTCCAGTTTTAGTCACTGTATTTTAAGAAGGGCATAGTGAAACTGGAAGGAACTAGAAGTGAGAGACAATGATGATAGAGGGTTTGATTGTAAGTTGTGTGAAGGAAAGTTGCATTAAGTTTGGAGAAAAGGAGATTGAGGAGGGAGCTGATTGCAGTTATTTGAAGGGCTGCTCAAAAGAAGGTAGTGGGGTACAAGGCAATGTATTTAAACTGCAGGAAAGCACATTTAGATGAAAAATAGGAAAAAATAAATTTTCTAAAGTATCTAATGCATTTGGCCTTATAGGCTGGACAGCCCACCTTTGCTGTCTCCCCTATTCTCCTGCCTCTGGTCTTAGTCACCAGGAACAACTGAAAACCCCATATTTAGATTGTGATGAGCAGCTGCAGGAGCTGGGTCAGGTCATCCAGCCTGAGAGAATCCCCGTGGTCTGGATCCAGCCCAGAGGGACCAAATCAGTTTGGCCATCCTTGTTTTATTTAGAGGATGTGCGAGGCCAGGGTCTCTGTTCAACAACAGATTCCTGAAAGTCTTTCAAAGATTGACAAAATTAACTTGCTCTTATCTTAAACTCTGCCATGGTTGGACAGGTCTGGCTCCCAGAAGTTCTCTCTTTAATTCCATCTAGATACCTACCTTTGCTCCTCTGTTATCCCAGGAGGAGAGAAGATTCTCCATTGGGACCTGCATTCCTTCTCACTTAGGCTGCGTGTTTCTTGAACACTGGGCTATCTTGCTTTCTGCTGGTCTTCAACATCTTGCCAAAGGGGGCGGAGGGAGTAGGGAGGGGACCTCAGTGAGCAGACTTACCTGGTAAAGTGGGAAGGATTCTCTTTTCAGCACAGTGTGGTATCACTGCTATTGTATGAGACATCAATACCTGTCCAGTACTGTTTTCTGGAGTTGAGGCAAAGTAATCTAGTCTAACCTTGGTCAAGGTGGGCTGTCACATCACTGCTAATTGTTATTTTTATTTATTTATTTGTTTTTGAAAGGCCTGGTCAGGATAGTCCCACCGTGAGAAATCAGTTCAGTTCATGCAACCCTTAGGGCAGTGATTCTCAACTAGGGTGCGGCAAGATCCTTTTAAGAGTGATGCAGTTTGCTACTCAATATTAACACTGTTAGGTGGTCAAACATCTATATGAGAGTCACAAGATATTCCCAGAGATTTCAAATAGGAATCTGTTAAAATATGAAAACATTCTAACCCATTGTGATCTTTCTTAGATCCTTGCAACAGAAGTATTGCTTCATTATTTTTCTGTAGTCAAAAAGAAGTGAGTAAAAGCTAGGAGTTGATGTTTTCTGAAGGGTACTTGTAGTTTAAAAAGGTTGAGAACTACTTCCTTAGGGACTATTGTTTGTTCCCAGCTGATTTTGGCAGTGATAATAGTTTTTACCAAGAAGTTATTCCCTACCCAAGAAAGGCAGGGAAAAGCCAGGCCATGATGGCAGACCCCTCTCCTCATATACAGTTTTTCATATGGTGCAAGATATCTTTAGGACTATGCCCCAAGATACCAATTAAGGGGCTCAGGGAATTGACCTTCTTATGCCTTCACTGGTGAAAGGCTTCATCTGTGCAAGATGGAATCATTACTCTATACCTTGGACATGAGACATGCCCTGGCCTTTTAGTCACAAGGGACAAAACCTGTCATGTTATCTTCTAGGTTCTTTGAAGGATGGAGGACATGGTAATCTTCATCTGAAGATTTTCCAAGTGGACCTCTGCCTTTCTAAGAAAAAGCTACAAAATAATTGAAGTAGATTCTCCTGTGATTGTTCAGTACACCTAACTAGAGTTCAAGAACCATTCCTAGTTTTGGTGAGAAACATTTTCATACTAAGCATCTGTAACTGGCCGACTGCTGCTTTGCAGACCATGCATGATATATGCTGTTTTTGAAGCCTCCATATTTGGCAGTGAATGAATGAATTCCTTGAAGCATGCAAATTAACATTACCTCCTGGCAACTGGAGTTCTTGAGATGTGTTGTCCATTAGGGCTGTGAGAAATGGCTCGGTTCCGATTCAGATTTGGATTTGGCCATTTCAGAGGGACAGAGATTCAATTTGGTGTTTAGGATCACCGTCCCAATTTGATTCGGCCAATCTGTTTCGGAATTTCAACACTCATTCGAAGATTTGGTCATAAACGATAATGGGGAATCACTAAAATACCTATAACTCTTTTTTTGGCTGATTTGGATGAAAACAGCAGGGATGGTAGTCCTTCTGAGGGCATGAAGCCTGCCAAGTTTCAAGGAGATAGGTATAGGGGTTTCTGTGAAACTGCACCTCAAACTGTTCAAAACAAAACTCATGGTACTTTTGTGTGTTAAGGGGTATGTGTAGGTCGTAGCTGTGTTGGTCTGAGGACATAGGCAGACAAGATTCTTTGGGTAAATGTGCTATATTTTATTAGACCAACTAAGTAGTTGGAAAAATTGTTCTTCGCAAACTTTTTGGTCTAAAAACCCTTCTTCATGCTGAGGAAGCATCTGCAGTTGATGCATGTGCTCTTCCTGGATGGAAGGAATAGTAAAGAAGCCAGAGGCCAGCCTGCAGGCAAGAAAGCCAGTTGGTGAAAATGTAAATTGAGGAATCAGGGGGTGAGACACGGGGAGGGGGGGCAGGGCGAGCGGGGGAAGTAGGATGTAGCAGGTAAAAGTAGAGAGGTACCTAGGGAGTCAGATGTTGGGCAGGTTATAGTGTATCGTAAATCCAATGTCTATATTGAGCCCCTGAGTTTCTGTATTTGGGAGGTTGATGAAGTGAAGTTCATAGGTCTGTCTGTGAAAAATGGTTTGCAAATTCAAACAAGCACTGAACCTCACTAACCTCATCACCAGAAGCTAACTTCCTACAGCCCAAAACACACCGAATGGATCCAGACCATGCCATGACAAGAACTGCAAAAACCTGCGAACATATCTCCAGTATCCCCACATTTACTGCATCCCGCAACAGAACCATCACCATTCCTGGATCTTACACCTGTACCTCCAGAAATGTTATTTATCTCATCCAGTGCACCAAATGTCCTGATGAAAAATATGTAGGAGATACCCAACAGCAACTGCGCACCAGAATGAATGCTCACCAGAAGCCAATACAGACAAGAATACCCAACTACCTGTGGGGGCACATTTCTCACAAGAAAACCACTCTCTCCAATCTCTCAGTCCTGATCTTCAAAGGGAATTTACAAAACACTTTTCACAGACTGGCCTATGAACTTCACTTCATCTCCCTCTTAGATACAGAAACTCATGGACTCAATATAGACATTGGATTTATGACACACTATAACCTGCCTGACATTTGACTCTTCAGGCTCCTCTCTACTTTTACTTGCTACATCTCTCCCCCCCACACCGGCCTGTGTCTCACCCCTTGATGCCTCAATTTACATTTTCACTGACTGGCTTTCTTGCCTGCATTCCAGCCTCTGACTTCTTTATTATTCCTTCCATCCAGGAAGAGCGCACACACCAACTGCAGATGCTTCCTCAGCCTGATGAAGGGTTTTTAAACCTGAAAGCTTACTAAGATATATTTCTCCAACTATTAGGTTGGTCTACTAAAAGATATCAGATTGACCCAAAGAACCTTGTCTGCCATGTGTGTGTTAAGGCAGAGCAGGTTGAGTGTAGCAGGGATGGTAGCCTGTAACAGGGGGCCTTCCTCATGCTGGTTATATTATGGCTCGCCCACCTGTTTCTGGGCCAACCACCTGCCCGTCTTTCATCTACCATGCCTTGATGGAAAACCAATTCAGATGTTACCCAGGCGGGAGGCTGCCCATTTAGGCCCCTGATGTCTAGGGGGTGACATCTGTTCCGCAGCTCTGTACCTCCCTACACTGCGGCCCATGCCTTGCAGATGGCATTGCAGGCAGCTAAGCTCACCTGGAGCCTCACAACTCCACTGCAACCGGCAAGCCTCAGGCCTCTCAAAGATCTTACAGGTCTGGGCTTTCCCTAGCCAGGACTATGCATGCTAGTGGTGGCTGGAGGTTCTCAGGCGCTTTCTACCTGACTTTCACCAGCAAGGTTTGTGGCCCTGGCATTTCCTGGGGGCTGCTGCACCACCAGCAGTCCCACCAGGCCTCCCAACCCTGGCAGGGTGCAGTTTTTAGGTCATGCTCAGAACCTGGGGCCCCCTCCTTCCTCACAGCCCCAGGCTATACTTCCAAGTTCGTCCTGGCATGGGAGCTCACCAGGGAGATGTTCTTCCCCTGCTGGCTGGTGATACAGTGAATGCCGCTTCCAGCTCTGAGAGTGGGGCACTAAATGGTTATGAAACCACACCAAATAAAAAAAGAAAATAGGATCAAATGGAGTGAGGAGGGGGCAGCACTCCGTCTGCAAGAGCTTAGGGAACCCCAGCAGTGGGAGGTTCACCTTGAGGAACACCAGCTGCTCCACCAAACCAGGATCCAAGGAGGTGCAGTGGGGTGTCACAACATCCCCAGTAATGCTGAACACCCTCCTGCTTGGAAATCTGGTCAGTGGACAGGACAGGTGTTGCTGGGCACCCATAGCCAGGTCCTGCCACATGTGGCTGCGGCTTGCCCAATAGGCCAAGGGGTTGCAGAGCAGCGGCTCCATGTCCTCTGCCACCAAGGAACCTGTAGTGGAGGAGACTGGCTGGTTGATGGAGTGCTGGCATGGGAAAGTGGATCCCCTTCTTCCACATTTCCCTGCCTCTGCCCTCCTACCTCCCTGACTCTGTTCACTGGCACCTCCATCCAGTGATCAAGGGTTTTGCTGCTGCAGATGCTCCTCTTCACTCTGGGGTTGCACATGCCCACCAGCACGTGGACCATACTGGACCGCAATGGATCCAGCTGTTCCTTGATGCCTTACCTTAGCCGCTTCACCAGTGCCTGCACCTCGGATGACAGCGGCTTGTCCCAGCCAGGAACATCGATCCCCTGGAACTTCTCCATTTGGTTCTCTGGTTCCCTCACTACGGGGATCACCTAACTAAGGAGGGCATCACCAACGCTGAGGCTCTCAGTGGCCTTGAGGAATGGTTTGAGGACCACCAAGAACTGAGAGATGGTATCCTACTCAGCTTTGTTAAGGGGGCCGCTGATCCCAGTCTCCCCTAGCAAGGCCATCAGATGGATGGTCTTCTGTTGCTCGACCAGCCTTTTGAGCATCAGGTGCGTGGAGTTCCACCAAGTCTCCACATCCTGCATGATTTTGTACTGCGGGTTGCTCAGCTCTGCTTTTTTGTCCTGCAGCATCTTGCCCCCCTTGATGCTGTGGTGGAAGTAGTCCACCACCTTCCTGCATTTTGAAATGAGTTTGGTGGTAGTGACGGCACCATCACCAGCAGCCCTGTCCCCCTCCCAGACGTCCCTGACTATAAGGTGGAACTTGTGTGCCACACAGCGGATGCCAGTGAAGTTGGCATCACAGACTGCCTTGACCATATTGGCCTCGTTGTTGGTGACTGAACCCGTGGGTGAGCTCGCCCTGCCCAACAAGCCACCCTTGCACAATGCGGTTTATGGCCCCCATCATCTCAGCAGGCAGAGACGCAACATCAGGACTCAGCTGAGCCACTTGCCTCCACAACCTCAACCTCCTCCAAAGAGCCAGGTCTCCTTCTCTGAAAGGCACTAGGGGAACTTTGAGGGTGTGGAGCACAAACTCGGATTCCTCCTCCTTTGCCAGAATTTCCCTGGCTGTGTCACTAAGCTCCCCTGCTGCCAGATCCAGCTCTTCCTCTGGCACTGGGAGGCTCATGCTGGGAGCTGAAATTGGGGTGGAGGAGACTGTCATGTTGGTGCTAGTGGCTATTTCTGGTGTTAGTAGAGGTGGTGCAAGTGCAGACATTGCCCCCACTTCTTTGCTGCCACTAGCAGCAGAAGCTTCATGCCTGGTAGGACAGAGGGTGCATCTGAGTTTTTTGGGTTTTTTTGGGGGCAGGACTTACAGCTCTCCCTCTGCCCCGTCTCATTCCCCTGCCAGAAGACCTGGCACCTGCCTTTCCAGCACAGCACACTTCATGTGTGCTGGAAAGTGTGTGTATAATTTGTGTTGTGCTTTCCTGCACAGTGATGGATGACACACTGCCAGGGAAAGCACACACAGCTTTCTTTTTGTTTGTGGGGGGGAAAAAGAAATAACAAATGAGAGGATTTTGGGGGAAGAATTAGTTGAAAAGGGTGACCAAGTTGTAGCCAGTCCTTTCCCACAAGGGTAAGTGCGAAAGGATTGGCTACAACTTGGTAGCAAGAGACTACCAGTACCTACTGCTACCAAGCCAGCCTAGACCTTTCAGATGCTGTGTGTTCTGCTGCGGGTGCTGCAAGAGAGAGACAGCTGACAGAAAAGGCGAGAGCTTGACACAGAGCCTTATATGTTGTTTCTCTGTCCCTCCCCCAGAGCCCTGTGATTGGGAGGGAACTCAGGGAAAGATCATAGTCACTGACCAGCTACAGATGTCAATATCAGAGCAGTGCTTCCCCCCCCCCCCCCCAAAAAAAAACAAACAAAAAACAAACCTAAAAAAAACAAACCTCTTAGTTTCTGATTCCCTGCAAGCTTGCCTCAGAAACTCCAAAACATTCCCGAAACCTTTGGGATGCTTTTGTTTAGTTTCAGAGATGTTTTGGAGCCTTCCGTTTTGATTTTGGTTTTGGTGTAAATGGGCCAAAACACCTCCAAAATGAAATTGCTGCTGAAGTTTTGCACAGCCCTATTGTCCATATGTGTGTTCCATAACCCTTTCACCCATCTTCAGTTCTGCACACCTGGATTGCATGCCAGAGAGAAATTAGGTAAGGTAAGTACGCTTTGTGCCCATGGTGCAAGGCATCAGGGATGGTAGGATGAATGACTTCCAGCCAGCTACTAGCTATAGAAGTCTGCTATTTGCAGCTTATGAGTTGCATGTGCAACCTTACTGGAAGATGCATAAAGATAACACCACTCTAAGAACTCCAGTTAATCTAAGGTAAGAAACTTCTCTTTTAAAGAATTACTTTGTAGGACTTGAAAAGAAAGTGATGAAGAGAATTGGAGCCTATCTTACTGATTTTTCTAAACATTACTATTTAAAAAAATGTTGGTGAGTTTGTAAGTGTTTTTGAAAATAAGTTTTCTAGAAGCACTTAGATTTATTTAAAATTTTAGTTTTATCAGAATTATCTATCACAATTCGTTGTCCTGATATAAATGGTACATAAAAGCACATAATTTCATTGTATGTTTATGGACATGAGTTCTAAAAGTGAATATAAAAATCTGTGTACTTGGAGCTGAACTCTTTAT